>NW_028318635.1:1833461-2139038 GCF_062004578.1 Staurois parvus
TATTGCTGTTTCTCTACCTCATGCAGTCTCCGGTCTGCAAGCCGTTTATGATTATGTGATCACTTATAAAAAAAAATATATATATATATATATATATATATATACACAATTGCACATTTTTGCCTTGAATTTCTCTTTTAAACTGAATAGGTAAGAGTTCATATACTTGGCAGTGCCATCTAAAATAGATAATGGATTGATTTTTGGATGGTTTAATTTCCACCAGATTGCAATGGAGTGTTGGGAGTCTGCTTCCCCTATGCTCACTACCACTATGATAGACACTAAATAAACTGCTAAAAAGCAGTGCCACTTACCACCTAGATATATTGTCTATGTAATTATCTACTGTTATGCTCTTAAAAATTGTAGTTCTAAATCTATTTCTTCTAAGTAGCCTTTAGCCCACCATTTCCCAAATGTGTGTGAAACTTTGCATATCAGAAGAAAATTACATGCATTAACCTTCGTTTCTTTAAAATGAGTGGCCATGAATTTCATGTGCACTGCACCATGTTTCTTTAGGACCCAATTCAGTTGGTTTGAATGGAAAAAAAAATTGAGGTCAGTGCACCAAGAATGCATCATGTTATACATTTTTTCAAACTGCCTTGTGTAACATAATGTGTGAAAGGGCCCTACCTAAAACAAACAGCTTCCTACTGTCCCTGTATTATCTACAGAGTCTGTGAGGTGGCTAGGGAGCATACTGTATATAAAATAGGAATAAAATAATCCCAACCAATATGAAATTATTATACAGAATTAACTGTTTTTCAATAAGTACATAATGGATTTTTATCATCTAGATATATACACAAGTGTCTACCACTTATCTGTACTAAAGCAAGTGCTGTGAGTTTATATTCACCTCCCTGACACAGCTTTAAATTAAACATATCACCCTACGTCTGCTGCACCTATTACTGAACCTTGAAACCAATGTAATGCTCAGTGAGCCATGCATCACTCAGAAAAGATAAGTACAAATGGGCTTTTGTCTCTAGAGAAATTTGAAACAGCCTCTAAAACAATATGTACAAGAAATGTTTATCACTGTGATTATGGCAACTACTGGGCAATGTGTATCCTGTTGTGAACGCAAGGGACATTCAAGACCAAACAAAGGGTAGCTAGATAATAATTTATTTACAGAATATATTGTTTTTTAATTTTCATATTTAATTTTTTACTTGTATACATATATATTGTATATACAATATACTGTATTTGCAGTAGCGTATATATATATATATATATATATATATATATATATGGTATTCTACTAACGTTTGCACTAATTGCATTGGTGTATCCAGTATCCAACTGCCACTTTCCCTGTAAAGTACAACTTTATAGCACCACCATTTTTTAATTATGAATAGTGTGGGGAAATTAAAGTGGTTGTAAATCTAAAAAAAAAAACACAAATCAATCTAATCCTACAATTAAATTGATTTTACCTTCACTAAGCATTTGAGCTTAGTTTGGTATCTTGAAGCAATCCCCTTCTCCAGAAATCCCCCCTGCTTTTCTGAACAGAATAAATCTGACATAAGCAGAAAAATGGTGCCGCCACTCCCTGTGCTGAAGACAAGCTAAAGGGAGAGACAAGCTAAGGGAGCATTTTTCTGAGGTACACTCACAGCTGTATGTATGGTTTCATTGAAATGTATTCATTTATGGCAAAAAGTAAATTTTTTTATGTTCGGGTTTACAACCACTTTAACCTCCCTGACGGTATTCCCGAGTGTAGCTCGGGGTAACATTTCAGTACCAAAAGCGGTAACCCCGAGCTACACTCGGGCTTACCCTGAGGCACTGCTCCGGCAAGTGTTCTTCACTTACCTTACCCTGCGCTCCCACGATGTGTCCCCTGCAGCGTCCCCGGCCATCTCCTCCGGCCGATGCCGGCATCTGGCTTCTGTGTCCTGTCCCTGTGACGTCGGGACGTACGGGCGCCGCCGCCGCCGGCGGGAAATTTAAAAATTTTAAAAAATGTCATTTTTTTTTTTTTACATTTTACACAGTAAAACATTGCTGTTTCAACCTATTTCACATACATATTGTCCCTAGTGCTTTGTCCTGCGCCCTGCCTGCATTTTGTCTGTTCTTTCTGTCTGGAAACTGAGAAATGTCCATGGCGTCCAAAAAGTGTCCCTTTAGGTCAAAAGCGGTTTAGATCAGCTAGAGAACAGCGATAGTAAATCAGAACCACTTGCAGCATTGAGTGATAATGATTCGTGGGGGAAATTCGTCATCAGAAACTGAAAACGATTTTGTGACTGAGCTCAGCAATGTGCGAACTTGGCGCTCTATTTCACATTTCAGTGTTTTTGGTTTGATTACATTATTGAATTAAATTTTTTATTATTTTTATATTATTTTTATGATTATTTATTAAATTATAATTTATGATTTTGTGTTTCAAATTTTATCATACCCGGGATGTTTACTAGACTCTTGTTCGGACAGATTTCAGTGAGTTTTTCCTAAAAATTACAGCCTACAATAAAAAAAATACATATTTCCATGCAAAAAAATGGTACCGCTTTCAGCACCAAAAATCTGAAATAATCATACCGCCAGGGAGGTTAAACATTTTGTCAGGTTTTTATTTTTCTCTGTAAACTTATTGGAAAGGTTTTTCCTCACTCTCTCATTTACTGGTGTAACGGTAAACCTTACAGAGAGTCTGCTGTTTTGACATGACCACTCATTTTTAATAATTGGGTCATTTCCAATCTCCTAAGAGGAGTCAATTAAACAGTCAGAGGCACTCATTACTGCACTCATTATTACTTTTTGCCATCATCAGGCAAACTGAGCATCAAAAAATCATGCAAACAGTTCATTCAAAGTGTTTGTGAGGGCACACCAATGAAAATGGAACCATTATGTTAATTCCTGTTCATACAAATCCAATATAAAAATACTAATCATCAAAAAGCTCTAGTAAAATGGTAATACAGACTGTACAACTCTACTAAGTTACCTTGTAGCCAAGAAACGTTGTCAGTTATGTTTTGGGGTAAATATCTGGTAGTATAGTTATTACATAAAAATGGTGGGGTAAAATTGCATAATTGTTTTTTTCATTGTAAAGTCCATCTCTCTGTAAATGCGGCCACCCACTTCCTCACTCATTCATATTTTTTAAACCTTCTGCTCACCATTGTTGTTTAAAGTTCAATTGTATCCAGACAATGGACTTTAAAACACTTACACATTCTTAACAAGCAGTAAAGAGATTTAAAACAAGCCCCTACTGACCTCCCTAGCTGCATGTACTGTGAAGTAATTCATTATCACAGGTCCTCACAACAAAGACTGGTGTAACAGCACAGAAACCCATTGCGTGATTTCATTAGAAGACCTACATGCCAAGATCTTCTTTCCACAGAAAGTAAATGAGAAATTAGCTCATATTCCAGTGCCTCTGTTATGACTTTGAAGATTAATTCCTCCGCAATACCTTTAGCAGCATAGGTGAACAAGGACTTGCTTTAAAGGGCTTTTACTGCTTGTTCAGTATATGTAAATAGTTTAGTGGGCCATAGGCCATAGGTTAACTTTAATTGAGACCACCATCAGGTGTGCCTTGAAAATGCTCCTCTAGCAGTGGAGACCGGTGATCCAAAGCTGCAGTCTGTCTTTGCTCCTGCAGGTCACCACATTGTGATGTCCTCATGCCACTGCAATTCTGAAGCCTGAGGTCCCTGCTGCTGGGCAGCCAATAGAAAGTGTTTATATCAGCCAGGAAGGGATGCTTACACGCAAAGATGGACATTCCCATTCTGCTGCAGGAAGAGAGAAGATTGAGAATCTAGGGTGTCACATGACCACAGCGCAGCGACATGAATGAAGTGTAATTTTGTGTGAATTCACCCTAAAACCTTATAACAAATAAAAGTCTGTAAAAAAATATACAGTATAATTTATGTAAAGATAAATATTAAATGCAAAAAGTTAGACATTTCTAAAACGGAAAAAAAAATATCACTTACTTGTGAGTTGGACTCTGGGACTGTGATTGTAAAAGTCACTGTATGTTAAAATAAAGGATCCATATATGCTATATACAACTTACTAGGCATTCTCTGAAGATTTCTCAGCTGTACTTGGCAAAAAGGCATCTTTCTGAATATTCTTCAAGGGCATGTTGTCAAACAACCAGCTAGAATAGTGTTCAGGGTCCACATGAACAGGTGGAATAGGGATGCTAAGATGACTGATGACAATAAATTCTGTAAAGCAACAACACCACAGAAACAACATTTTGGTTATTACAATCTAATGCACTATTAACCAGTTCAGCTCTTACACCTGTATATAATCTCAGGTTTTTACTTTGTGTTCAAGGATAATTAATGAGGTAAACACATGAAGTAACACATTTACAGTGAGGAACAGAAGTATTTGAACACCCTGCAATTTTGCAAGTTCTCCCACTTAGAAATCATGGAGGGGTCTGAAATTCACATTGTAGGTGCATTCCCACTCTGAGAGACAGAATTAAAAAAAAAATTCAGGAAATCACATTGTATGATTTTTAAAGAATTTATTTGTCTTGCACTGCTGAACATAAGTATTTGAACTCCTGAGAAAATCAGTGTTAATATTTGGTACAGAAGCCTTTGTTTGCAATTACAGAGGTCAATTGTTTCCTGTAGTTCTTGACCAGGTTTGCACACACTGCAACAGGGATTTTGGCCCACTCCTCCACACAGATCTCCTCTAGATCTGTCAGGTTTCGGGGCTGTCGCTGAGCAACACGGAGTTTCAGCTCCCTCCAAAGATGTTCTATTGGAATAAGGTCTGGAGACTGGCTAGGCCACTCAAGAACCTTGATATGCTTTTGCGGAGCCACTCCTTGGTTATCCTAGCTGTGTGCTTCAGGTCGTTGTCATGTTGGAAGACCCAGCCACTACCCATCTTTAATGCTCTGACTGAGGGAAGGAGGTTGTTGCTCAAAATCTCACAATAAATGGCCCCATTCATCCTCTCCTTAATACAGTGCAGTGGTTCTGTCCCCTTCGCTGAAAAGCACCCACAAAGCATGATGTTACCACCCCCATGCTTCACAGTGGGGATGGTGTTCTTGGGATGCAACTCATCCTTCTTTTTCCTCCAAACACGACGAGTGAAGTTTAGACCAAAAAGTTCTACTTTGGTCTCATCTGACCACATGACTTTCTCCCATGCCTCCTCTGGATCATCCAGATGGTCATTGGCAAACTTCATTCGGACCTGGACATGTGATGACTTGAGCAGGGGAACCTTCCGTGCAATGCATGATTTGAAACCATGACGGCGTAGTGTTCTACTGACAGTGACCTTTGAAACTGTGGTCCCAGCTCTCTTCATGTCATTGACCAGCTCCTCCCTTGTAGTTCTGGGCTGATTCCTCACCTTTCTTATCATCAGTGATACCCCACGAGGTGAGATCTTGCATGGAGCCCCAGTCCGAGGGAGACTGACAGTCGTCTTTAGCCTCTTCCATTTTCTAACAATTGCTCCAACAGTTGATCTATTTTCACCAAACTGCTTGGCAATTGCCCCGTAGCCCTTTCCAGCCTTGTGGAGGTCCACAATTTTGTCTGTGGTGTCTTTTAACAGCTCTTTGATCTTGCCCATGGTAGTAGTTGACGTCTGACTGACTGTGGGGTGGACAGGTGTCTTTAAAGAGCTCAGACAGGTGCTACTAAATTAGATTAATGAGTGGAGTAGAGGTGGACTTTTTAAAGGCACAGTAACAAGACTTTGGGAGCCAGAGTTCTTGCTGTTTCTTAGGTGTTCAAATACTTATGTTCAGCAGTGCAAGACAAATAAGTTCTTTGAAAATCATACATTTGATTTCCTGATTTTTTTTTTTAATTCTGTCTCTCAGAGTGGGAATGCACCTACAATGTGAATTTCAGACCCCTCCATGATTTCTAAGTGGGAGAACTTGCAAAATCACAGGGTGTTCAAATACTTCTGTTCCTCACTGTATCTTAGTTCAGCAATTGACCATTGCTTGGAAGCAGGTGTCAGCACTGCTGAGTTGACCCCCCCCCAACACACACACACACACACACATCCACCCCCCAAAGACATTATATTGATTTGCTTTACATGACTTTGTGCCTTTGTGCAGGCTAAAAATTATATGGCTGATTCAGATGGGTCCCAGTAACAAATTATGTTATTGAGTCTCTTTCAATAAAAATGTAGAAGACATACAACAGTGGTACATAGATTACATAATACAACACATGACCTGTTGAGGAATTGTCCAAACTCTTTTTTTTTTTTTTTTGCATGATTAAGTCACTTTTATCTGTAAATATACCATACATCACCCCATAATTGAAATAATTATAAAAAATATGATTAATTTGCATGTGTACTGTGCACTCAATGCTTGCATGCTCAATGTGTGCTAGGTTTCTTATGTCACAGTGGGCCACCACGCCACCAGCTGGGTATTGCTGCTATAGATAATCTATGAGTAAAATCCAAGAACACGCACAATTGCCAGCAATTAGTGATACATATTTCTTCTCTTCTAAAACGTAGTACATTGAAAATGTGAAACCCCAGCATGGGTGTAAATGGCTTCAATTGTAGTAAAATTCACAACAAAAACCTGCATAGCAATGTTGGTTTCAGATTTTTCAACCAGTCCCCTAAAATGTGGATCAAATGTAGTACAGCTTTCATTTGATGGCTCTAAGGAAAAATAATGATAGCTTTTACAGAGACAATTTGTTATTTATTCCTTAAAAGCAAGATGCAATTGAAGGCTGAATGGATAGTAATGTTTAATTCCAGGCAGCTTTCCATTTCACAAAACCGATTTCAGAATTGATTTTGCACTACCTGTGCAGAAATGCTGACTGACGGTATCACACAGGACCAATAAATCTACTGTCTATTTTGTTAAGTTCTTATTCATCTTGAAGTATATCTATATTACAAGAATAACAATGGGATATTGCCAAAGCAGAACAAATAAATCCTGCTAATGATAACAAGACATTCCAAAAAAACATTCTCTACATTTCTAGGGGGACCTTAGTACAATACCTGGAAATGCACTCTGAACTGAAATGAAAAGTAAGCAAATAGAAAATTTTAAACAGTTTTAATGAGTTATTTACTAGTGCGGCAAACATCTGCACTCATTTCTGACCAATACAGAAACAAATAGCAGAGCTTGCTTACCATAGAGCCAATTCTGGATATGGGAGGTTGGTAATCTAGTACTGCAGATGTGCCCATGCTGGCTGGGCCCCTCCAGTGATGTCATCACTGCATTCGCTCTTCTGGATCCTGAGAGACCCTGCTGCAGGGCAGCTAATAAGAAGTATCCTACCTACTGTGCTCGAAAGAGAGAAGACTTCAGACTGGAATGTCATATGCAACTCATTTCAGTGAGTAAAGGGGCACTTAGGTACCTTTTTATTTTCCATGCCAATGATTAGTTATAGGAGTGTGAGTGGAGGGTTATGTGAAAAGGTTGGCAGCCTGAAAAGTAGCCTAAAGAGGAGTTTTATAGTTTTGTATATACTGTATTTCTGAAAGAACACATGAAAAAGATACATTGAATGTAATCAATCTTATCAAATGTGATGAAAGCATTGGGGTTGATTTACTAAAGGCAAATAGACTGTACACTTTGCAGTTACATTTGCACTCTACAAGCACAGCTTCAATCATTTTTCTTAGTAAATGTAATGTGGTAAAGCTTCACTTTGTAAAGAATACCCTATCAAATGCAAGGAATTTTTTTTTTTAAAAAAAGCATTTTTGCTTTCACATGATTAGATGATGGAATTCAGCAGAGCATTATCACATTTACTAAGCTCTAGGGAAAATGAGCGCAACTGCACTTGCACTCCATTGTTTCTATGTATAGTTTGAAGTGATCTATATGAAAGGAGTTAGATGTATTTTATCATATGCACGCTCAGATACACCTATCTCCCTACTAGTCTATAGGATTAGGTCTAGCAGACTGAAAGTGGCAGATTCTGCCATCTCCAAAGATTGGAAGGCAAACTTCCTGTCATTTAGGCTGCCTTGGCTGAAAACTCTGGAGTAGCAAGTTTCTTTTATGGAGAGCAAGATGGGGTTTTTTTCTTAAACCAACAGTGCAGTTTGTTAACACAATTGAAGGGCCTGGTTTGAGTTCTAGGGAAACCCCATGCTGTTTTTTTCTAGGTTTATATGTGTACTGTCCTTTAAAAAAAAGCCATTCGGTCCCCCATAGAATTTCAAACCAGACCATTTGCAGCCTGGGTGGCCAGGAAGGGGGAGGGGGCAGTGAGCATGCCCACCTTCCTGAACCAGACCTGGCCACATATCTTTATCGTTGGGGGGGGGGGTACGTTACAAGGAAGGAAGGCAAGAGTCTCATTGCAACATCCTGCCCCAGAAAGGATATGGGGATTTGTGAAGGGAATATGATTGGAATCTGAAAGCCCCCTTTAGAATAGAGGGGCTCCCAAATATCTACCCCCCTAAGGGCATTAGTACAATGTACACAGTATATTTTCTTACTCATTTCGAAAAGTTAGCAATAAATAAAAATATCCACAGCATGAGAAAGTCCTTTATTTGAAAAAAATTAAACAATGTCCCCTGATGTGAATCCAAGGTGGATGACGTCATACAGGATCCACAGTTGGGGAAACATATTCGGATGAGCAAGCTACTGCTTCAAATCCCCAGATAAGGAGTTGGGCAAGCAAACTGGCCAAATATGCTTAGCTTGTATGGCCATTCACCCAACTGCAAACAGACTGGGTTCGGACAAACTTATGTTCAACCCAAACCTGAAGCTCATTCCTAGACTCGAAGTATGAATGTTAACCATAGGTCAACTATAAAGTGAACATCAGATTCTAAATGTTGCTGCAAGCACATAACAGACACCAGGATCTACATGTCAGCCCAGCCTAGCTACTGAGCAGGGGCGGACTGACCATTTGGAAACTCAGGAACTGCCCAAGGGCCCGGGGTCAGTAGGGGGCCCCATGAGATGCCCCTGGTACCTTTTTCACAGGCTTTTTTGAGTTTGGGCAAGGACACAGGGGCCCCATGATCCCATATTGCCCAAGGGCCCCATGAGTTGTCAGTCTGCCCCTTCTACTGAGCACCTGGGTATTATAAATCCAGGGAGTTATGGTGTATGTAAATGTGTACTAGCTTTTCTTACCAAAAGCTTTGCACTGTCACTCCAGTGCTTCAATACTGGCTCATCAATATGATAGTTATCTTTACTGGTCAATAATGCAGTACAATAGTTGAGGCTGAACTGGGCTAGATTCTCAACTGGAAAGCTTGGTCAATATGCTTGTGTGCATGTATTTATTAACCATAGCACCCCTGGGATAGTGGACACCTGATTGCTCAATATATAATATCAGCTTACATGCATATACCATGAACTGCCTGCTATGTGGTAGCAGCTGTTGTTTAGAAATTTGATTCATTCTTACTTCATGTTCGCTTATAATATCCCTTGGCCAGTGGAAGCATTGCTGTTGGTAGACATTGGTACTTTCATTACACCTGGCGCAAGGATTTGGAAGGTGTGGAAAATCCTGTGCTTGGATTTCATGCAAACAGTCCCAGTCACAATGTATACAGTCCCTACAGCTGCCACATGATCTCATTTATCACTAAAATTAGACACAGTTTTACACATTTTACTATGTTAGAATGGCAAGTCATTTTATAGTTCAGTATGTTAATTATTTAAAATATGTGGTTTTCATAGTAATCAAATCAAATATAATTAGTAGCAGATTATTTAAAAACAAAGTTTAGGGCGCACTGTGAAAATTTAATTGTGAAAGCAGGTTTCCGGGCCAATATTAAAAGAGGAAAATTATAGCTCATGTTTCCTAACTATCCTAACTGCACTGATTTCAAATGAAACAATTATGGTAATGAAAAGAATATCTTTTTTCTAAAATTCAAAAAAGGTCTGTATGAGTAGGACAATATCTTAATAGATGTACACATACAGTATTTCTGTTGATAGTCCTAATATAGAACATCAAGACCTAATGTGCATCTGTATTAAAAGAAATGTGGAGCCTGCCATTGCTGATGTCCAGCTGAAGATGCTATCTTAATGACAGTCTCTGGCTTCATTATTTGAGTGACAGACATGGCACAGGCATGATGATTATGAATTCAGAGTAAAATCAGTGCACTTAATCGGTGCATTTATTTAATTTTTTTTCTTCTTAATAAGTGTTGAAACCACTAGATCATCAGCCAGGGGAAGAACATTTTCAGAAGGCAAGGCTAGAAATGGCAGTCACAATGTTTTTATCAGTGCAGGTTTTCATTAAAGTGAAACTCCACTTTTGGTGTAAAGAAAAGCAATTCTCTCCTGGCCAATTATATACACTTGTAGGATCCTCACTGCAGAGGGCTACCTGATTTTGTTAGTCATCTCTTCATTGCAGAAATGGCTAAGTGGGAAGATCTGTGTGCTGCAGTCCAAACATTAGTCTCTGTGTTGTAAAAAGAGAAAACTGCATCCCTGTAGACAAGCAATATCTTTGGCCAGTATATCTCCAATATAAGAAGCCCCAGTGTTCCCCTGGTGGTCCTGCCTGAAATATAATTTCCTCAAGCCCATACATGAATACAGTACATAAAGGTTTGTTCACAGTCCCAGTAACCTAAACAAAAAAATCATGAAGTTGATCATAGATATCACTTGCTAATGATCGCATGACTAAGCATTGTTACATACACGCTGCTTTAGCAAAAAAAAAAAAAAACTGTGTCGGGGCATAGAGAAACAGTCTGCAACATTGTGGAACATTTATTAAGCAAATTAGTGTCAACACTAGATGCAGATCGAGCTGTCTTTCATTTTTAATGCATCAGTATTTGTACTTGAACTCCTGCACCTTGGGGCAACCAACAGTTTTCTAACATCTGGAAAGTCCCGTCCATGTTAGAAAAAGTAATACATATGTACACAAATTTCTTCTTTTAAGGCTGAGATTATCCCTGTGATTTTGCATATAATGTGACTTACCTTTTTCATGAAAGGTAGATGAGATGATTTCATGCACTAGAGCTTCAATATAATTTGCATCTACAGATGTTAGCGAGAGTCCGGAATACACAGAGTTTACTCCTTCCACCACAGCATCATAAAAGTTGTTATTGCAGGCTTTCATTCTTTCATAGGTAGAAAGGATGGCATTAAGGGCCTAAATGCAAAACCATTGTTGTGAATCAGTTGAGGAAATAGCATTCTTGACACACTGTAACTATAAATGTACGTGGTGTATTTATAAGCTGTTAGGGTGTAGTTCAGGCAAAAAGAATTTTACAAAACTGATAAAAGTTCATATTGGATAACAATAACAACAGCATAAATCATAAATGATCATAGATCATAGTGAACATTTAAAAAAAAAATGTAGGGACACTTTTTTTAACTGTATGTCTAGAAAACCAGTGAAGGCAGAGTGATATGTAAATTAGGGGTGGAACATTCAGTTGTGGGTGTGGCTTAGCTAGAAATAACAAACCCACAAACATGGGTGCCAAAAATTAGGTGTGATTTAAATTGCGCTAAATATTGGGCATGGCTTAAAGGGGGTGTGGTTAAATAGAGTCTGATATTTTCTTGGGCTCCCCCCATGCAATTGTGCTCTCCACCCCAACATCCCAAAAAACAAATAAAAATACACAGACTTATCTAAAAAAAACTTTAATAATGTAAACATAAAGAACTGGTCCAAACTCAGTGATTGGTTGCTAGAGGTTACTGCAGTTAGTACAGGGTAGGGTCAGAGATTGCAGGTATAGTACAGGGGTTGGTCAGAGACTGCAGGTGTAGTACAGGAGAGGGTTAGAGACTGCAGGCATAGTACAGGAGTCGGTCAAAAATTGCAGGCATAGTACAGGAGTTGATCAGAGACTGCGGACATTGCACAAGGGATGGTCAGAGGCCGCGGACATGACACAAGGGATGATCAGAGACTGCGGACATGGCACAAGAGATAATCAGAGACTGTGTACATGGCACAAGGGATGGTCAGAGACTGTGTACATGGCACAAAGGATGGTCAGAGACTTTGTACATGGCACAAGGGATGCCAAGGTGTGTGGAAGCATGCAGACAGCAGAAAAGATCCTTGTTCTGTCTCTATGTCCCCTTCTCTGTCCCCAGATCATGTGTCTCTAGAGGGCAGGGCTGGTACAGCCAGTCAGACTCAGACATCATAAACTAAAAGCATCAGTGATCTGCCCTAACCTCCACAGTGATTATCTTCTTCATCCATGCTGCTGTGTCATGACACTCACGCTGCTCCTGTTCCTTCTGCTGGCCATAGGCCTGGCCCCTCCCCCTGGTCTTACTCGGCGGGCTCGCCGGGCTCTCCCTCATCTCACACATGCTGCTTGACTGGAAGAGGTGCTCTGTTTGTATTCCTCTCTTTGCTACTGCCCAGGTGGGAGGTATTTTCTAGCATTGCCAGCCGAACAAGGGCTGAAGGGAGAGGGGGCTCAGGGAGTGTCTCGTAGTTTGAGGAAGGACATCTTGCTATCTCTGTCTTTCATCTGGAGGAGTGCAGTAGGCAGGGCCAGGACTCAAGAAAGCAGCTGCGGGTGTGGTAGTAGTCAGTAGAGTGAAGGCAGCAGCTCAAATTAATACAACGCCTTTGCCTGAGCTACACTGCACTGCCATGCCACTGGATTGGAAAGGTGCAACATGCAATGTCCATGATATGACATTATTTTGAACCCCCAAACATTATATATTTTTTTAAAGCAGAGGCCCTAGAGAATACAATGGTGGGTGCTGAAATATTTATAACACATAGTATTTGCGCAGAGATTTTTCAAACACAAATTTTTTGGAAAAAATATACTTTTTACAATTTTAATGTACTAAAACACAACATGGCACGAGGGATGCCAAGGTGTGTGGAAGCATTCAGACAGCATAAAAGATCCTTGTTCTGTCTGAAACACAACATATTGCCCAATTGTTTGATAAATAGATACCAAACATGACATGCTTTAAAATTGTGCACGCCCGTGCAACGCCGACAAATTACGTAAATTTGTAATATCCATGGGCGATGCTTTAAAAGCCTTTACAGGTCCCCACTTTAGATTTACACAGGCACTATATAGCTAGCATTACTGCCCTTGATCTGATGTTCGCGGTGAAACCTCACATACATAGTGCAATCTCTGTTTACATACTGCCATGGGACAGACGATTGC
Organism: Staurois parvus; assembly: GCF_062004578.1. Lineage (NCBI taxonomy): Eukaryota > Metazoa > Chordata > Amphibia > Anura > Ranidae > Staurois > Staurois parvus. The sequence goes on from NW_028318635.1 coordinate 1,846,722, forward strand.
GTTTGCCACAGGGATGGGGGTGCAGGTGAATTTTTTTTTTTTTACCATTTATTTTGCTTTTTTTATTGTTTTTAAACTGTACCTTTTTTTTTTATCACTTTTATTGATATCACAGAGAATGAAAATATCCCCTGTGATAGCAATAGGCAGTGACAGGTTTCCATGCAAATTGTCTGGCTGAATTTGGGTGGGCGGAGATGTATTGTTGTGCATATAAATTGCTTTGGCCCACAATCAATTGAAACAAATCTTCCATGAAAATCAGCGGAGGGGCTAAATGCTAGTGGTGGCAGCGAACGGGGCTGATCCTGCTGACACTATACAAAGCAGGCACTAGTATAGTTCTGTTTGTGATTAATATATTGATCTGTACAAACACTATACTAGTAATGGGGGTGATCAGCGACCTATAGCGTAAGTGCGACAATGTGCAGGCAATCTAACAGTAGCTAAGCCTGGCTGGGAGGGGCTCTAACTGACCCTGGCGCTATCTGATGTCGCTAGTGGCAGTAATACAGTGATCAGTGAAAAATTCTATATACTGACACTGTACTAGTGGCACTGGCTGGGTGACTGGGTGATCAAAGGGTTAATAGTGGAGATCAAAGAGTTAAATGTGCTAATATAACGTGTGCATGTAAAATGTAGTGCTTTTACTCAGTGCCGTGTTCGTTCTTCTCTCCCTGGATGACATGGGGGCAGAAGGGGGGGGGGGCATCCATGCGCACGCACACCCAGAAATAGAAAGTGACGTAAGATTACATTGCTTTGCCCTGAGCTGCTGCTTGCCCGCACATTGTTGACAGGCAGGCGGCAAGCAGTTAAAAAAAAAATCCAAAAAAGATTTCTCTCAATAATTTATTTAAAACATTTTTTAGTTTTTTTAAGAATTATTTTTCAATTTTTTTTTTGTCATTCTTTCATCAGAGTAATGCAATGATAACATAGTAACATTGTGCTATTCTGGGGGGGGGGGGTGATCAGGGATTTTTTGTTTTTTACACTTTGTATTGCATGAGCAATGAAGAACATTGCTCTGCTATTCATAGCTTGCTTTGAACTGTCATGAATGTGTTAAGTTAATGACAGTTCAATATAATAGTGATCTGTGATTGGCTCCAACTGGTCGCATGGTACAGGGTGCTATGATTGGCCCCATGTGAGAGCTGTTGACCAATCACAGCTCAGCAGGAACAGAAGCAAAGCTTTTATGAATTAGATTCATTCATAAAAGCTTTGTTGTCATTGTGATCACGTGATCACTAGGTCCTGATTATCGGGATTCTCATCCTGCTGTGGCCGTTGGACACAGCAGACATGGGGACATACATTGCACATTGCAGTATATTGCGGGTGGATGGCCCAAAAGTGGTTGATATTATATTCAGTGTTTTTCTAATGAAACCATAACTCAAATAATTGTTGTTTTACATCTGTCTTAAATTATTATATGGCAAATTTTGGGACACCTAATCTCACACAAAGCAGAAATTTAAAAGGGCAGGGGGTTGAATCATTCTTTTAGACCAATTAAGTCAACTGTTATTACAATTGTTAATTTATCTAGTTTACTAGTGGAATTACTCTACATCTTTAAGAGGTATATTTCTCTTTTTAGCAATCATAAATACTTTAATCATATATATGGTCGAAATGAAAAATCATATATACATTTTTCAAATTGTATTTAAATGATTTCTAGCCTACTCCTATTAATCTGAATGCTGTCACTCGCAAGATGGCGGCTCGCAAGTGCGGCTTAACATCATCGGCCTGCCTCGTCGCCATCTTGTGAGTGGCCAGGGAACGCCGGGCTTGAAAGTGAACATAGGCTGTTTTATTACAGTGTCCCAGTTGGCCACTTTTTATGTGAGTGTAATGTTTTAATAAATATTAGTAGATACATGAGATACACTATGATGTGCATTTTTTATGGATTTTTGGAGGATGTATTGTATAAAGAGTAGGAAGATGGGTCTGGATTAAATTGTGGTGGAAACTGGAGGCTGGAGAGTAAAGCAGATCATACCCACCCGGGTTAAAAGGTTAAAGCGCCATTTGACCTAAATAAATATAGGTTAAATACAGGAGGTGATATGTGTACTGGTGAAGGAGGAATGAACACAGGTGAACATGGCAGGAATTTGCACAAATATTTATGATGATATAGGAGCATTTTAACCTCTTCACGCTGGCGACTCACAGCCCTTTAAGGGGTTTCAGATGCCGGAATTCGGGGCAGGGTTTTAGGGTCATGTGACCACCGTGATTCACTGCCATGGCGGCCATATGATCAGAAAAGGTCCCATTCGCAAGGGGAGATCGGGTCCTTTCTGTGAGACACCAACATATGTGCTGGGAGGTCGCAGGGCGCTTGCTCTCAGCACATATGTGCTTTCAAATGGTACGCAAATATGTGGCCGCTCGGCATCAAGGCTCAGCCGCCAAGAGGCTGCATATTTGTGTATGATCTGCATCAAGAGGTTAAAGAAGGAGAACTCTATACAATTTATAAGGACTTGAGGAGTCATTTGTCATTGTGATTGGAATACTGTGAATTTTTGCACTAATATGACTAAATGCGCTATATTTGTGAACATAGGTTGTGATATGCACTTTATATGCGGAATTTTCACAAATGGTATGCACTATATAAGTTTGTTAGGGGTGATGAATAAGCGCTGTCTTTAACGTGAAATGTGTTTACCTGCCAATCCCCCACACATGTCCTTTGTTCTCATACAAGTTTGTTAGGGTTTTGCAGAACATATGGAATATAATATTGTTTTTTAGCACACTTTATAGCACATAAGTATTGTGTGGCACTGATTGTAAAAGTTTTACATTTCAATGTTTGTTAAGCTTAAAGACATAATAAAGATGGAGTGTCTGTATTGCTAAGAGTACATGTAGTCCTACAACCTAAATATACATGGTATGTATTTATATTTAGTGTACCTGATGTAACTGTGCAGGGCTCATATCCATTAGATGATTCAACCCCGTTTTGGGAAATATCCACTGTATTTGCAGAACACCGTACAACACACAAATTCCAAAGTAGAGCCTTTGAATGATGGCTGGCATCCTCTTCACCCTTGAACAAGTCTCTTCATTTATCTGATCCATTGCTGATGTGATGGCTAATTTAACAATTTACATAACAATATAAGCAATGTCATTTTGAGGAACATAGCATAGCAATTTGAATATATTAAAGCCTTAAAAGCATTATTTGTCTTTCTAAATTTAGACACTGCAATTGCTAGTAAGGTTGGCCTTTATCTAGAAGCAATGAAAATACATGAGGGAATTAAAAATCGGGCTGGAGTTGAACACAAATGGGATAAATATGTTCTGGTAACACAGATGGTGCAACCTAGTAAAAATATAAGTAAACATATCAATCAAAGTCTGTCCTGTTTGATGCTTTAGTATAAAACAAAACAGGTAGCCACTGTAGTTTTCAATCCCTCTGATCAAATGTACTAGGAAATTCACATTTTGGTTTAGTCTATGCAATTGGATCATTTTTATAAATTTTATATTTGATACACTTTTGATAACAAAAATGTGTTGTTCATATTGTCCTGAATATTAAAATGGAAAAAAAAAACTCCAACATGACCTAAAAAAGGAAAATTAACATTTGTATAAGCATCGAAGTTGACTTTTTTTTACCCCAATTGCCTTTAAGTTTTATGACTATTCTATCTTAGGGTAAACCTAAAAAAACAGATCATCTAATGTGATCCTAGTGAAGCAATTGCATTGCATAGTTCTTATGGATTATACACCCTTTTACGGTTTGATTTTTATATATCCATTTTATTTTTTTATTTACTATTTAGTTAGGAAAAAATATTTATTTTACAAATAAACGTTGAATACAGGGTATACCCATGACACAGGTTTCACAGAACATTTTGGGGTTTTTTTTTAAAGACAAAGAACGGCAGCAGCTTTTTTACTTGAAATTCTACTTCGGACTGAAATTTTGTATAGCTTGATAGGGTGTTTTTCTGCAGAAAGGTAACATTAGCTAAAAAAACATCTGAAAAGGAGCCTAGTGCTTCTCCTGGTGGCTAAAACAGAATTGTTAAAATATGTAAAACCACAATAGGTTAAACAAATAGAGAACCAGTATATATTTAATTTTAAATAACTGGTCTCTAGCTTCAGCTATACATTAGCATATTGTAGTAGAGCACAATTATGTTTATACATAAAGAAGATAGATTACTTAAATTAAGGTATAAATATTTACCTGAAAGTAACAGTTGCGGCAGATGATCAATATATATAACATCAGCCAATGATGATTTATTTTTGTCTTTATTCATCATTAGGAGATAATGCCAGGATACCTACAATTAGGTAAAATGTAACCAAGTAAGTTCACCAACAACTTAGTAGTACAATTGTTATGATTTTTAATCATAGTTACTTATTGTAGTTATTTATTGCATACAGTATAAATATATTTGAATTGTTAATTGAGCACACAAATGTGTATATATTCTAAATCCCTAACATGAATCTTTTATTAGACTGGTGAATATGAAGCATTTTGTTTATCTAAATACTCATGCTTGCAAGATGATTCACTTAAAGATCAATGTGGCAGACAATAAGTCAATCAGAATTTAAACACCTTTAACATTAAGTTACCCACAAATCTCTTTAATACATTATAAAGGATGCTATGTCACTTCAGTCCCACAATTCATTATATAAAATAATAAAATAAACATGATTTTTTCTGAGGTTGTTCAAATCATTGTAAGATACTATTAAGTCTTTTTTAGGTCTAGAATATTGATGTATGTGTAGTCAAATGAAAGAGCTCTTTGCAAAGCACACAGACATTTGTATATCCTAATTTGCATCTCCCACTTTTTTTTATTCCTAAAAAATCCAGGTTTTCCAAAGAGCCTTTCAAAAACACTATTTTGTGGATAATAGGTCTTTTTAAAATCTACTCTGTCATGACTCAATAATAAATAAATTCAGTTCATATAATGTTTCCTAGTAGCCAAGCTCCTCCATAACTCTTATCAGTTTGGTTGCCTTTCCTTGCACTTTCTTCAGTTCCCCTTTTGTGAAGTGGTAACCATAACTGAACTGCATATTCTAGATTAGGTTTTACTAAAGATTGATTAGTGATCTGAAAGTAAAATTACCCATGAGCATAGAACCTTGCATGGTTAAGGTTGTCCTTAACCATTCAAGGAGAGTTTAATAAAAGACCACATAGATGAGTTCTTGCTGGAAAAAAATATTTTAAGCAACAGACAGTATGGATTCATAAAAGACAGAAGTTGTCAAACAAATCTGATTTCTTTTTATGAGGGGTTGAGCAAGCCCTTGGACAGAGGGGTGGCGGTGGACGTGGTATAGTTGGATTTTGCAAAAGCATTTGACACAGTTCCCCACACACGGCTAATGTGTAAGGTAAAGTCTACGGGCTTGGAAAAATCTGTATATAAATGGATAGAAAACCGGCTAAAAGATCGTATTCAAAGAGTAGTGGTTAATGATTCATACTCTGAATGGTATGGGGTCATCAGTGGTGTACCCCGAGTTCAGTGTTGGGATCCTTACTTTTTAATATATGTATAAACGATATAGGGTCTGGGATTATAAATCCCATTTCAGTCTTTGCAGATGACACCAAGCTGTGCAGTGGAATAACATCCTTACGGATGTCTTCAACTTACAAGCCAACCTCAATGCACTGTTTAATTGGGCAACTATGTGGCAAATGAGGTTTAATGTTGATAAATGTAAGGTTCTGCACTTGAGGGCTAAGAATATGCATGCATCATACATACTAGGGGGGTACAACTGAGGGAATCAATGGTGGAGAAGGATCTGGGAGTTCTGGTAGATCCCAAGCTTAATAATGGCATGCAATGCCAAGCTGCGGTTTCTAAAGCGAGCAAAATCCTCTCTTGTATTAAAAGAGGTATAGACTCCAGAGAGAGAGATATCATATTACCCCGGTACAAATCATTAGTAAGACCTCATCTGGAATATGCAGTTCAGTTTTGGGCACCAATTCACAAAAAGAACATTGGGAAACTTGAGAAACTACAGAGAAGGGTAACTAAACTGATACGAGGCATGGAGGAGCTCAGCTATGAGGAAAGATTAGAGGAACAGAATTTATTCTCTTTTAAGAAGAGGAGATTAAAGGGGATATGATCAACATGTATAAATACATCAGTGGTTCAAATAGTGAACTTGGTGTAGAGCTATTCACCCTGAGGTCATCACAGAGGACAAGGGGGTACTCTTTACATCTGGAGGAAAAGAAATTTAATCTCCAAACATGGAAAGGTTTCTTCACAGTGAGAGCTGTGAAAATGTGGAATAGACTCCCTCAAGAGTTGGTTCTGGCCAGCTCAGTGGATTGCTTCAAAAAAGGCCTGGATTGTTTCTTAGATACACAGAATATAACTGGATACTAACATTTATAGGTATAACTTTTTTTTTCTATGGTTGAACTGGATGGACTTTTGTCTTTTTTTCAGCCAGATTAACTATGTAACTACGTAACTGTATATGAAGAGAATATGAAAACATAATGTTGTTTTTTTTAAATTGGCTGCAACTGTTCCAGGCTTATATAGCATGGCACAGTAAAGTGCAATGTGTAACAACTGGTTGTCAAACTTTTCTTGGTCTTACTTCTCTAACAGTTGAAATCTGACTAGTTGCTTTGGGTTACTGCACTTGCACTATATCACTACTTATGCACTGCCTCATTAATCTAATGTAAGGTTATCTGCCACCTTTTGATATTATATTAACTCCTGGACACAGATGATCTCCCAGCTAGGACATAAAAGAATCAAGAGACTGCCATGAAACAAATGTTGCAGGCATAAAGTGCTGGATCCTAGAGATGCCTACATATACTGGCCAGCAGCCTTCAGATCCCTTAGAGTAGGATTCCCTTTCAGTTGGGTAAGCTTCCACAGTTCCTAATAGTAATAATCTTGTCTGCCTCTTCCTACTTCTTGCACATTTCTATTGGTCAGTGAGACATCCCTAGTAGTTATGAACCAATAGGAATGCATAAAAGGCAGGGTGCTAGTGACAAGCTCTGACACCATCCAGAAGTGCTGGTCCAGTATCCGGCTGTGACAACAAGGTCTAAGAGGCTGCTGCAAGTATGTGTTGGCATCTATAGTCACCTGCACTTTATATATGCTGCAGATTTTTATTTCATGACAGTCTCTTTCATTTACAGCATCAAATACCCTCCATAGGGTGTTAAAAGTGTAGAATATTGTTATTCTTCTATGTATTCATTTTCAGGGCTTATTGCATCACTAACCCTAATTGATATTTGAAAACTCCTAATGAAAGACATCATTAAAATGTAATAAACAGCAATTAAACTTCACCCACTAGTAGTGATTCATGTTTAATTAACTGCAAGTTATTTCACAGATTAACTCAAAGCATACATGATAAATAACCTGTATAAACTCATGAGCATAGCATTTATATATGTGAAGCTCAATGTTGTTGTTATTAAAAGATTATAGAGTGTGCATTAGACCCCAATTACATGTTGAATGAAGCATTAAGAATAATAGGTTGAGTAGGCTTTAACCGCAATTAAGGAGATTGCCTGAATCCTTCAGCAATATCGTTTCATTTACAGAGATTCCCTAGATAAAATGTGTGGATAATTGTACAGTTTAGTGCTAAATTAATAACAAATACTGTGGACAAGGCAAGGCCTCATTTTTTAAAAAGACATTGGAGCTGAATAAAACATAGGCCTCGATCATGCAGACATTATATTTTTCTGCACCTGTTTCTGCAAGGGCACAATGAAAACAATTGTCCCTATGTGCCCTGTTCACATAACAACACTGGTGTCAAGTGCAGATTTTCTTGCGCAGGAATCTGCAATATGTATGCAGATCTCTGGTTGGAAAAAAGCTAGCGTAACACCAACATTTTGTTTTGAGAACAATTTTTTTTTGTGCCCTTGCACAGAATTTATGTTACGTATCTCTGTGCAGAAAAAATCTGCATGTGATTCCAGTGTTATGGTGTAAACAGGACACATAGAAAACAGTTGTTTTCTTTCAGTCCTTGCAGACATATATAATAAATAGCATGTCTCTGCACATGGAGTGAACAAGCCTATGCAAGTCAAATCTGCACGTTTTTTCCATCAGCATGTATGGTGTGTATGAGGCCTCATAAAAATGTAACTAAACTTGAACACACACCTGTATATATAAAAAAAAATATACCCAATGAACATTCTAATTTAGGAACCATAGTGTGTTTTTTACAAATGTATTTACCTTTTGGGCTCAGACTTACCCGTTTTATTCCATAAAATAACCTGTTCGCTAACTTGTCAAAATGTTTCACTTAATACTAGATTAATAACACAATCTGCCCTAAGCATTAAAAGAAAATGATAGTGTGCTTTCTGTTTCTAAACATTTTATATAAAGAACCTTATTCTCCTTTCACTTACCATACATGTAGGCCAAATGGTGCAGTTAACACCTTTGCTAAAGAAGTGATTTAAAAAAAATCTATTACATTATAGGGATTTAAAGCATTTTAAATAGTGTGCCTTCTCAATGACACACTACATGAAGGCTGAATTGAAACATAAGTACATTTCTAGTGAGGGCTAATGGATTAAGTAGAATAAGGACTGCTGACATATGTTTGATTAGCCATACACTGGTTTTATATGATTAGACTTGTACCAACAAAAAAGGAGTAGTAAAGCTCAATTGCTGTACTAAGCAGAAAGAAGAGCCTGCATACCTATTGAGCAAAAAAGGCATATATTTGTAAATTAACAAACTACATATAAGTTGAAAAATGTAAATTTTACCAGCTTTTGGGGCTTTTACTATTTTGATTTTTCAGCTATTTATAAAGCTTTTTCTGCTGCCTTTATCCTCATTTCAGCCTACAGGATTCACTGCCTTCCATTTTTGCCAGATTATAGCCTAGGGAAACTGTAACACTGCAAACTAGATTTTTGAGTAGGATTTGGTATGTTAAAAAATAGGCACACTTAAGGTTAAAAGTTCCTCCTCTTGCAACATTCTTGTAATATAACATACATGCCTAAAAGTACCCTTATCTTCTAAAACATGCACTTTATTTTCATTTGCTTTTATGATGGAAATATTAAATGTATATTTTAGGTTACTGGTGCTACATATTTTCTAGAAGAATGAAAAGAAAGTTTTTGGTTTCTACGGCAAATTGCATAGAACATATTCTGTTACTCACCTTTTTAAGATGTGCTAGGAAGTCTTTAGGAATAGATGTGCCATGTTCAGAAGTAAGCCACACACAGAACTGTCTTTCTTCTTTCTGTGATGCTGTAGACGGCAGTTAGAAACATTTGCAAGCTTCTTTGCGCTCTGCTTATAACATGTTAATACTTGTATAACAGGCAGATGTACTAAACTAACGGTAACTCATATGATTGCTGATCATCTAATTTTAAAAAGTTAACAAACTAAACTTTTATATAATTGTTTTCACAACTGATATACAATCTATATTATACAAACATTTAACATTTTCACATTTCAACTATGAGGCTACAACATGATATTCATTTTGATAGTAATTTTGTTCTTTCTTATAATACAGAATAATCCACACACAGAACTGTCTTTCTTATAATGCAGAAACTCTCTTTTTGGGACAAACAAGGATTTGTTTTAGTGGTATTGTGTTATTACATTTTGTGTCTATCTATCTTTTTATATTTATTTTAAAGGCAATATAGACGTGTGAGTAGAAAATTGTCCACTGACTATTTTAAAAGAAGAAGCGTTTATGTAGCTATAAAGTCCTAATTTAAATTTTTGCCTTATTTATCACGTTATCAAAATTGTGTATTTGGTACAAAATATGGTTACCTTATTAACAAATTAAGAAGGTAAAGTTTCTACAAAGAAAATAAATGGAAACACAAAATAAAGTACAAAAATATTTTTTAAAACTCTGACAAAAACTAGGAGAGCATGACAATAAATTAGTTCATTAGAACTAGATATGCTCAATAAGCAATGGGCATCCAGTCAATGAGGTGTAAAATAGAAGAAAAATATTTTTAAAAGTAAACTTGTTTGCTATTTTAAGTATTTAGTTGTTCTAAGAGGCCATCCTAGCTGCAATGCATCGATTTTTGTCTACATTTAAATTGGTTGTAAACCTCAGATATCGAATATGAACAAAGCATATCCCTCTATAGTGTGTGCTTTTATCAGTCCAGAGCACTGCCACAGACAATAAATATTAACAAAGCATACCCCTCTATAGAGTACTGTCACAGATATTATATATTAACAAAGCATATCCCTCTATAGTGTGTGCTTGTCTCCATCCAGAGCACTGTCACTGACAGTGTCATTTCTGTCAGCTCTCTTGTTCCCCTATTTGTATGTGGCACTTCTGACATGTTTTCCTGACACCAAGAGGAAAAAGGTGACAGGGGAGGGCGCAGCCTGTGAATAACAGCCTCCGCTCTGTTCCTGTGTGCTGTGTGAGGAGGTGTGTGACCCCTCCCTCCAATCAGCTCTCAGAGCTCTCCTCACTGTCGCAACTTCAGCTCTCCGCCCCCTGATTTTCAGAGCTGAGAGATCCTTTGTAAAATCTGCCCTTTGAATGGATTTAAGGGAAAGACAGCTGTAGATAAACAGATTCAACTTATGGCAGAGGATTCTTTTCATCTCTGTGTATCACCTGCGGCCAGTCACTTAACTGGGCACATGTAAGGGTTTATAACCACTTTTACAAGCAATGAGCAGACACTTTTTTCTCGCCAATATTTTGTAATATATATATATTGATATATATATATATCTATATATATATAGATATATATCATAGCTTTAAACAACTTTTGAACTTAATTAAACGAAACTGACCCAAGACCATTATAGTTTCTTCTTTTTCAGAGATGAAAACCTGAAATATGTAGTGCACAAAATTGATCCTTTTTATCTAATTGTTAAATTCAATTGTATACTAGATATAAAACTGATTTTTTTGTTTGGTTTTAGAGATTCTACTACATTCTTTGCTGTAGGTACATAGCGGATTACAATTATCTACAATAAATTTACTTCACGGCTTTGTGTCAGTGAATGGCTAGCCGGGATAAGCTATACTGCAGTATGTGGTAGGAAAGAAAAGGGGACTTATGGACTCTCTGTATTTTTGTTCTAACATTCACTGGAGATAAGCCATTAGGGCGCTGAGAGTTCTTTACAATATTGCAGTATACCTGCTACCATCTTTACAGCACAGAATCCCTGTACAATACAAAGCTGAAATGCAGGCAAAGAGCTAAATACAGTACACAAATGAAACACTATAAGGATACTATTTTACCTGCTAAAGGATTTGCATTTAGCCCATTTGGTTCCCAGTTTTATACAGCGCTTGTAAACAGCACAGAAAGATGGATGTCACCAATTACTCCCTTACATTTAAAAATACAGTACTGTCCTCTGTCCACCCCGTCCCTAATCAGACAGCGAATGAGCAGAAGGAATTGAATAAGCTATTGCGCTGACTAAACCCCAACTGGCATTTAACGGGGCACATATGAGGGCCAGGAGAGTGGTAGGGAACACTAGGTGTAGTGGATGCACCTCCTCTCAGATTTGGCCTTGAGCTCCTACTGTACATATATTAAAACAAACACAAAAGGGCATCTCCATCTAGGTGTAGAGATCTATTAAATAGAATAAAAGACAATAAAAATGCATTAACTAATTAAAAGTGGATCAAGACTTGTCATAAACCCATACAGACCTCCATGGGATCACTGTGAGACTGTAGAGCTTGGCAGGAAAGTGGCTGACTGAAGCAGAGTTCGACTGGGATGCTGTATTTGCACCAACAGCATCCTGGCTGAACTTTTCTTCAGCCAGTCACTTGCCTGCCGAGCTCTGCAGTCTTACAGTGATCCTATGGAGGTCTATATGGGTTTATGACACGCCTTGATCCACTTTTAATTAGTTAGTGCACTTTTATTGTATTTTATTCTGTTTAATAAATCTCTACACCTAGATGGAGATGCTCTCTTGTATTTGTTTTTATAAATGAGTAGAATGATCTGGTGAAGTAATCTCCCTGCACACTCTGCTCCCTCATTTTCTGATCATGCTCTTTGTCAACGTATTTGCTGGCAACATACCTGATTGACTTCTTTCTCTCCCTTTATGAGTTTGAGTGCTATGATACAAGGGTTTAAAAGAGACTCATATCAAATTTGTTTTTTGTTGTTGTTCTGGGTTTTTATTATTATTTATAAATGCATTCATAGTGCCACTTTTGTGTCCTTTACATCTGCCTGGATTTCAGCTTTAACTTTTCTTGCAATAAAAATTCAATGACAGAAATTGCTAAACAAGATTGGTGTATCTTTTTGTTAGAAAAAAAAACAGCAAGAGAGCTTTAAGTGTGATTTTACCTCGCATTTTTGCAGCATATTTCAAGATCTTGAATATATTCTTTAGCATGGCCTTTGAGGCTAGGTGAAGATTTTGTATAATGAGCCAGCCATTCTGATTCATTGTATCATTTAGTGCAGTTTCCAACTCTCCCTCATTGTCATTCTTAACAGCCACTACAAGCAATGGTATGTGCTGCTCCTAAAAACATCAAATGATGTTTATCTACAGAGGTAAAAATAGTGATGCGTGTAATACACAAATTGTACATAAATTATGTAGTACTTTATTCATACAGTAATTAAAAAACAACAGGTTGTCTGTTCCATGGTAATTCAATATAATGAAACCTTAATTAAGTCTTCCCTGCAACACCTCTGCAAAAACTTACCTCTCTCGCTGCCCGTGGTGCTGAGGAAATAGTGGTGCCTGAAAATTCTGTAGAATGTGCCATTTCTAAGAGTGTTGATGTTCTGGTCCTTTGCTGTAGGCTGTAGTTCCTCCTATTGACCTCTACATCACTACATAACACAGTAGTGATATAGGGGCTGGCATATTAAACCAATAAGTGCTTTGGGAGCAGCAGGAAATTAAAGCTTAACTATACGCATCTGCAAGGTCCAGGAGCTCACTGCTGGCCACTAAAATCTTCATCTTGTCTTCTTCCAGGTACCAATCTGCAACTATTTTTATTGGCTGGGCTGAGATGTCATCCCTCACACACGTGAGGAAATACTAAGCTGCTCATGCAGGGGGACTTTATTGTAAGGTTTCATTTAGTGAAATAGTTGCTTTAAACAATCCTGAGGCAGAAGCGTCACAAGTGTGTGCATTAAAGGTCCACATAGCTATGATACAAGCTATCCTATGGTTGGATGATGAAAAGGTTAGTTCACAAAATTATCATTGTCAATACTATGAATTATCTGGTGTTTTTGCTAATACGACAATTGTTTTTTTTTCAGTTAAAGGTTTAATTGCTTGAATTAATCAAGTTTAATTAATTAATTTTGTTTTATTGATGTATTCTGTATGTAAAGGTCAATTCAAAAACATTATCAAATAGATTAGCAATCTTCTGAACAGTTCGATGATGTCTTAGGTCTCTTCTCTTCTTGCGCAGAAGTGGCAGTGGGTAGCCCTTACTCCTGCACTGAAAATATGACTGCTGTTTAGTGCAGCAGTACAGTGAGCCCAGGCTGCAGTGAAAACCTCATACATCCACCATATCCTGTGCTCAGGGGCTCCGATCAGAGGAAGATTATTAATGAGAAAGTATGTTCATCCAATACTGATCAAAGGTTGTGCAGCTCTATCACGAAGCTGGGGAAGCTTGATATGGACTGTAGTAAAGAATAAACTGCAGCCAAAATAACCCCCCATATCCCTTTTCCCATTTCTCCTAAAAATGAGGCTGTCTCAAATATGAGGGCAGGCCCTGTGGGGTATAATAACAATTAACAATTTATTGAGGGGTGACTTATCTCTTTATGACTAGTTCTGATGAAGAAGGGACCACCCTTCAAAACACGTTAGCTTGTCCAAGAGTTTATCTTCCCTTTGGATTGAACTTGAACATGACCTGTAACCCTGTGTAGGCTATGGTTATTATATGCCTATTTTACTGCTACTCTTGTGAGTATATTTTATTAATAAATTCATCTACTGTTTACTGAGATAATGCGCAAGGTTGGTGCACTCTCTCTTTTATTCTTTACTACAGTGCGGTTAAAACCTATCTCTAGGGGGTGAGTAACACTGGCTATCGGCTACCACTTAACCTGGCAGACTGGTGACATCTAATGGCAGAAAAAATTACTGGGGGAATGCTCCCAATTGAAGGGAAGTATTGCACCAAAACCTTGCTTTTACTTTTAATTGGCTATTTTTTTTTTTTTATTATTTTTGCTAGAACTCTAGTTATAGTCATAGTGGCCATTTCAGTTAAGATAAGTAATTAGCATTTTTACATTATATCACCTTAGTATTATATGGTAATCCTTTGCAAACAGTTGTTGCATACTTTGTTTAGGATAATCATTTTCAGAAATGTCAGGAGTCTCCACAGCAAATACACGCCAAAAAAATAAGTGTTTTTGTGTAGGAGATGTTTTCAGCAAGGGATGAAAGCAGCAAGATTAGCACTATTTATTCTGCATGATATGGTTATCTCAATCAAGATCACATTGTGCGAAGTAAAAGAAACCAGCACAGGAAACAAAGCAAAAAATAAATGCTAAAAGACATTGGAAATTAACAGGAACTTTTCCTTCACACTGTTTCTCAGCAAGTTGCTATCTGAAGCACACATTTATGTGATCTATTGCTTGCTACAACTCCCACAAAGAAAATTCATCAACTGTGAGCATTATAATGAATAATGAAGAAACAATAATCTAATAAACATAGTACGATCTGTCATCATTATTCAAAAAATTAAAATCTTTGGTGTATGCAAAGAGCCTGATGTTAAGATGTTTAGAAATAATTTAAGACTTTGATATTTCCCAAAATGGCAAGCCACTTACCATTTTAATCACCTAAAGCTTATACACTGAATAAACATGTAATGGAGATCCTCAAAGCATACCTGATTAGCATCTATGCTTGAATTTAAGCATCGCTCTCAGAAGATAAAAGATGTTCACACAGGGCTTTTGGACTTATGTCTAAACGCCAATCAACAGCTGATCTAATATATTTAATGTAACAATAGTTATAATTAGCCACTAATATGATTGTGCACCCCAGACTTTCACTACACGGGGCTAAAAAAGGTACAAACATACAAATGAAGGATCTTAGGGACACTTAATTTTCATGTGAGCACTCGTATCTATCAGAGTCCTATTTCCAATAAGCCTTGGCATCCTGCCAGTTGTCTAGTGGATTCACAAACATGTAGCACCACTTCAAACATTAGGTGGAACTGTATGAACTGCTATTCTTACCTACTGGATGGAAGAATAGCAGTTCATACATAACTCAATAAATTATCTTATTTATGGTGCAGAGGGCTAGAGTTATTAAAGCTGGAGGAAAGAAATGTATCTGTGTTAGGGTAAAGAGAATGTAAAGCCTTTTAAATATTTTTTTAGACAAATGTGTAAAAGTGATTATCCGGATAAAAAAAATTTTTTAGCAGCATATCCTAAGGTTTTAAAGAGACACTGTCATATACTTTGACAACAGTATCTCATTAAATACATATATTATGCTTAAAAGTACAACCTCCAATAAATGGAAGATTCATTCTCATTCAACATTACAGGTGCCAGCTGGGTTCTTCAGCATCTGACACTTATGGTTGTGTTAATGCCTGCATCTCCTTGCTGCCTGCTGTAGCTCATCCACACACCCTCGGGCACTAAAACTTTAGTGTGTCCAATTATCCTGGTAAAGTTACACTAGCAATATAGTAGTTGGTGGGTGTAAAGTCAGCAAGCAGCTGGGAGACACAGGCATCTGTCCCACACAGAAGTGTTAGATGCTGATGATCCTAGTAGTGACTAAATCTCCGCCATGGTGTGAATATTTAATTGATAACATTTAACAGAGTTGGTAAGGTAAGCATGATACATGTATTTAAAGTTATGATGGTAAATACATCTTAAAGTCTCTTGACTCTTTTTTCTGTTAATAATTGTTAATGTACATGGGGGCAGGCATATTTGCTCCTTTCATACTGTATGCGCTAAACAATATCTGTGATTTGCTTCTGATTTTGCTATATGTAAATAAATAACAAACATGTGGAACATTAAGCTTGTTAAGATGTGGAAAAATACAGCAATCATAACTCAAACTAAGAATTTGATTTAAAGTGATTGTAAACCCTCACCTTGTAAAACAACATATTAAGTTTAAAATAGAAATAAAAGACAAAACATTTGTGTATAAATATAAAAACATTATAAATACCTTTTGTTTCCTTTTTTATAAGTAATCACATTCCCTCTGTTCTCAGCTGCGAAAGAGCTGGGGTAGGAAAAACAACAGTTCCCTGAGCTTCCCAATGAATGGCTGTGCAAAGGGAAGCGTGTCAGGACAAGTCTCATCATTGGAGGAGAGCAGGCTCAGTTCCCAGCATAGCTACAGAACTGACCACATTGTGTTCTCCTGCTTAGTGTGAACAATTTTTGATAAGAAAGCAGAAGGACCGTCAGGAACACCAGGGAACACCAGGGGTTTCACAAAAAGAAGCAATACAAAGAGAACAGGATATTTTTACATACAAGTACATGGTACAGCAGGCACATATCAGTGATATGAAATGTTGGGTTTACTTGAAGAGCATACATGTACATTGGCAGTTACAGGTGGTATACCAGAATAATGCCTGGGTATTGTGAAACTAGTGGAAAATTACTCTTGCACTACCTACAGTATGCAAAGATAAAATAGTGTAATGAAATATGATGTATGCAGCTGCTAGCATCAAAATTGTGTTCCCACAATCTCACCATGAATTAAAACAATATAATCAATGCTGCGCTGCTAAAAGTGCCCACAAATTTACTGTGCAATGAAACACGACAAGACCAAAATCCAACAAGACCAAAATCTAATTGTAGATTATGATAATAAAGTGCACACAACAAAGTGCAAATGCTGTAAAACATCACAGTGTCCATATTAACATGTCCATGTGGTTTGTTTAAAAAAATAAACATAAAACGTTTGTGTCACTCAAGATTCCATAAAAAATTCTTGCACGCTCCTACAGATCATCACCATCACTCTTAGTGCTCCTTCAGTTTAGACTGTGCCACCTCAGTGCTCACAAAGCTCTCACCTTCAACATACTTGAATGAGCCTAAAGGGGTTCTTTCACTGAGGTTCCTACACTCTATAGATCCTCCAACACTCTTGCAGTACATGTGAGGTATTGCCACAAACATCGGAGCAAGAGCAATAATTCTAGCACTAGACTTCTTGTTTAACTCCAAACTGGTAACCAGTAAAGGTTTTTAAAGTGTTTCTGATGGAGATTTGTACCATAGTTTGGTGCCATTCCACGAGCATGCACAATTTTAAAGCGTGATATGTTGAGTATCTGTTTACATGGCGTAACATCATCTTTTATATTTTACAAAAAAATTGTATTATATTGTGTTTGTGTGTATTACAATTCATTAATGTGTATTTTTTAAAAGAAAATTGCGTATGAAAAACTGCTGCACAAACACCATGTGACATAAAAAATTGCAAAACCTACAATTTTATTCTTTATAGCATCTTCTTAGAAAAATATGTTTGGGTGTTCTAAGTAATTTTCTAAAAAATAAATACTGATTTTTTTGGTCTTAGAGTGGCAACCCAAATAAGATAACATAATTAAACACCCATGTGTGTGATAAAAACCTGAGAACGTTTCACATGTCCTCTGGAATAACAACATCCAAGAAATATGATATGAAGCCACAGCCTTATTATATATATATATATATATATATATATATATGTATACAGTGCTCAGCATAAATAAGCACACCCCTTTTGAATAGTAAGATTTTAATCAATACCTCAATGAACACGAGGACAATTTCCAATATTTTGACAAAACTGAGTTTTATAGAACATTTTAAAGGTTAATAATATAACTTAAATTAAAGAATCTTCAGTTTTACTCAAATTAGTTGATAAAAAAATAATTACATCCCACAACAAACACTAATACATCTAGTATTTTGTATTACCTCCATGATTTGTAAGGACAGCACCAAGTCTTCTAGGCATGGAATGTACAAGTAGGCGACACATCTATCTTTTTCCATTCCTTAAGAATGACCTCTTTAAGAGCCTGGATGCTGGTGGAGCCTGATGCTCAACTTGTCTCTTCAGAATTCCACACTGATTCACTTTCACCCTGTTCTTCTGCAGAAATGCAATAGTGGCCTTAGATGTGTGTTTTGGATCATTGTCATGCCCAAGGGCACGAAGTGATG
Source organism: Staurois parvus (assembly GCF_062004578.1). Lineage (NCBI taxonomy): Eukaryota > Metazoa > Chordata > Amphibia > Anura > Ranidae > Staurois > Staurois parvus. Next base: position 1,865,149 of record NW_028318635.1, read on the forward strand.
GTAGTATCTTCTCTTTCAATGTAGAGCAGTACATCTGTGAATTCATGATACCATCAATGAAATGCAGCTCCCCGACACCAGCAGCACTCATATAGCCCCACAGAAGGACACTGCCACCACCATGGTTCACTGTAGGCACCATGCATTTTTCTTTGTACTCCTCACCTTTGCGATGCCATACAGTTTTGAAGCCATCAGTTCAAAAAACATTTCTCTTGGTCTCATCACTCCAGAGTACAGAGTCCCAGTAGTCTTCTTTTCCAGCATGAGCCCTGGACAGGCTTTTGTGTGCATGGGTTTTAGGAGATGCTTACTTCATGAACAACACCCATGCATGCCATTCCTCTGCAGTGTATGCCATATTGTGTCATGGGAAACAATTACCCCAGTTTGGATTTCTACTTCTTTAGCTAACTGCAGTGAACTTGCATGGCAAATTTATTCAACCCTTCTCATCAGAACACGCTCTTGTCAAGGTGGTAACTTCCGTGGAGGGCCTGGATGTCTCTGTGAGATAGTTGCAGTTCCATCTTAGTTCAATTTTTGTATAACTTTTGCTACAGTATTCTGACTGATAAGTAAAGCTTTGCTGATCTTCTTGTGGCCTTCAACTTTCTTGCGTAAAGAAATTATTTTCTTTCTCAGGCATTGTGACATTTCTCTTCCATGTTGTGCCATTGCTGACAGCATGAAATGGGAAGGGGTTTTCTTTGTTAAGTAACCCTCTTTTATAGTCAACTGTGTGCTGGACACCTGTTTAATGAATAATTAGACTCACCTGTAGTTGTTAATTAGGATTGTGTTGTCTACAATTTAGCTTTGCTCCTAAGACTTTCAATGGGGTGTATTCATATTTGTAACATAGCCTTGAATGAGTTTGTTAGGAAATATACTTTTTTATGTGTGCAAATTAACAAATCTTGTTTTCAGTTAATGGCCCATATATATATGACCTTATCTTGGTGATAAATTATCCAAAAACACTGCACTCAATGTTGCACCTTAAACCTTTTATGCCCCAGTAACCCATATATGTAGTAACAAAAAGTTGGGCTTTAACCTCTACATTCCACACATATGTAGCATGCTCCCTGCACACTCCCAGCATAAAGATCAAGTTGCCAGAGACAAAGCTTTCGGTCCTGAGAAAACATTGGTAGCTGATCACAGTGGTCACATAATCGCCAATCCTTCCCGCTCCCCTGGGCGTTAAGAACTTTTAAAGAGGACGCCAAGGTGTGCAGGAAAGAGTTAAACAGATTCCAACAAAAAAAAACAAAAGTTTGACTCTAACTTGGTTCTACGGAAACAGTTTTCCCTTTGTAAATTGTGCTGTTACATCAATGAAATCTCACTGCATTAACCAAAAAGGATCATAAAAATCCTGACCCCATTACCTTTGCTGTACTGGTGATGGTTTGTTTGGCTTTATGGCTGAGGATTGCTCCACTGTATGAAATTTCACTGGTGGTAGAAGAAGGTTCAGTAACTAAAATACCAAATGTATTTTGATCCAGCACTGAAATAAAACATATTTAGGTTAAAACAAATGTAGATACATAGGGAGCTTCAGAAATGTACCAAAGGGATATAATTGCAATAAAGAGGCTCCTTTATTAGGGACTACAAATGCAGCTTGTGCTCTGTGGGAAGTACATTTGTTAGCAGGATAAACAGGGCATTAATTAGAGGCATGGCTAATGTCAGTCCAAATTTCTTATGTAAACCCTTGGGAAAATTAAAGTACAGTTATAGGCAAAACTTTTTTTTTTCATTTTGGAGAGTTACAGTATGTACTGTTATAAACCCTGTGAGATTTTTTTTATTTGCAATCTGTGTCCTATTGGGGAGATTTCCCTTCACTTCCTGTCCCATAGCCAAATAGGAAGTGAGAGGAAACTCCTGCAAAATAAGGAAATCCATTGGGACCCCCAGGTCACCAGATCTAGTGTCCCAATTGGAAGGTTTTTCCCTCTATTACTTTTCTGGGGACAACCCATATTTTCTTTTATGAGAACAAAGGAAGCCCAATCGCCTGCACTGCAAACAATCCACTTTATTGAACCAAGATAAAACCAATACAGACAGTGGAAATACAGTGGGGGACTGGCAGGTAAATGCGTTTCACGCTAAAGACAGTGCTGTCTTTAGCGTGAAACCCGTTTACCTGCCAGTCTCCCACTGTATTTATACTGTCTGTATTGGTTTTATCTTGGTTCAATAAAGTGGATTGTTTGAAGTGCAGCCGATCGGAAGTCCTTTGTTCTCATCTATGCAGAACATGAGCTGGGCTAGCACCTACAGGGGATGTTGTGCTTGGATATTGGGAGTCTCTCTACCTTGAGCAGCGGTAATACACAGATTTTCTTTTAATTTCACTTTTTATCATAACAGTAAACAGGAAACGTTGAGGGTGAATCTCCCTAATTGGGGCACAGACAGCAATGAAAACCTAATGGGTATTCTAATCCCTCTCTGCACTGTCCAAACTAACCATTCCTGATGTAACAGCGTATTAGGTGATGTCACTTCCTGAACTTTAACCTCTTAGCATTGGCGCCTCCCGGCCCTTTAAGAGGTTTCAGAAGCCGGGAGGTGGGCAGGGTTTTAAGGTCATGTGACAGCTATGATTCGCCGTCAAGGCGATCACATGATCGGAAAAGGTTCCGATCGAAAGGTGAGATCGGGACCTTTCCGAGTGTCAGGGACATATGTGTTGGGAGTGCGCAGGGCGTGCGCTCTCAGCACATATGTATTTTCTAATTGCACGCAAATATGCGGGCACTCGGAGTCAAGGCCCAGACACTGAGAGGCCGCATATTTGTGTGCGCTCGGCGTCAAGGGGTTAAAGGAGGTGAGACAGGACTTCCACATGTTTATCAGTTGCTACAAAATCTAAGACCTGAGTCCTTCAGCAGGTGAGTTGCTGTTGTTCACCAGTGCCTCCTCATGCATTTAGTGCTCTATATTTATCAAAAATCCTCTTGGCATTTACCACAGAGATAATCAGTAATAAGTAATTACAGTGAGGTTACCTTATGAAAGGCAGATAAGTAGTTCACTTTGCAAGAGAATGTTCACTTTGCAAGGGAATTTTAGTAAATGAGGTGAAGCTCTGCTGACTTCCATCATTCAGTTATGTGCAAGCAAATATACACTTTTGTTTTGTTTTTGTTCCTTGCACATGATTGAGTAATCTTTGCAAAGTGAATTTCCACCACATTCCATAATGTAATAGAAAATTGCCTTGCAAAGTGAAAATTCCCTTGTAAAGTGAACAGCCTATTTGTCTTTACTAAATCAACCCCAGTTTCTATAAATCATTATTTGAAAATTGTACTAAGAACAGAAATAAAGAATTAAACATTAAAGGGAAAACACATCTAAATAAACTACAGTATTTTCTGGCGTATAAGACTACTTTTTATACTTAAAAATATACCCCAATAATTGGGGGTCGTCTTATACGCGGGGTATAAAATGTGAACCTTGAGTTTGTTTGGGTCAAGCTGGCTGGATGTGTGGTAATACTGTACATACAGTATACCGCGCTGAGCCAAGCTGGCTCAAAACAAATGTCCCTATGACAGATTAATCTGTCAGCCCGCTGGATGTGCGGTGAGCCAAGAGGTTTCAAAACCTACTGTAATCAGCCCGCTGGATGCGTGTATGTACGGTAGCTGCGGCTACATACAGTATACACTGGGCCAATCACGGATATTGAAGGATTTTAAGTACCGGTAAGTCACAACCATTTCAATTAAAAAATCTGATGTTTTTAAATGGTGTTGCCTCGGAAGGGGGGTAGTCTTATACAGGGAGTATAGCCCAAAACCTATGTTTTAACTGGAAAATTAGGGGGTCGTCTTATACACCCAGTCGCCTTATACGCCGGAAAATACGGTACTTGGGTGTTCGTAAATATACAGTACATGGTTTATTCTGTTGAGAACTGCATTGACTTCTTAACATATCATCACTTATATGTAAAGCTAAAATGCAAGTGGGCTTTTTCAGTAAAGAATTCTTAATTTGTAAGTATTATTTCTTATAATCAATCAGGGTTTATCTAGTATTGTTTTGACTCTAGCAAAGGGAATTCTAATTAGTTCTGCACCAAAGAATTTGCACTTACGAACTCGTTATTGAATTATTCTTAATGAGTTTATTTTTTATTTAAGGAGAGTTCGTGGAGAGATGGGAATTATTGCCCTAAGCTTCACTAACCAAAGTGAGCATACGTAGCCCTTTAACTTGTAGGACAAAGACAACCTAGCTGCAGAGTCAGTTCTACATATTACATACCTCTGTTTGTTATAAGGTATATAGAAGCTTAATGCAATATATGGAAAACATGGCTTTTGTGGTGTGAGGCTTGCAGAGCAATGAGACAATGTAGCCATTCATATTATGGTGAAGTAGAACAGGCTGTGTGCTTCCGTCTGGCTGTGCCCACTGCATTATGCAATGGAGTAGACCCATTTTTCCCTTTGGTCCATCTATCAATAATCTCACTAGTTAGAGGTCATTCTGAAACTAACGTTATAATAAACAGCAATGAACCTGAACATACAAATAGCACCTTGAAATCCATGCCATTTGAATAAAAGCATATACAGTATCCAGCCCTTAGAAACTCTTTATGTTGTCTCTATACTGACATTTTTTTCAGTGAAAGATTGGTAAGGGATGAGTAATGCTTTTATATCTTATGAAATGAAAGGAGCCATTATGTCTATATATAAATTATTATTTCAGTGCTATCTTAACACATCGTTTATATGTATGGCAACTACATTATGAGCTGTGTAGAAGTAGCAAAGGCTAACTGAAATACTCAAGACCCCAAATCACTTTTTGTACCCAAGTATTTTTTACTGGTTGTGGTATTAAGTATGTCTGCATAGTTCTGTTTAGCTTCTGAAGCAGTATGTGATTGGGAGTAATGTTGTTGTGTACTGTATGTAGTACACAGTAGTTATTAGATACTATTGCTTCTTATTTTTACTTACCTGCAATGCTTTCAATACTCAAGCAACAACTCTGAAGGTCAAGGTCTCTGGAGAGTTGTTTAACCCACTGACATACAGCATCAGGAAAGTATTCTGGACGTGCTGCACGAATAATCAATAAGTGCTGAAAGTCATCTAAATGGAATGCTGTATCTATACATGGAGGAAGCCCGAAAACACCTCTGCACAAGTCATTTTCATTTGCTGAAGCATCTGCACATTTTAAACACAAAAACATGATATTTTGTTTAAAGCTTACTAAACTGTATGTTACATATTTATATTTTATCATATGAAAATGTTTACACCTCTTAACTTTTAGTGATTTTGCAGCTTGCTATATGGTTTAAAATGTTCCAGAGATTGGAAACTATGAAAATCATGACAGTCAGGTGTTCTGTCTCTCCAATCTAAGCATTGAAAGTATGATCTCTGTAACTTACAGTTGTGATGAGATAGCGATAACTCCAATCTTAGTTGAATAACACAGGCAGTGACTCGATCCAGACAACACCTTGTAGATCTTGTGAAGTTTATACCATAAACTGAGATAATCTTACAACAATGAACATCAGATAGGTCAAAAGATCATAATGTGATCTACATCATGACATGAGACTTGAAGCTGAGGTGCATTACTTGGAAAATTAACAAAAAGGGTGGGGCTATCTATTCAGCAGGAACTAAACCAAAGGAAAAGGAAGAGCAGAGACAAAATACAAAGTAGACTTAAAGGCATATGACAGTCATGTGAAACATGACATCTGGCATGTCATGGACCTGTAACATTCCAACTTGCTTAACTTGTAGCAATCCAGAGAACTCAAATAAGTAATCTTTTATGCAAAGTGAACCGCTTCTCCTCTGCCCTATAGCAGAAGTACTGCTACAGGGTAGCAGTGCTGTGCAAAATCACGTATATATGTGATTTACATTTCCGAGTAGGGGGCGTGCGCGCCACCCTACCCGTACTGCTATTGGTGGCTAGAGATGTCAATCACTGGGTCACGGCCAGCGATTCCCGGCCGGCACTTGGCGATCGTCGAGGAAAACTGACGGGGAAAGTCCTGTGTGTAAACAACACAGGTCTTTCTCCTGTCAGCATGGGCATGCTGTTTTGTATCTCTCTGTACAGCAGAGAGATACAAAACAGCATGTCTCCATAGTAAAACGCAGCATACAGTAAAACACACACAGCACATAGTTAACCCTTTGATCACCCCAGATGTTAACCCCTTCCTGCCCAGTGTCATTAGTACAGTGTCATTCCTTTTTATTAGCACTGATCACTTTATTAGTGTCACTGGGGATGTCAGTGGCAGTTTGTCAGTTCCCACCCAGTGTCAGAATGCCCGCCGCAGTCCTGCAGTCCCGCTATAAGTCACTGATCACCACCATTACTAGTATAAAAAAATAAAAATAAAAATGCCAGTAAATATAGCACCATTTTTAGATGCTATAACTTTCACATAAACCAATTAATTTACACATATCAGGATTTGTTTTAGCAAAGACATGTAGCAGAATACATTTTGGCCTAAATTTATGAAGAAATTAGATTTTTTAAATTTTTTTTATTGCATATGATTTATAGCAAAAAGCCAAAAATATTTTTTTTTTTCAAAATTATAGCACACAAAAAAACACAGAGGTGATCAAATACCACAGAAAGAAAGCTCTATTTGTGGGGAAAAAAGTACATACATTTCATTTATATACAGAATTGCATGACCGCACATTTGTCAGTTAAAGTAACGCAGTGCCCTATCGCAAAAAATGGCCTGGTCAGGAAGGGGGGGGGGGGGGTAACTCCTCTGGAGGGCAAGTGGTTAATCACCATCAAAGTTTAAAACAAGCCTGTCTACCGCGAAGCAAAAACCCTAGCCCAAAGCAGCAAGACTTTTGGAAAGTCAGTATCTGCAAATGGTTAGACAGTCCGTGCCCTCAAATGAGATGCCATGTACCTGGCAACTAGGTGCACAGGCACTGTGTACAGTACTGATCGGCATAATCAGACAAAATGCTTTCTTTTCTGTGGGCTTCAGCTTTCGATCATTGTGGTAGGCATTCAAGTTAAGATATAGCAGCAGGGGGTGTCTGCTATATGCTGGAGGTGGGAAAGATTTTAGTTTTCAAACTAACTTGACAAGTTTGCTTTATTATAATGCATCCGGTTTTAACAAGAAATCATTTTGCTTAACTCTTTAAAAGAATATTGCATATTATATTAATTCAAATCTTCCTGCTAATGTAAATATTTTACTTCTTGTATTTACAGTATTTAATGCCAATATACTACATTCCACTTTCCAGAGTAGATAGAACCATTCACATCATCCAAATCCAAGTATTCAAATTAGAATTCAAAATATTTTTCCACTGCACCCAACCTGCTAGAATGTATCGAAGTTTTAAAGTAGTTTCCTTTGTTTTTAAAAAAAAGAAGCGGTGTCGGCATACTGCTTCATATGCATGTATTAAGCAATCTTACTATAGGTATATATTCCACCACTACCTGTGCTATAATTTATTATTATTTGGCAGACCTATGACTAAATTATTAACCAAGCCACTCCCACATCCCTCCTCCCCAACATCACCACACACACACATACACTTTTATAATTCTGCCCCTTTGAATAATGAAATAATAAAAAGCCTTGCACTGTGTATAAATTCATGAGAAATGGTTGTGACCCTAGGGTGGGCAGTCACATCACAACCAATTATTAGGCAATGAACACCTCATCCAAACTAAAGGAGCTTTATCTGGTGTGACTTCAAGGCAGGCAAGTATTACAGATCTTTTATAACTAATTTAGACAGCCTTTATTGGTACACATATCTTTCAACTTAAAATGTATAATTGAGACCCAATAACCCTGACTCTGATCTAAAATTAAATTAAACACAGTCTACACTTGTTATTCTTTCCAGTATCAGTGGGTTTGATGCATTTATAATTGCATGAATTATTCATACATGCGTGGAGAATCACAGGGTTAGTGGGTGATCAAAAAATACTAAAGTGTATCCAAGCCCTATATGGACATGAAGACCAATGCATCACCCATTAATATTCCTAGACAAAATCGAGGTGTTGCTGAACTTTACTTTCTTATGTTAGTTGTTATTTTTTGAAGAGTCATTAGCAGAAGGATGTGGGTTGAATGGCTTCAGAAGCAGATGCACGTTAGCTGAATTCTGATCCCAGTCTGCTTACACAGCTTTCTCATAACATCAAACATCTCCTATATGGCCAAATATAGGAAACTCAAAGACACAAATGGTTATTCCAGGCCCCAAAAGTGCAATTGGTTGCAAATTCCTCTATCCAGACTTTCTTTGAACCAGGCAACTGGGAACACCATGGATCCATTAGCATCAGTGCGCATGGCTCTTAATCTTCTTTGCCTGTGGCAGGACTTGCCAGCAGTCCATCATAATAAGGTTGTTCATATGGGGTACTGAACTCCCTAGCTTTTGCAGCATTAGCCTCCACAGAACAATTACAAATGAGCACTATTGTTGCAGTGGTCAGTTAGAGAGAGGAGACACAGCAGACTTGTGACACATAGGGGTTTATTTACTAAAGCTGGAGAGTCCAAAATCAGACTCCCTTCTGCATAGAAACCAATCAGCTTCTAACCTCAGCTTGTTCAATGAAGCTTTGGCAATGAAACCTGGAAGCTGATTGGTTTCTATGCAGAAGGGAGTCTGATTTTGGACTCTCCAGCTTTAGTAAATAAACCCCATAGTGTAGTAGTACACCAAAATCAGACACCATCTCAACCACATGAACATCTCTACCCTCATGTAGTGAGTAAGAATCCACTACCTCAGTGGGAACCCCTTGAATCCTCATAAGCCAGCAGACCATTCCCCCAATAAAAGGCAAAACACAATTCACACTTACAATTGCCAAAATAGACCTTTACAGGCTCTAACCCAGGTGTCCGTTTGTGAACCAGCGGTAATAGATCGCTGCTCAGTTCTCCGGCATTCTCGGAGAACACAGTTCTCCTGTGAATGCAGTTTATGAAGCAGTTCTCCGAACGAAGGGAGAACGGTCTCCAAACGCTGGAGAACGGTCTACAAACTCTGAAAAACGGCTCATTTTACTATAATCTCTCGAGATTATAGTAAAAGATCAGTTTACTAAACAGAGGTAAACTATCTCTGCTTAGTTTTCGGTCCCTCTGATTCTCCAGCTCTGGGCTGGAGAATCTGGAGGGAGAACACAGATCTCCAGAGAAGGGCTGACATGATCTCCTGAGTGTCATAAACTGTGAATGACCAGAGAATAGCTGAGATCCGTTGAATCGCAGCTATTCTCTGTGTCATAAACGGACACCCCAGTACCAAGCTATACATGGATGTGTCTTATATCTCCAATGGCGGGTTCTCATTGGAGAGACTCTGTAAAATGCATTCAGACACAAGGGGGATTTCAACTTCTGATTAAAGAGATTCAGCAATCATGAGATTCATCAAACAAGTGGTTGAAGACAAGTGAACCACAGAACCGATGTAAAAATCTGTCAGAACGAACATATTCACCTAACGAATATTATCAGCACCCTAGGACTTCAAGTTGAGAGATTTTCAACTTTCACTCAATTGTAAGCTTGCAACATTTGTAATCATCATTGTAACCTCAAAAACAGAAGACATGGGGATAATATCAGGGTCAAAGGTTTACCCAAAGCTACTTAAGTAGAATATCTCAAATCACTCCTTCAAAATATTTTTAACAAAAGCCTTTGCCAATCAACACATCAACAAATAAACTTGATTCAGTCTAAAGAAAAGAACATTATTTTTAAGAGGTTTTATTTCACACCCAATGTGCAAAAAGATCAAAATTCTGAGGCTGATGCAGCACAAATACAGATGTTTCCTGATTTATGCTTCCTTATGCTACAGCATTGATGTCTCTTAAAACCACTTTTAATAAGCCTGAGAGACAAAAACATTCAAGAGTCTCCTTCAGTGTTATGACAAATAAGGTTGCAGCTATACTAAGTTATGCTTTACTGAGGATGTTACCAGATTCTGCCTAGACTTACTGTATAAAATGTATGTCCATCCCTAGTTAGGTACCCATGCCATCTCTATCCACTGAAGTCTCATCAACCATGGAGTGTCACTATCAAGAATACATCCTAAGCAAGACCCGGCTTTCTCTAATATGCCTCCAAGTGCTATCTGCCACCACTAAACATATTGAATACCCTTAAATGCTGGGCATTATATCACCAATATGGGTCCAAAAGTTTTGGAGTCTCACAGGACCCCTTCATCAGGCACTTTTTTTTGTGAGACTCTGAAACGTTGTCTTGCTGTAACTATGTGATCATTCATTAAAACTTTTGGACCCATATTGATGATCCTCGGTGTGCTGGTGATATTCTCCCTTGCTGATTCTGTTCGGTTCCAGCTGACGGTCGCTGTAGCACCCACTTATACACACAGCCATTTTTAATGCAGAAATGTGTGCGTTTGGATTGTACACTTGCTCCCATGTGCATGTGGCTCAGCCATTCAAGCCGCCGGAGCCCGCAAACCCAGAAGAAGAACCTAGTGAAGATAGAAGCCCTGTCAGGGGTGACAAAATGCCACTGGAGGGCTTCATTTTAAGGTATGTTTCACATAATGTGCTAGTATGCAATGCACACTAGCACATTATACCTTTGTCTTGCAGGCAAACACTTTTTTTTTTAGTAGATTTTACTACCGTTTCAAGACATATGGGATATTGGTGACAAGGAATATACCCTGGAATTTATTTTGTAACCGTAATTTCAGCTTCTTTTTTTTGCACTATCCCTTATGTACATAATATTCCCAAATATTCCCAAAATACATGCCTTGACTCTAGGGGGTTTATTTACTAAAGCTGGAGAGTCCAAAATCAGACTCCCTTCTGCATAGAAACCAATCACCTTCTAACCTCAGCTTGTTCAATGAAGCTTTGGCAATGAAACCCGGAAGCTGATTGGTTTCTATGCAGAAGGGAGTCTGATTTTGGACTCTCCAGCTTTAGTAAATAAACCCCTAGATGTCTCTTATGGGGTCAACAAGTCAGGGTGCTTCTTCCTTGTCTGAAAGTGTCAGAGGTGGGTGGTCTTCTCTGAGGCATAGACTAGTGGTCATGTTTTGATGCCAGTACTAGTAAGTAGGAGGCTCAACACGCTGTGACGTCACGCCGCCGGAGCCACGAGTTGGTCCGGCGGCCATCTTAAATAAGGTGCAAGTTTTGTTTTGCTTTATACTCTTTTTTTATCTACTTATGATTCATAATAAAGCTACTTGAAATACTACACTATGGGCACCTTTTCTATGGCTTCTCCATGAAGCCATTGAGTTGCAGAGCCAGTGGATATTTGCGGATTGATATAGTACCCAGAAGAAGGGAATCCCTGTAAACAGGTTGCAGACCCAGTCTATCCTAAAGGAGACTACTGGATTTACAGTCTTCATCCACATACCATTGTGCTACCTACCCCTTGAAGGAGGATCTTCATCTACCACACCTCATCTAGAGGTGGATATATTAATGCACATATCCTATGCGCATCTGGTAAGTGCGCAATTTTACGACCTCTCCCAGACACCACCACCCTGATCTTCTGGCTCACCTGGATACTATTACACCATATGTCCACGGACTTATTTATATTGAGTTGTTTATCAGGATATTATTGGCTACTTAGAGCTGCACTTTATTTTATATATATTGTACTTTTGGATTTTATTAGGTTAACTTGATGTGCTAGCTGCTATATTTGGAAGCGCTCACTTTGTTTTACTACAGCAATCTATTTACAACAACCCAGATGGTGTGTGCATGATGTCATCTGGAATGCATTGAATTATGTTGGCCAACATATACCCCCAAAAATGGAAGACACAGAGTTCAGCAGTGGAGTGTAAAGATAGGAAGTAGGGTTATAAACGTTTTGTTTTAACAATAGATACAACAAAACAATTTATAAGAATAAGTGAAATATTTTCCTTTGTGTCTTCCACTTTGCAAGCTGAGCCTGTTGAACAAGACCTTGAAGAAAAATATTATTTTATTTGTTTGTAATGGTTGAATGATTTTCACTAGAAATAACTAAATGACTAAATGAACTGAAAGGATTCATGTAAATTAACAACTCCTGCATCTATGACATTGTCCTTGTTTACAACACTAATCTCTGATAGCCTGACCTTAAACATGATCTTTGAAGACTTAGTACCAATATCATTTTGGTCATCTGATATGTCACACACTAAATTGACTTCTTTCTTCAAGGTTTAAGAGAAACTACTTTCGAAAGTCTTCAATTTATAACATTAGACAATATGCCCATACTCTTTTAAGCATCTAACATTTAAAAAAACTAACTCAATTTGAATAAATTTGTAGATATGACCCTTCTAAGAATTAGCTATTCTCAGGCATTTATAAGATACTATGAAACTGACCAAGTGAACAGAGGAATTGTGTGGATAGAACATTCCAGTAGGCATAGAGGAAGCTGTCAGAAAATGGAGATTCAGGGATCATTTAAGGTGAAAATATACCCTTTTTCTCTGGCTACTGGCTGCACAACTATGACATTCACTGATGTTAGTTCTTATAAAGTGAACTACAGTTGTGTTCAAAAGTTTGCATGACACTGGCAGAAATCATGAAATGTTGACATTGATATTGAAGATATGACTGATAATGCCAAAAAAATTATTTTATTTAAGGATAGTGATCATGTAAAGCCTTTTATTATCAGAGTTTTTGTGGCTCTTTCTTAAATCATAATAACAGAAATCACCCAAATAGCCCTGCTCAAAAGTTTACATACCCTGAAATGTTTGGCCTAGGAAAAGACACACAAGGTGACATATACAGGTTAAAAATTTAATTTTCAACATCAGTAGGATTTTTAAATTGCAGTTAGTGTCTGTGTATAAATAGTCAATGCGTTTGTTAGCTCTTTCATGGAAGCACTGAGCCATGGGGAGCAGAAAAGAACATAAAAAAGAAGGTAATTGAACTTGAACCCCATTGGAGTGCCTCCTTACATTGCGTGTGCCTTCAGAGTCCCTCTTTACATCGGGTGACCCCATCAGAGTGCCTCCTTACAGAGTCCCTACCTCTATCAGAGTGTCTCTCTATGTAGAGTGTCTCTATCAGAGTCCCCCGTACATCCAGTGTCCCATCAGAGTCCCCCTTTACATCTGGTATCTCCATCAGAGTTCCTCCTTACATCAAGTGTCCCCATCAGAGTATTTCCCCTTACATCTGGTATCACTAATAGGTCCCTCCTTACATCAGGTGTCCCCAACAGAGCACCTATTTACATCGGGTATCACTTCAGAGTCCCTCCTTACATCATGTGACCTCTTTAGAGTACCCCTACATCGTGTGTCTACATCAGAATCCCCCCTTACATCTGGTATCCCCAATAAGTCCCTCCTTAAATCAGGTGTCCCCATCAGAGTATCTTCCTACATCTAGTGACCCCATCAGACCCCTTTAGAGTCCCCCCTTACATTTGGTGTCTACATCAGAGTCCCCCCTTACATCTGGTATCCCCATCAGAGTCCCTCCTTACATCAGGTGTCCCATCAGAGATCCTTCTTACATCAGGTGTTCCATCAGAGTCCTTCCTTACATCAGGTGTCCCCCCTACATTAGGTGTCTACGTCAGAGGACGAATGACAGACTGACAGACTGACAGACTATCTTCACTCCTCTGAAGCCCAGCGCTGAGAGAGACTGAGGTGAATTATCAGTCTAATGTCGGCTGGAGGGAGGGAGGGGGGAGAATGCCTAAGCCTCTCCAGCTATCTTAGGTCCTGTCTGAATAATGAGTCTGGCTTTTAGACAAGCTGAACACTGGACGCATGATTCAAAACTCAGACTGTCCGGGTGAATCCCGGGCAGGTGGCAACCCTATTTCACTTACAGTATGTTGCTGGCTTGTTACCAGCCCTGACTCAGTTTTATAGTTTCAGAGCTGCTTGCTCATGAATAAAAACAAGCTGGAGGGAGATAATTATGAAAATGAAAGCACACTGTGGGCAGACAGAGGGAACAGGTGTACTTTTTCCAAGTTGCTATATGTAGCAAGTTGCTATTGTTTTAGCCAAATGACATAATGTGACCATCAGTATAAAGCCATTGGCTCAGCAATGTGGACAAACTAGTGGTATAAAGGATGTAAATTATAATTTTTTTTCAGATTTCAGAGTCAACGGTTACATCCTGTAACTTTGCTACAACATTAGCTACTCACAGCATATAGCACAATGTTTCTCTCTTATATGCAGTACACTTATTTCCTCTGCCTATATTCCCACTAGTTCAGTTAATTTAACTTACAGTATGCTTTAACCATTTCCCATCCACCCTATAGCACAAATACTGCTACAGGGCGGCATGGGTGCGCAAAATCACACGGCTGTCAATCAACGGCTCCCGGCTGGTGATTACTCGCCCGCGCCTGGTGATTGCCAAGGATCTCCGATGGGGAGGAGAACTGTTAGTAAACAAACCAGTTCTCCCTGTCAGCTCATGCACACTGCTTTGTGTGGATGTGCACAGCGCAGCCATACAAAGCAGTGTGCTTACAGTGAAGCACAAACACACAGCCCCATAGTAAAATACACCCAGCACACAGTTAACCCTTTGATTATTATTATTATACAGGATTTATATAGCGCCAACAGTTTGCTCAGCGCTTATCGCCCCTCATGTTAACCCCTTCCTGCCCAATGTCATTACTACAGTGTCAGTGTTTTTTTTAGCACTGATCACTGTATTGGTGTCACTGGGGATGTCAGTGGCACCAAGTCAGTTCCCCCCAGTGTCAGAATGCTCGCTGCAGTCCCGCTATAAGTCGCTGATCGCCGTCATTACTAGTAAAAATGTAAAAAAAAATCCAAAATATATACACACTATAACTTTCACATAAACCAATTAATTTACACGTATTGGGATTTTTTTTTAGCAAAGACTTGTCGCAGAATACATTTTGGCCTAAATCTATAACGAAATTAGATTTTTTACTGGACATGTTTAACCAGTTCCCGCCCGGCCAATAGCACAAAGGCGGCCAGGCGAGCAGCTCGTCCCTCCGGGTGGATGCCATATGGCTTCCTTTCAAGCATGCGCAGTGCGCCTGCCCGCAGGGCCGCTCTGTGGCACGATCTGTCACTGGCTGAGTACCTCGGACACGGCCGATGACAGATCTGTGTATCTGCCCCATTTCCAGTACCATGTGACCTGCTATGACCAATCACAGCAGGTCACATGACAGTTGTATACAATGGATGGCTTCCTTTCATGCCATCCATTGTATACTAGTGTGTCTAGATGTGAATGGTCACAGTGATCACATGCACAAGCTGGGCTAATCACAGCCCAGCTGTGTCATGTGATTAGCCATGGCCAAATCACAGCTAAGCACAGAATAAAAAACCCTGAATGAATCGATGTCATTCAGGTAAATGCTTGCTTATAGCAATTCTTTGCTATGAGCAAATTGTGTATAAAAAAAAAAAATACTGATCACTTCCCCAAAGTAGTACAATGTTAGCATTATACTGCTTTGGTCATAGTGAAATATGATTAAAAAAAATCTTAAAAAAAGAGAAAAAAAAATGTAAAAAAAAATTAAAACTAATAAAAAAGGGTAAATTTTTTTTTTTTTCGTACTGTCACCAGTCAGTGTCCCTGATCACCACCATGCCAGTTATATGATGGTGACAGTATGTAAAAAAAAAAATAGTGAAAATAATTCTTTTAATTTTTTCATTTTCTGCAAAATTATAACAAACGAATTACAACTTCAAAAAACTCGCCATTCCTCTGTTCTGACATTCTTGGATCTCAAGAAATTAGATTGGCCATCAGTACTTCAGGATTGATCAATATTCAGATATATCCCATAGTTTGTGAACTCTATAACTTTCCTACAAACTAAATAATACATCCTAATTTGGGTTTTTTTCACCAAAGACATGTAGCAGAATACATCTTGGCCTAAATTTATGAAGAACAATTATTTATTTGCAAACTTTTATAACAGAAACAAAGTAAATGTGTTTTTTTTTCAAAATTCTTGTTTTTTTTTTGTTAATTTAGCAAAACATAAAAACCCCCAGTGTTGCTTAAATACCACCAAAAGAAAGCTCTAGTTGTGTGAAGAAAATGATAGAATTTTAGTTTGGGTACAATGTTGTATGACCGCGCAATTGTCATTCAAAGTGTGAGAGCGCTGAAACCTGAAAAATGGCCTGGGCAGGAAGGAGGTAAAAGTGCCCTGTATGGAAGCAGTTAATAGCAAAAAGTCAAAAATATTGTTCTTTTCTCAAAATTGTCGGTCTTTTTTTTTTATATAGCACAAAATATAAAAACCACACAGGCGATAAAATACCACCAAAAGAAAGCTCAGTTTGTGGGAAAAAAGGACATGAATTTCATTTGGGTGCAGCAATGCATGACCGCGGTTAAAGTAACGCAGCGCCGTAACGTAAAAAATGGCCTGGTCAGGAAGGGAGGTAAATCCTCAGGAGGGCAAGTGGTTAATTTGGAGAATGATCTTCCTCTGGTGCTGTATAACAGTTTGTTTACGTTCCTGAGCAAACAGCTCTCTACCACTCTGTCACTGTTACCATCACTGCCTTCAGTGATAGCAACTTGCAGCATGTTAGCATGGTTATTCTCAGTAATACTGTTTGTTTACTTCTCCACTGATGTTAAAATCTGCCACTTGAATAGGAAAAGAAAAGGGGGATTTCAATATAGGGCCCCCTTTTCTTATGGGACTGTAGCAGGTGAAAACTAGAAGTCTCCACGCTGTATATATACAGTGGAGAAACTTCCAGAAGGTCAGCAGGTTTTTAGTCCCCCCCCCCTTTGTGGTATTAGGTTGAAGAAAACCGTTAAAACTTTCAATCCCCCCACTAGCTATTAATAAAATGGGGAAGTGTCCAGAAAATGGGGAGTTTTAATCACTAGCCTACAGGGCACTTATACCCCCTTCCTGCCCAGAACAATTTCTAGCTTTCAGCGCTGTCACACTTTGAATGACAATTGCGCGGTCATGCAACACTGTACCCATATGAAATTTTTAGCATTTTTTTGTGACAGATAGAGCTTTATTTTGGTGGTATTTAATCACCTCTGGGTTTTTTATTTTTTCTTGAACCAAAAAACACTGATAGGCTGCACTGATAGGCTGTGTCCGAGGGATCATATGACGTCCTCCCAGAACGAGAGAACCGCCGTGCGTCCGTCATTGGACTATATGGCGGGCAAGAGGCAGTTAAGCCCCCCCCACTGCACCTGGGGTGGTGGAGAACACCTAGAAGGCAAACTAGCCAATCAAAGGAGGACTAGTAGACATGAGAGGGCTATAAAAAGAGGGGTTCTGATCATAGGGGAGCAAACAACTAGGAGGCATCTCTATGGTGCTCCCCTTACACCCGCCCCTTTTTGTCATGGCCAATTATTATTGGTGAGGTCACCTTTATTTAAAGGAGGACGAATAAGTGAGTCTATTAGATTGAAGTGAGATTGGATCAATAGATAGGTATGGTTAATAAGTTGTTGTTTTTAATATGTACCGCTTGAGTCGCAGTGACTAAGATGTAGTTGTGTAGTAATACTTTAAGAAAACATTTTTAAAATATTAATATTGCTTTAATATTTACAAATAAAGAGTTATTAAAAAAACTATATATTTACATACAGTCAGGTCCATAAATATTGGGACATCGACACAATTCTAAAATTTTTGGCTCTATACACCACCACAATGGATTTGAAATGAAACAAACAAGATGTGCTTTAACTGCAAACTGTCAGCTTTAATTTGAGGGTATTTACATCCAAATCAGGTGAACGGTGTAGGAATTACAACAGTTTGCATATGTGCCTCCCATTTGTTAAGGGACCAAAAGTAATGGGACAGAATAATAATCATAAATCAAAATTTCACTTTTTAATACTTGGTTGCAAATCCTTTGCAGTCAATTACAGCCTAAAGTCTGGAACGCATAGACATCACCAGACGCTGGGTTTCATCCCTGGTGATGCTCTGCCAGGCCTCTACTGCAAATGTCTTCAGTTCCTGTTTGTTCTTGGGGCATTTTCCCTTCAGTTTTGTCTTCAGCAAGTGAAATGCATGCTCAATCGGATTCAGGTCAGGTGATTGACTTGGCCATTGCATAACATTCCACTTCTTTCCCTTAAAAACTCTTTGGTTGCTTTTGCAGTATGCTTTGGGTCATTGTCCATCTGCACTTTGAAGCGGCGTCCAATGAGTTCTGAAGCATTTGGCTGAATATGAGCAGATAATATTGCCCGAAACACTTCAGAATGCATCCTGCTGCTTTTGTCAGCAGTCACATCATCAATAAATACAAGAGAACCAGTTCCATTGGCAGCCATACATGCCCACGTCATGACACTACCACCACCATGCTTTACTGATGAGGTGGCATGCTTAGGATCATGAGCAGTTCCTTTCCTTCTCCATACTTTTCTCTTCCCATCACTCTGGTACAAGTTGATCTTGGTCTCATCTATCCATAGGATGTTGTTCCAGAACTGTGAAGGCTTTTTTTTTGCGGCCGTAACAACCATGCACATGTGCGGGACTGACATTATTATCATTATTATACAGTATTTATAAAGCGCCAATAGTTCGCTCAGCGCTGTACATTACAAAGGGGGACAGAACATGTGACAGAACAATACCAATACAATGCAAAACATGAGGGGATTGAGGGCCCTGCTCTTTCACCTTCGCAGCTCAGCCATTCAAATGGCCGGAAGGAAGATAGGGTGAAGATGGAAATCCCATCAGTAGTGACAGCGTGCTGCTGCAGGGGTTCGTTTTAAGGTACATATTTCGTAATGTGCTAGAAAGTGATGCATACTAGCACATTATGCTCTTAACTTGCAAAGGGAAGATTTTTTTAAAGGGCTTTTACTGCCACTTTAACCCATTGCTCAGTTTTAACATGAGTGTGCCAGGGTTAGCTTCTTCTCTTAGTCTCCTCCTCTCTACGCCCCAAACTCAGGCTTACCAAGTTTGAAAATAAATTGTGTTGGTAATGCATGCTGGAAGAAGTGTTAAATGTTCCAGACACTTGGTCATGGGCTTTTACCCTGTGAGAATGTCACCATGATCTCTCTTTCCATGGCCTTTGGCCTAGTGATGGAAGGAAGAATGGATCTGCCCTCCTTGGAGGAAATCCTGAAGCTACTGGGTGCTAGAAACAAGAGTGTATGGCCTAATGAGATTGCCCCCCACATATGAAGAAGTGGTGAGTAACTGGCTGAGAGGGAAGCAGGGTTGCCATTAGGGGGAGACAGCCCATACACATGTAGGGGGCCCGGGTGTCATGAGGGGTTGCCTGGGCCCTTGCTTGCCAACTGTTTCTAGCAATCTGTCCCTACAGTTCATTCACAGGCTTTGACACCAGCAGTCATTCCTTCTAAAAACATACACTTCTGGGCAGTGTATGTATTTAGAAGATCCAAATATCTCTCTAGCTGTCTCCTTCACACTAGCTCTGTGCCCTTCGATCCTCCCTCTTTCCCCCGATCTCCAGTACCGTGCTGAGAGAAGCCGATGTACAACTACTGCTAACACTGTGAAGAGAGGGAGGTGAGCTGTGGTATGAAGAACGTTTGTGGAGATAAACTGGTTGCTTTTCATGTCAGGACACAGGACCTATTTGATTGCAGGACTGGAGACACTGACAAGGAGGGTTTGGAAAAGCTGTTGAATGTGTGGGGGAGGGGAGAGCCAGGTCTGCAGTCCTCCCCCCCCCCCCCATAGCACACTTCTCTCAAACAGGCACACATCACTTGTAGTATAAGCATCCCCCAATCACCTCACATAAACTAAATATTTTATATACAAAATAACAGTCCTCAATAAACATAGTGGAGCAGTGTTCCCAGCTATTTGCATGGTAGCACTACTGTGTGACCACTGATTATTTAGAGAATAATTTATGTTTCTTGAGGATTGTTATTTAATGTTTTCTCACAGTTAGGCTCAGTTCACACATACAGGTGCAGCCAAGCATGGATTCATTTTTTATACGTCATGTCTTGGGTAGTCCATTTAATTCAATGGACTGCCCTTCAAACAATCATCGCAGAAAAGAAGTCCTTGAATCTTTTTGAAAAGTGTGCCACACGGAACCACGGGGTCTGCAGAACCATGTAGTTAGTCATGCTTGTTTGCAGATCCATGGAGTGCCATCAACAATTAATGAAAGTGCTGCACTTCTGCTAAAATGCAGCACATTTCTGTGCATGTTGCAAAAACATGCAGTTTTTGTATGTATTCCCCACATGTATAGATATGAACATAGCCTTCATACTTTGTAGTGTAGTGAGTTATGAATTAACTTCAAATTATCTGGACATGCACAGAGTGCTCAGGGGTTTTGTTTATATGTATGTATATATATAATTTTTTTTTTACATATATACTTATACACTGCTTGCTTTCATATTCTCCACACTCCTCTTCTGTACACACTGCCCACTGTAATACCTTCCATATTCCTCTCCTGTACATACTGCCCACTATCATATCTTCCACACTCCTGTCCTGTACATACTGTCCATGTACATACAATGTTGCTGGATGTGGGCCTGTGCTGTGACTGTCTCTTTACTGGATTGGGCTGTTTGTGACTGTCTCTTTGTTGCATTGGGCTGTCTCTTTGCTGTATTGGGCTGTCTCTTTGCTGAACATATGGGGATGTCTCTTTTCCTGGATTGCACCATCTCTTTGCTGAAATATGGGGGTGTCTCTTTGCTGAATATATGGGGATGTCTCTTTGCTAGATAGGATAGGATCTTTTGTACATTCAGAACAAAGAACCACACCTGAGATTGAATGTGCCTGGGAACGTATTGCCATCTAAGAGAGCTTAAAACATTCGTTATGTAGCTTTAGGGTTAGCTAAATATTCATATTTAGTGATATTTATTGAAAATGATCAACAAAAGTGTTACACTTTAGAAACTTAAATGCTGTCCTTTCACTTACAGTATTTCATATTCTGCTATCACCACTAGCACAGTACCCAATCTTTATCCAACAAGCACATCAAAGTCATCTCTAAATATAGAATTGGAGTCGACATATTGCCAACATTTTATACATTATGTAATATGTACTGCTGTTTAAACCAATACTATACATTATTTTCTGTATATCATTTAGCACATTATTGATAGATTTGCTTTATTAGACTGACAAAATATTAATTTTATTATCTAATGTTAAAAAATTTAATCATGGCATTTAAAAAAAAAACTGTTAAAATGTTTTAGTACAGAAATCATATTCATTCTTTTTTACATGTTACTATTTTAAAAAATGGACCAGAAATATACACTGGTCAAAAAAATTAAAGGAACACTTTGAAAACACATCCGAACTCAATGGGGAAAAATATCATGCTGGATATCTATACTGATATGGACTGGGTAATGTCTTAGGAACATAAGGATGCCCCATTGTTTGATTTTTGGAGTGTCTTTGAATTCAGTCCTCTGTAGGTTGATAATTTTCATTTCCATCAAAGTGAAAAAATTATCCAGTAGGCTAGTCCATTTTGCTGAAATTTAATTGCAGAAACCCAAAATGGTACTTAGTAGTTCGTATGGCCCCCACATGCTTGTATGCATGCCTGACAATGTCTGGGCATGCTACTAATGGGACGACAGATGGTGTCCTAGGGTATTTCCTCCAAGATCTGGACCAGGGCATCACTGTACTCCTGGACAGTTTTAGGTGCAACCTAATGGTGTCAGATGGACTGAAACATCCAGCGGTGTTCTATTGGATTTAGGTCTTAAGTGAGTGCCATTGTCTAGCCTGTAGAGGCCTGTGCATCCCTCCATGGATATGCCTCCCCAGATCATCACTGACCCACCACCAAAATGGTCATGCTGAACGATGTTACAGGCAGCATAACATTCTCCATGGCTTCTGCAGACCTTTCATGTCTGCCTCATGTGCTTAGGGTGAACCTGCTCTCATCTGTGAAAAGTATAGGGCACCAGTGGCGGACCTGCCAATTCTGGTGTTCAATGGCAAATGCCAATCGAGCTCTGTGGTGCTGGGCAGTGAGCACAGGGCCCACTAGAGGACATCGGGCCCTCAGGCCACCCTCATTAAGTCTTTTTCTGATTGGTCAGAGACATTCACACCAGTGGCCTCCTGGAGGTAATTTTGTAGGGCTCCGGTAGTGCTCATCCTGTTGCCCCTTGCACAAAGGAACAGTCCTGCTGATGTGTTAAGGACCTTCTATGGCCCTGTCCAGCTCTCCCAGAGTAACTGCCTGTCTCCTAGAATCTTCTCCATGCTCTTGAGACTGTGCTGGGAGACACAGCAACCCTTCTGGCAATGGCACGAATTGATGTGCCATTCTGGATGAGTTGGACTGCCTGTACAACCTCTGTAGGGTCCAGATATCACCTCATGCTACCAGTAGTGACACTGACCCTAGCCAAATGCAAAACTAGTGAAAAATAGAAAAGATGAGTAGGGAAAAAATGTCAGTGGCCTCCACCTATAAAACCATTCCTGTTTTTGGGGTCATCTCATTGTTGCCCATCTAGTGCACCTGTTGTTAATTTCATTAACACCAAAGCCGCTGAAACTGATTAACAACCCCCTCTGCTACTTAACTGGCCAGACCAATATCCCAGGAGTTTAATTGACTTGATGCTATGCTCTGATTAAAAAGTGTTCCTTTAATTTTTTTAAGCAGTGAGGATTAGTTCAGCCTTTACATAATATTTATAATCTATTCAAGCAATTATAGAAAATAACCAAACTCACGATGAAAGGATTTTGTCCTCCATTATTACCTCTCTAGCAACAAAGGAGTTAATGATAACCAAACTGGTGAGTAAGCCAATGTTCATTTACGCCTGAAAGAGCAGGAAGACCTTCAAACAGTTTGACCCAGTCTCTCCAGCACTTCCAGTCTGAAGGATGCCACTTAAATATCTCCAGGGACACATGATAAATGAATCCATTAGGACTGTAAAGTGGACCAGAGGAGATACAGTAATTCAGAGTCCTGGGGCCAACCTTTCCTTCACTGTGCTATTAACGCATGGCAGATCTATATAAAAGATGCACTATAGCAAAGCCATTTATAAATTATATTTTAAACTGGAAACACTTTGTTAGTATGTTACCAACTATGCATATACTGGAATATGACCTTACATAATAGATTATTGTGCAGCAGCAACACAGAAAGGTCATTTCAATGTATCTTTTAACCATGCTTTTTTTCACCCTTTGCATTTAAAAAGCAGAATCACTTGCACGGCTAATAACTGCTATGAATAAGCATTAAACAACAAGCAGTGAAAGCCTGACAAATCATAAACATTATTTCCCAAATAAGAGTATAAACAAAATCAGTAAACATAAAATTCTGGAATCGCACATATGAATATACAACATTGTAAATCATATGCCAAGAGATAGAAAAAATTTAACTGTAAAACAAGTGCAGCAAATAAAACATTTTGTTTTTCCCTTAAATCATTGTATTCATATTTACTTGTACCTTTTTTAAATCTATGCTTGCAGTTTTAAACAGTTTGAGGAAATAGATGTGAGCCACAATATTTTATCAATCTTTTGTTGTCTTAGTTTATTAACCCTGCTAATACAGATTTTTGCAATGTTTTATGATCATTTATACAGCCTAGTAAATAAGGTGAAGCTGTGTTCAGTTTACATACCAATGATACACATGAAAACATCTTGTTTTAATTTTCCCTGCGCATAACTGGGTATTGAGAGTGAACACAGAAACATTAGAATATGGTCTCCTCTAAATCACAAAATGGTGACAATGGTTGTCTATACCCTCAATCAGTAGTCAACAACCCACTGATCATGACCTACCCGTCGATCATGGCCAAAACACTAGGTAAATCGTGTCCTGCAGTCCCAACCATCAAATGCTTTCCCCCAAAAGAAGGACAGCACAGGCAAGCATCAGCAAGATAGTACTAACTGCTATGCTGTGCTGGTCTCCATGATCCACCACTTACATCCATCACAGGAGCATGTATGTGCTAGGATGAAGGGTGTGTGTGGTTTTTTTTTTTTAACTTGGAATGAAAGATTTTTCTTCAATCTTGAACTATACAGAAATGTACAGTTTTCACTCATACTATATTATTGTTTATTCTGAAACAATTAAATAGGACCATTCTTTCAAAGAAGGAAAGCACTTCTGAACCCTATGCTGGCTATACACTAGTCAAAAAAGCGTTCAAACACATTTCCGAATAACAAACACTCACAAGAGCAAACGATATTGTCATCATTTAATGACCAAATTTTGAATGATAAATCATTCCATGAACTTAAATGATTTAGTGTTTTATTTGTTTTGTCACATATGTGCGCTATGAAGAGTTACATTTTTAACAGGCGAGAAACACATCAACCTTTCAATTTATCGTCCATTCAATAGAAGTTTTCTAACCTTTTCCCTTTTTTTGGCTCAAAAAGTCAAAACTGATTTTCTAGTTATGCCCTTTAACTGGATGAAAAATAAATGAACTGTCCAAATGATGGATTTTTAAATGATTTTTCGTCCAGTGTATGGGCACCATTACTTCTAATTACTGCACTATACAGTATGTAACATATTATTGATCTCTGAACTGTACATTACTTACTCCTGACAGGCCGTATGTAATCCACTTAGTCAGGCTAGAACTTAACCCAGCCAGCTTGGCCAGAACTCAGCCCAGGTAGCCAGGCTACAATTCAGCCCATCCAGGCCAGAACTCCACCCATGCAGCCAGGAGAGAACTCTGCCCAGCCAGCCAGGTTATAGCTCAGCACAGCCAGTCAGGCCACAACTTAACCCAGCCAGGCAGAAACTCATTCCAGCCAGCCAGACCAGAACTCAATTCAGCAACCCAGATCTGAAATTAGCCAGGCCACAGTTCAAACCAGCCAGCCAAGACAGAATTCAAACCAAGCCAAGTTTAAAAGCTAACATAATGTTAGGGTGTTACAGTGACGATTGTATTATTATTATATTTTTCTAGGTTTTCTGCTTATCTTCTATTTTATAGCCCTTGTTATGCTATCTCCCAAAAAAGAAGGGGGACTGCACCCTGGTGATCTTTGATCTCTTCCATGTTGTTAAGATAGATCTCTATCTCTAAGTTGCCTAATCCTGCCCTGAACAGTGTGGCCTAATATGCTAGCTATGTTATGGAATATAAATCTGGGCATGAATACAGATAAGACATACAGTCATGGCCGAAATTGTTGGCACCCTTGATATTTTTCCTGAAAATCAAGTATTTCACACAAAAAAGGTATTGCATTAACACATGTTTTGCTATACACATGTTTATTCCCTTTGTATGTATTGGAACAAATATAAAACAGAGGCAGAAAAGCAAATATGACATAATGTCACACAAAACCCCAAAAATGGGCTGGACAAAAGTATTGGCACCCTTAACTTAATATTTGGTTGCACACCCTTTGGAAAACATAACTGAAATCAGTCGCTTCCTATAACCATCAATAAGCTTCTGACACCTCTCACCCGGAATTTTGGACCACTCTTCCTTTGCAAACAGCTCCAGGTCTCTCTTATTGGAAGGACACCTTTTCCCAACAGCAATTTTAAGATCTCTCCACAGGTGTTCAATGGGATTTAGATCTGGGCTCATTGCTGGCCACTTCAGAACTCTCCAGCGCTTCTTTGCCATCCATTTCTGAGTGCTTTTTGACGTATGTTTGGGGTCATTGTCCTGCTGGAAGACCCAGGATCTTGGACGCAAACCCAGCTTTCTGACACTGGGCCCTACAGTGCGACCCAAAATCCTTTGGTAATCCTCAGATTTCATGATGCTTTGCACACAGTCAAGGCACCCAGTGCCAGAGGCAGCAAAACAACCCCAAAACATCATTGAACCTCCACCATATTTTACCGTAGGTACTGTGTTTTGTTCTTTGTAGGCCTCATTCCGTTTTCGGTAAACAGTAGAATGATGTGCTTTACCGAAAAGCTCTATCTTGGTCTCATCTGTCCACAAGACGTTTTCCCAGAAGGCTTTTGGCTTACTCAAGTACATTTTGGCAAACTGTAGTCTTGCTTTTTTATGTCTCTGTGTCAGCAGTGGGGTCCTCCTGGGTCTCCTGCCATAGCGTTTCATTTCATTTAAATGTCGACGGATAGTTCGCGCTGACACTGATGCTCCCTGAGCCTGCAGGACAGCTTGAATGTCTTTGGAACATGTTTGGGGCTGCTTATCCACCATCCGGACTATTCTGCGTTGCAATCTTTCATCAATTTTCCTCATCCGTCCACGACCAGGGAGATTAGCTACAGTGCCATGGGTTGCAAACTTCTTGATAATGTTGCGCACTGTG
Organism: Staurois parvus; assembly: GCF_062004578.1. Taxonomy (NCBI): domain Eukaryota; kingdom Metazoa; phylum Chordata; class Amphibia; order Anura; family Ranidae; genus Staurois; species Staurois parvus. Next base: position 1,891,634 of record NW_028318635.1, read on the forward strand.
GACAAAGGCAAATCTAGTTCTCTGGAGATGGACTTGTAACCTTGAGATTGTTGATATTTTGCCACAATTTTGGTTCTCAGGTCCTCAGACAGTTCTCGTCTCCTCTTTCTGTTGTCCATGCTTAGTGTGGCACAGACAGACACACAATGCAAAGGTTAAGTGAACGTCTCTCCTTTTTATCTGCTTTCAGGTGTGATTTCTATATTGCCCACACCTGTTACTTGCCCCAGGTGAGTTTACAGGAGCATCACATGCTTGTAACATTCTTATTTATCCGCAGTTGTGAAAGGGTGCCAATACTTTTGTCCAGCCCATTTTTGGAGGTTTGTGTGACATTATGTCGAATTTGCTTTCTTTCCTCCCTTTTTTTGTTTTGTCCCAATACACACAAAGGGAATAAACATGTGTATAGCAAAACATGTGTTAATGCAATACGTTTCGTGAGAAATACATGATTTCCTGGAGAAATATCAAGGGTGCCAACAATTTCGGCCATGACTGTATGCATTTATGACAAAGAGATAGCTCGGCTAACTAAATATACAGATGATTTGCATGACAAATGCATGAATGCTTGTTGGGATGTTACCAAATTTGTAATTCTTTTTATTTTTGTTTCTAGAGGTAATAGCAAAACTAATGAAATCTAAGTTGTATCTAAACAAAAAAAAATATATATATAAATACATACCTGAACTAAGATTTCGATAATCCAATTTATACCATTTTTCCCACTCTGAAGCATTCTCTTTTATCTGCAACAATAAATTGTTGAAAACATTACATGCAGTGATTTATAGCATTTCTCGCTATAAACTCTAAAAGTAAGGACTCGCTTGTTAAATTTTTCTGTTTTTTCTGCCATAGGGGCCAAGGGTATTAACTGGTTCTTCCCTAAAAGTACACTGGCTGCCCACCACTGCAAGCACTAGTCCATTCACACCATCTACAATAACACAGTCTAGGGGATGTCTTTTTAAAATGTATTTCTTGAAGAAACTTTAAACAGGAGAGGGAATAGGGCATAAGATACTCCAAACAATTAGTGCATAGCAATTAGAGAACAATCTTCTCCTTGAGTAAACTTGAATGATAGACAGCCTAACCCCGCCACAGCTGGAGATCATGAGGTAACTTTCTGAACAGGCTACGACCTCACAGATGGAGACCGTGGAACATGTTTTTTGGCATTTTATTACCTTGCGCCTATGCACAACTACTGGTAAACAATGTGATTTCCGGAACCCTGCAGACTCACAGAGTTTTTATTCACAAGTCCCCAGGACAGCTGCCACCTTCCAGCTTCCTTGTGGTGAGGTCCTGAAATCAGCTTCTAAACAGATCCATCCAGGCCCTCAGCCCTGACACCACTGAGTCCTCTAGAATAGCTGCACAGTACATGGGCTGCCTAAGGGCAGAAGCCCCTTAGGCTCTGGAACCCTCCTAGAGAGAGAACCCAGCTCTTCAGTTCTTCAGATTATATATCATCTTTCCAGCACCTCCTAAAGGGAGCGAACCCAGCTCTTCAGTTCTTCAGATTATTTATCATCTTTCCAGCCCCCTACTGAACACTCTTCTTCAAAGAGAATGATAAATATTCTGTATGATGATTTTCATCTCCCTCCCTAAGCTCTGGAAGCTTCTACTAGAGGCAAGGGGAAGCAATCAAACTACCAGCCTGCGAAACCCAGAAAAGACCAGTACAGTCCATTACTGCTCCCTTGGTTGCAGAAGGAGCCAAAAATTAAATTTACCTAGCAGTCTACAATAAGAGGGTGCTACACACTCACTATATATATATATATATATATATATATATATATATATATATATATAAAATCAAGCATATAGCGCATAGGCAGCTGAAGCAGTCTCAGGGGCAACTGAAACAAACAGTGTAAGTACTTCACAGTAGCAGAGCAAATATGTGTGCTTGTTTATCCATGGAGAAGTCACATCTTCCAACAGTTTTAATATCAAATACAATTTGCTCTTCCAGTGGCTGAACCTTTAAGCATGTTAAGGGCTCAGACAAGGGAGTTTATTTACTAAAATTAGAGAGTGAAAAATCTCTAATGGTATGGCATGGTAGCCAATCAGCTTCTAACTTCAAGCTTGTTCAATTAAACTTTGACAAAAAAAAACAGAAGCTGACTGGTTTATATGCATACCTGAACCAGATTTTACACTTTCCAGTTTTACAAATCAATTAGTCAATCAATCAATAATTTCCTGTGTTTGCATCAGCAAATTCCTCTTGACTTCAATAGAGTAGTGTACAGTAGATGACAGTTCAAAAGCTGCCTCATGTTTTTTTTTGTCCACAGCATGTCCTATTGAGGTGTATTTAAACCGCAGAGGTCAAAACCGGCCTTTTCTTGTCAAATGCTACATTTTCCATTCAAACACTTGTGAATTATGCTTTGTTTGAATGGAAATGTTGCATTTGACATAAAAACCCCACTTACTGTATATGAGTCCCAAAATACAGAACAAAGTCTGTAAACCACAATCCCCTCAGTATCTATTGAAAATCAAAGCTAGCAGATGGTATATCTTCCACTCACAATCCCTAATTCTTTACCTGGTGACACAACTGCCTGAGTTGTACTGAAATGCCAGACAAAAACATTAATTCTTCCCATCTGTCATAAGGCAACCATGATGGTGGATTCAGTGTGTAGTTAGAACCATTCAGATTTTCTTTGTTAAACATGTGGCTGCCTGTAAAGTTCAAGGACATATAAAACGGTATTAATTATTATATTTTCAAAATATATTAATATTAGATAAAACTTCTGTGGTTAGCCTTTTAGCCACCTATGCAGAGTTGCACTAGTCAGTAGACAGTGGTTTCATTAAACTGAATAGAACATTTAGAGGCCTATAAAAAAGTGACAAAATGAAATTCAAAGGCCACTTTTAATCTGCCACTATTTGAATACAATATAATAATAGGGTTTCCTATGATCATTGTACCATACTTACTATGCAGACTTTTTTGTTCTCAAAGTCCATGTATGGCCTACCATGTGGAGCGATTCTGACACAGTGAGAATAGGGATACTTTGATATCTAAAGCACATCACATGTTCATAATGAATGTAAAAATTTTAGAAGGTTTATTTAAAGAAAGTTTTCTAACTGGTTGCTATGGGCTTATCTTCACCACTGTTGTTTGCACTTCAGTAGTCAATACTACCATATATTTTATGTGTAAAACATTTTCTGATATTGCTAATTAGTTACACTACAGTTTTGCAATAGAAATGTAAAATCACACCATTTAACTTGTGCAGTCTAGATCTGACAGCAGTTTTTGACTGCTGATCGCAGTTGGAAATGTGAAGGCTTGCAGGATTTTCTTTATTATTCATTATCAAACAGATAAGTAAATGGCACTGGTTGAAATGCTGCCAGGGAAAGTGGATTTTTGTGTCTTCACACATGATTTAATACACAAGTAAAGCTATAATGTCTCCTCGTCAAGGAAAACAAACGAAACACTTTTAACATTTCACCACTTCATGCTATGATACGGAATGAGCAAGACTCTTGAGAAGCAGCTTTCAAGGAATAATTTCATTTATTCTAATAACTGCATCAGCAAGATGCAGTTTTTCTGTAAAACCAAGGCATTTATGTAGAGAAAAGTTGACTTATTTTCTGATTTGCTAGAGCCACAAACAAGAATTTTAAACTGTTCTCTTCTGGAAAAAAACTGTTTTTTTTTCCAAGCAACAACGATTACTTATTACAGAATTCTCCCCCACAGGACTCATAATGCAGAATGCTAGGTTTTTGTTGTTTCTCTGCTTAGTTTCAGAAGTAAAACAACAAATAAAACAACCACTTTCTCACACTAAAAGCAAAGTACTGGCCTGGCCAATAATAGGTAAGTGCACCCTTAATATGTTCAGACAAATGAAGATAGCTTGTTTGTTGGTATAAAAGGGTCTTTAGGAGAAATCATCATACATCCCTTACTATAGCATGGTAACAAAAATTCTGTTCCCTGGTGAAACGTTTTCCCCAATCACAAAAGAGGTACCTGCTGTTGAGGAGTGAAGGCCATTATGTACAGGTAATAAAATATATTTCATGTGAACTGCAAGGGTAGAAAACGACTTTATGTCTGAGATTCAAACAAAGCACCTTGCTGAATATTAAAGAAAACTGGGACCAGATATTGATGAGTGTAACTAAGCTTTCTGAGAGAAAAACTGCGTTGTAAATGAGTTGTGAAAAGTACAGCTGCAACTCTGTCACCTTAAAAAAAAGAGGTAAAAGGAGCGTGCCTGTAGTGGCGTAGAGTAGTTGCCTGAATAAAGAGACTCTGCCTATATGATTTTGATTGGGGAATACTTTAAAATTCATGTATGAACTTATCTATCTTCCGATATTTACTGTCTAAAACAATACTCAAAGCTCATGTAACAGTGGGCTGTGTTTCAAAGAGATATTATTAGCACAGAATTGGTCCAAAACCCATCTCCTGAGAGCATTGCTTGCCTGAAACTAAAAACAAGGGAATTGAACATATACATTACTATACATTACACCAATCCTAAGAAATGCCACTTTTTTATTAAATGAAGGATCTTTGAACAATGAGGTAAATGTGGTAAATTGCTGATGTATTTAACCTACTGTTGTACCAAACCCCCAGTTGTACTAAACTTGCAATCTACGGATGGTAGCCTTCTAGAGACCCTCAACTTTTTTTCAGTTAAATCTGGTAACTTTTTCTGTTATCTTTATTTTATTACAGTGTACTTAAGTGTATGGAAGATGATATTGTACAATTTCTCAATTTAATTTATTCCTGTAGTTAACACCTGACCAAATAGAACTTCTGATGGAAAAATAGAACTGACAAATAGGAGAATTGTAAGGCAAGATTCTCTGGCACTGACAGTTTACAAATTGATTGTTAGACCATGTTCTCAAAAGTTTGTGTACCCAAAAATTATTAGAAATATTCAGATCTGCATTTAATATATTTACACTACCCAACTCAGTTAGTGTTCCTTCCCGAGTAATGTAAATTCATATTGCTTCTTCAGGTATATGTTCAGATTCTTGCAAAAGCAAAGCCTAGTTGCCTTATTTTATGCTCAGCAAAAAAATATGACATTCAGTACTTTAAGACTTTTTATGAACCTTCAAGTTCAAGATACTAGTATTGGTATCAGGATTATTAGATCTCTACAGTATATTCTGCAAGGGTTTTCAATTCAGAGGAGTGATGTTTGCTGTGGTAATTACTACACAAGTATGGTTTAGGTCCCAGTTTTATTAAAAGGCACCAGTTGTTATAGCAAGCTACCCAGGCTAAAGTTTTGGGCCACAGCTGTACATCTGAACTTATTGATCTCTTTAGTGGAACAGATATTTGGGTTTGCACATATCTAAGAACTTATCTGAGTATGTAGTATTGAATAATGGACCCCTGATAAGTCAACTCAAGGCCAAAAGAGCAGGTTCCCTTAGGAATAATGGGTATTTGGTACATGAAAAGACATATATTAAAATGGCCTGTATTTAAATTGATATGAAACCCTCCTTTTTAAGCACTATAACAGCAGAGGATAGCAAGCTAACAGACTGTCTGGAGACTGTACTTCCCACTGTTAACTCTTCTCTTCAAAGACTGAAAGTTCAGAGAAGCAACACTAAGAAAGCAGGAGTCAGTAGCATTGAAGGGTATAAACTGCAAGTGCTGAGGTAAGAATTTTAACAAATTGCTTACTAGGGAAAGTTTATTTTAATGTGTTCAATGCGTTAAGCTAAAAAAAACACTGAGGGTTTAACACTACTTTAGGAACCCCCTATGGATGGGCGGCTTAGTTTTACCAGATTTCAGTTTTTATAAACTAGCTGTCCAAAATTTCCCACCCATATCCTAAGAATAGGCTGGAAAAGCTAAGTTTCCTTACTTTACTATGTGGGCTACTGGAGTCTGGAGACATGGAGACCCTATGTGATATGTGCTATATGATTTGAGGTATGACAAACCTTTCTAGTCTTCCCACTGTGTTTCTGGGTACAGTACATGAGCTAATTTTAGCTAAATCAGATTTGACCACTTCTCACAGGTTTACTCCCCTCTTGTAAAAGAAACAGCTTATAGAACGTCTTAAGGTATCAGATGTTGAATTATGGAGTGCAAGAGGAGATTATACCTACATCTTATCCTGAATGAGGATGGCATCAAACCCCTTCATCATTTATAAGATTAATTTGCCCTTTATAACTATGTTGTTTTCTCATCTCCATCTGTGTCACGCAATCAGACCACAGATCCCATTGGAAAGTATCAACCTCTACCATCCCTCTGATAGAAATTATCTGTGGTTCCACACCAACCAAATTGATTGCTAATCTTTATAAAATCTTTCTAGCCCCTTAGGCTAATTTCTTGGCACAACACCCTGGATGTTCCTGGGAGAATGATGAGGGGGACCTAGTGGAGGAAATGTGTGATGAGCCCCTGAAGCATGAAAACTCACTCTCTTAAAATGTCTGACAAACTATTACAACTATATGTTCTATAATTGTATTATAGATACCTGTTAAACTTTCTAAATTTATACCTAACTAAAGCCCTCTTTAGTTGATGTTCTCTACCACTAAGGGTACCTCCTTCCACTTACTGTAGACAGAAGTTGTTATGCATAAGTATTTGCAACAAAAAATAGTTTCTGCATGGTTAGAAGGGATCTTTGGTTACACTGAACCACAATTTTTATCTTTGAGGGTCAACCATTTGACCTAAAGCTGAACAATTGTGCCACTGTTTTCCTACTTTTAGCTCATAAACAAATAGCACATATCTGGACCCAAGCCACTCAACCTACTAAGGAATCTTGGTTGTTACAAATTAATACTTTTTTCCCATAGAATAAACCTATCTATAAACAAAGGGACTGCCCTGCCATATGGAAAAAAATATGGGCTCATTGGGTATCCTAGACACCTCTAATACATTAGCTAATCTGCTTTAAATCATGTTACCCTTTATGTCACCTTGCCTATTATTGATCTGTAAATTTACCTTGTAGTTTTATGACAACCTGTTTGACATAGGTAAAATGATGGACAGGAGCCATGATTGTAGCCATTCTTGTTTTTTTTAATTGATATATGGAACATCTATTCCCTTATTCAACTATGCCACTATCTGTGTGTTACCTTGTATATTCAAAGCAATCTTGCAAGGCAGGGCATTGTATCATTGTTGTACTGTTGTAGTTGTTCATTTTAAACATTTCCTTCTGCCCCCTGCTATGTCTGTATCATCTCTATACATCCACTTTTTTTAGAATGTGAAAAGAATTAATAAAGCATTCCCAGCAATAGAAGAATATTAATCATCATTTTTCCTATTGCTTGTTCCTGGAATTTTCACTCTGTTCAAGAGCTATGGCTGCCTGAAAAATCTTTATACCTGACGCTTCTAGGATTGTTAAATATCTGCATCCCCCACTAATCATTGTCATTTAATTTGCCAGCCCCTTGAAAATGTGTTGGATATGATGATTCATAAGGCAGATGTAGCTCTTCAAGAGATTGAAGATTCAAGGAAAGGGAGGCGGGATTTGTTTTTTCAAAAAAAGTTGTTTAAAAGTTTTCAAATGCACTGTCTAGTATCTGAATGTTATTTCTTCAAAGGGAAGCAACACCAGCTAAAGCATATCATGATCCTTATATGTATAAAGTTTTTCAACAGTATGCCTGAAACTTGCTGGCCAGGTTCACATTGGATGTTCATTAAAGTGGTTGTAACCCTAGAAAAAAAATGTCCCTGTCCTTTTAAGGTATTATATATAGCTTTGTGCTTTTACAGTGTCATATGCCCCTTTCCATGTTCTACAATACCTGGTTGATACTGCTTGTTCCTCTATGTGTACTGACCACTCTAATCATGGCTGCTGGTCCATTATAGCGTGGTCAGTTTATGTCCCTCCATCATTCTGCTCTCTCCTCACCGTGACTGCATCTCCACCTCCCCCCTGTCATTTCCGTAGTCACTGTGTGAAGCCGATCTCCACCCCACCCCTCCCCTCCAGTCTGTGTAATACTGTTCCCGTGCAGCTGCTCCGCCCCTCCTCCATATTAAGTGCAGTATATGTGTGTTTTTTTAATTATAATGCTACATATGGTGATTGTGCGCAATAGAGACATGGACGCTGAACATGACAGCCATCTTGTTAGGTCTCAGCCATGTTGCCTCTCCTCCCTCTTGATTGGAATTTATAGCTGTAAGTTGAACGGAGGTCAAAAGGGCCTCTTCTCCTAAATAAAACACAGCTAGATGAAGCTCCGGGGCAGTAAACCGCTAGTTAGTCTGGTGCCAGGGGTCTGCTTTGAAAACCACTTTCCTCTGCCCGATTGTAAAACAATAACTCAGTCAGTCATGACCTGTTAGGCCATTAGGCTAGAGCGTGTCATAAAACGTACATTCCACATGAGTCATTTTTCATACAATTCATAAAGTTTAGCAGGAACTGGGCACATTAACCACCTCCTGCCCGCCATATAGTCCAATCTCGGGCGCAAGGCGGTTCTCTCAATCTGGGAGGACGTCATATGACGTCCTCCCATTCTCGCATGCACGGCTCCAGGGGTGTGCAGCGCGGCGATCGGCGGTGCGCTGTGTCCCTCAGACACAGCGGATCACCCATCCATGGAAAGAGCCGAAGATGTCGGCTCGGTCATGTGGTCACCTGTGTCCAATCACAGCTGATCACATGTAAACAGGGAAATGCCGGTTATCGGCATTTCTCTCCTCACGAGCTGTCACGCTGACAGCTCGAGAGGAGAGTCAGTAATTGGCATTCCTCAGAGGGGACATGTGCACTAATCATCAGGGCATTGATGATCAGTGTGCCCTGATGATCAGTGTAGCCCCAGCAGTGCCACCTGTCAGTGTCCATCAGTGCCAGCTCTCAGTGCTCATCCATGCCACCTGCCAGTGCCCATCAGTACCACATCAATGCCACATATCAGTGCCTACCAGTGCACATCAATGCCACATATCAGTGCCCATCTGAGCTGCCTTTCAGTGTCACCCATCAATGCCAATCAGTGCCACCTATCAGTGCTGCCAATCAGTGCCAGTCAGTGCTGCCTATCAGTGCCAGTCAGTGCTGCCTATCAGTGTGCATCAGTGTCACCTATCAGTGCCTCTTTATCAGTGCCCATCAGTGCAGCCTATCAGTGCCCATCACTGCAGCCTCATTAGCGCACATCAGTGAAGGAGAAAAATCACTTATTTACAAAATTGTATAACAAAAACTAAGAAAAAACTTTTTTTTCAAAATTTTCAGTGTTTTTTGTTTTATGAAAACATAAGAAACCCAGAGGTGAATAAATACCACCAAAATAAAGCTCTGTCACAAAAAAATTATAAAAATTTTATATGGGTGCAGTGTTGCATGACCGTGCAATTGTCATTCAAAGTGTGACAGCGTTGAAAGCTGGAAATTGGCCTGGGCAGGAAGGGGGTATAAGTGCCCGGTAGGCTAGTGGTTAATATTAGGTATATATTTGGATAGATCATTTTAATATGAGTCAAACAAGGCCATACATGACTATATTGGCACCTAAAAGAAAGAAGTAGCAGTCTCTTTCCTCCTGGGTGATGAGGGTACGCTGTGTTTGGTATCCCTGAGTTTGAAATATAATTCTGAACATTAATCTGCCAGTTACTAGGATGCAGGGACGGACTGACCATTTGGAAACTCGGGCACTGCCCGAGGGCCCGGGGTCAGTAGGGGGCCCTATGAGATGCCCCTGGTACCTTTTTCACAGGCTTTTTTGAGTTTGGGCAAGGACACAGGGGCCCCATGATCCCCTATTGCCCGGGGCCCCATGAGTTGTCAGTCCGCCCCTGCTAGGATGCTACCTGTACCTATTGGAGGTTATTAACCTTAGTATGAAATTGGAAGGCGACTTGGTCATAACCTTGGTTACCACCTAACACCCATCCCCAAACTGGATGATTGGTCATTTGTTCTTAGGTGACACCCCTTTAATATGATAGAAAAAGACTGACAGGCCTGGAGAAGACAGCTCTCGTTTAACATCAATCAGGAAACATCTAACAGACTTGAGAGCCAAGGCAACCTTTTTGTTAAGACAATTGGACTCTGCTCAAACCAAGGACATTCTGCCTTTTGAACTCCTTTCTTTTATTTCTTTGTTGTTTTATTGCTCTCTTTATATCTTTGTAACATCTTTTTCTGTAAATATTTTAATTGCACCATTTTGACCTTTTTAGTAATAAATTCTATTTTGAAAAATGTTGAAACTGTCTCTAAAGCTTTTAATGCAAACTGAAGATTCCCTTTCTCTTGAAGAGTGCTACTGTATGTAATAATCCTCTGAATATATCTGTCTGTGGTGACAGTGTGTATTACAGACACTTATACTAATATCATAGTGTTACTGCTAAGATTTCTGAGTTTCCTCCTTCACTGTAAAAAGGTGGTGGTGGCAGTGTGAAGGGTTAATTGTGTAATTAACCTGACCCAGTAACAATCACTGTCAGGCTGCTTGCACATAGATTGTAGTCCCACGAACTGGAAAATCTTTGTGCAGGGCGCAGCTGAGAGTGGCATTGTTACACAAGTGACAGCGCGGTCTGGGATTGACTGGTTCTTCGGTCACAAGTTGGTGAGAAGGGCAGAGGTTGGGAGCAGCATTCCATCACACTACATACCTTTTTTTGCAATGATGTGTCCTCCCTCTGCTATCTTGCATACATCCAGGGGCGGACTGAAAACTCATGGGGCCCCCGGGCAATAGGGGATAATTGGGCCCCTGTGTCCTCGCCCACACCCAAAAAAGCCTATGAAAAAGACAATGAAAGGTACCAGGGGCATCTCATGGGGCCCCCTACTGACCCCGGGCCCTCGGACAGTGCCCGAGTGCTCAAATGGTCAGTCCGTCCCTGCATACATCAGAAGGGAATCTCAGCACCTCCCACTGTACTCCCTTAGATCAGGAAGAAGAGCACAGGGAGAACACATGATTGCACAGCAGCACTGTGCAAAGGTATTTAGAATTATAATTAAAAAAAAACATATTGAATGTAATATAGACCTAAAACAGAGAGGATAAAAGCGTTTAACCACTGTGATTTTGCAACCACCTTAAGTTGTCTTTTACCATGCCTTTTTCTATTGCTAGTCTCTTGGTCTCTTGTTGTGTTCCTTTTTAATGCTGCTGCCAGATGCGGCTGTACTGAAAACAGAGCTATGTGAAGCTGAGTTCTGGGTGGATAGAAATACAGATCTTTTGGCAGGTAAAACTGCTTCCTTATAAAGGTTTCATTTGAAGTTCAGCTTTACCAGATTCTTTAAATTGTTAAATAATTGAACTGTGATTTTTTTTTTCATATATTTTTGAGATCTTCTTTAAATCATATAACAATGTACATTGCCGCATATTATGTATGTTAAATATTGTTTCCATGAGCCCCTATTACTGTATGTATTGATAGGTCCTGCAACCCTCACTACCATTATACAGACATTGTAGTTTGAATTGCTTTGAGAATACATGATGTAGAATTTATGCTTCTTTCAAAGCCAGGAATAAGAGATATTTTACCTGGAGAAAACTTTGAAGAGAACATGGTGAAACTACACTGCCATTACCCTTCTTCCAAGGTTACAGGGTCTCATCTGGCTTATGTGCTAGCCATAATTAGCATTAGCAGGGTTTGCCCAGCATTATTATGACTGAAAGCATGCTGAGACATTATTTACTGCATAAACCATAGCTCTGTGGGAGCCTTGACTTGAGAACAATTTGTGCCCTTATTTACTCAGATGTGTCAGTTTTATATATTCCTTTTAGGTAGCTTGGTCATTTTACAGTTCTGTCCACATTTAAAGCCTAACTTTTTAAACTAAAGCTGTAATGGGGAAAAAGTATTCATCTAAAAACTGCTTTCGATAAGGCACTACAGAGTTTAACATTATAGCTTTCCTATTTTCCTTTATTAAAACAACGAAAATAAAAAATGTCCCCTGAAGTAGATCCAACATCAATCACAACGCCTGCCGCCATCTCTGACCCGAAAAAAGAAAAAAAAAAAGCCCCACTCTCAATGCTGGTTCCCGTCGTCTGACAGCTCCGACGGCCTGCCAGTTCCTAAATATCTAAGGGGCAGGGCCATCGGTGATGTCACTGGTGTGACCCCCTTGTAACATCATCGACCCAGCATGCCCCAGCAACGTCACTGGGTGGCCCCACCCCTTAAAAATTTAAGAACAGTTAGCCCGGCAGAGATGTCAGATGACGAGAGCAGAGCTTTTTTTGGGGGGGTTGGCAGTGGTGGCGGGCATCGTGATTGACGTTTGATCTACTACGGGGGACATTTTTTAAATTTTTGTTGTTTTAATAAAGGACTTGTCACAGAATGTCTACTGTCATTTTTTACACTATACTTTTTTTTCGTGAATGAGTAGCGGTACCATGTACCCCATACTCATTCACATGGGGGGTCCAGAATCTGGGGGCCCCTTGTTAAAGGGGGATTCCTGATTTCGATAAGCCCCCCCACCCACAGACCCCACAAACACAGGCTAGGGTTGTGGGGAAGAGGTTCTTGTCCCCATCAACATGGGAACAAGGTTCTTTAGGGGGAGCCCCCGCCCCAAAGCACCCCCCATGTTGAGGGCATGTGGCCTGGTATGGTTCAGGAGGGCGGGCACTTTCTCATCCCCCCCCCACCTTTCCTGACCTGCCGTGCTGCTTGCTTGGATAAGGGTCTGCTATGGATTTTAGGGAGGACCCCACAACTTTTTTTGTAAGCTTTTAATTGCCAACAATTCTTTTTACATTCAGCTTTCAATGGGCAACCCTGCTGACAGCTGAAACATTACCACATGTTTTCACTACTAAAATACCGTATGACTTAATAACTCAGTAAATGCCAACTTTTTGGGGGAAAAATGCTGTGCGGTATCTTACCGAATACTTGGATGAGGTAAGATAATGCTTAGTGAATTGTGCGCTGGGTTCGAAGTTCATGGTTGAACTTTTGTTAGGTCTGAATGTTCGACCATGAACCAAACAGGGGGCTGTTCGGCCCATCACTAGTCATGGGTTTAGTAACACTTTAAGACCTGAGACTGAAAGTGCTATACATACATTCTGCATATTTTCAGATGTCTGGTGTGCCTTTGTTTCTTGAATACTTTGCCCCTAATACCTGAAGACAACCATCTCCTTACCTGTAATCCAAGAGGCAGCATCTCTCCTCTCTTATGCCGTTCTACTGTACACCCTCCCCCCCCCCAATTGTTTGTAAGTCACCTATTTTCTTGCCTGGTATGTCTTTGTTTATTGCATATTTGGTTTTCATTTATCCAGGCCAGCAGTACTAGTAGCAATTTGTCAGATCCATCTGGACTTGTTTTGAAATGTTAGGCAAGTTTTACTGCTTATCCGAGGGGTGTCCCACATGAGACTCACATGAGAGTTAGGAACATTAGGAACATACAGGGCTTTTTTTCAGTGGGAACGTGGGGGAACGCAATTCCGGCACCTCTAGTACTGAATGCATATAATGGCAAAGCGTGCTGAGGTGTGCTGGAGGATCTATTGTTGCTGGGAGGGATCTACTGTTGAGGGAGGGGTCTACTATTGTTGGCTACTGGATGGTCTATTGATGCTGGTTGCTTGGAGATCTTTTGTTGATAATGATGTTAGTCTACTGTTGTTGGAGTGGATCTATTTTTGCCGGAGGGTAGTTTGTTGCAGTGCGGGTCTATCATTGCTGGGGAGATCTATTGTTGAAAGGGGGTGTACTGTTGCTGGCTGCAGAGGATATATCATCAATACCTAATCATTTAGCACCACAAAATGCTACTTGGTCCTGTATTCTCTAAAATGGGGTGGTTCTAAAGGAAGATGAGTAAGGGGTGCAACCAAGGGATGATGCTTGGAGGTGGGTAGGGGCAGAAACAAGTGGTGACTCAAAAACGAGAGTTCCTGCACCTATTCTCTGAGAAAAAAAGGGGCCCTGGGAGCATACATTGGTATTTATACCCATATACATAACTCAAATCACCTTAATCCAATTGCCATAGTCTCATAAAATATGTCACAGCAGGTGTTGATTGTAAAGGGATGTGTCACAGCCACTACTAACATAAAACAATATACAGAAATGGAGTAGAACATGGCTGCCAGTGCACATATGTAAAAAAATATGTATTTTTGAACAGTACCTTTTAGGAAAAAATCAATTTCCTCCACTGTGATAGCATTTTCATTTTCCAATTGCTGCATACAGAGAAACAAGAGAGCACAGGCTTGTGTGCTGTGTTCTGGAAGCAGGCTCCTAAAATTGAAAGGATAAAAAAATGTTGATCTGTTTGAAATTATATAATGTATCTGCTCAGTCAACTCTGGTCACATTTATATAAACCTAGTAAAATCATTACATCATGTCTTTGGCACCCTGATCCAAAACCACACTTGGGCGCACATACATCAGTCATCTCTTTTAAATACTGGGAAGCAATTTATACTGTATATAATTGTGCAAGTTATTGCTTAACCTCTTCCCGCCTCCCAGCCTTTACCATGTTCTGAATCCTGGGAGGCGGAGGCAGACATTCTGATCATGTAGCCACTGTGATTGGCAGTCACAGTGGTCACATAATTGGAAAGCTCGCAAGTATGTGCGCTCTCAGCACAGTAATGTGTTTACAAAGGGATATATATATGCTGGTGCTCGGTGTTAAAGCCTACCCACATATATTCGTACAGCTGGCGGGAACTGGTAAAAATGACAGAATCAGAGTTTTTATAGCAAATCGGCAAAATTTAAAAACAACATCTGACAGGTATTCAGAAAGAGTTTGTATTTTGGGCCCCTATTACCACTTTAACTGGATTGACACTTGGCTTTTGTTTGTGTTTCAACTTGTGTCCTTACAAGGCATTTAAAACAGCATCTAACCTATTTCCTGCGAGCCCAGATTGGTTGGAAACTGCCCCTCCTGCCCACTCCTTGTCCCAACCCTGCGTGCACTCAAAATCTGGTGCAGCTGTGCATAGTAGTCAATCAGCTTCTAACCTCAGCTTGTTCAATTAGGCGTAAATAACCCCCATTGAATCTCTTCCTTACTCCATCTAAATGGAATAAAATAATTCTCTCTATATATACACTTTAAGTTTAGGACAGAATTTGGAAGAATTTAAACCTGGGTTATTTATTGCTGTTTCTGTAGTCACTGGGGCATTTTTTCTCTGTTGTGTATTAATCAAGAGAGCAAGACCTGAGGGAACAGACAGGATTAAAAAAATATTTAACTTATTTTAAAACTAGAGTAAGGAATGGTTACAATATCTCAGTTGTTTACTGTTCTCTGTGTCTCTGGATATCCGACCCATCACAGTACATACACTGCGGCAGGCTGGCCCATGCAGGCACATGCAGGTGTGTGTGCCTGTTCAGGCTAAGGGGTGCTGGGGTGCGCAAATCACATAATCGCAATGTCAACAAAGTTGTTATAAATAAATTAATTTGTAACAGCTGTGTTTCCTATGCTGTGATTGGCCCACAGCTATCACATGGTATGTGATAATCTGTTGCCAATCAAAGATCACTAATGGTCACAGTTGTAATGAATGTAATCCATTCATGACAAACACTTTGCTGTCACAATGATCTTCATTGTAATAGCAAACAAAGTGTTAAAGACAATCCTGATCACCCCCTCACAGTAGTAAAGTGTTACATTGTTAAATTGTACAGTGTTAAATTGAATGCATTTTTTTAGCATACTGTAACCAGTCAGTCATTTGATGACGATGTACTGCACTGGTGACAGTATATAAAATTAAATTGTGAAAGTTTTTTTTTTTCATTTCTTCATTTTCAAAAAAATTATGACAAAAAATGACAGCTTTAAAAAACGTGCCATACCTCCTACTAAATGCCTCAGACTGTATACTTTCCAAAAATGGGGTCAGCTGGGAAGTAATTGTACTATCCTGACTAGGGGTAGACTGACAACTCATGGGGCCCCCAGGCAATAGGGGATCATGGGGCCCCTGTGTCCTTGCCCAAACTCAAAAAGCCTATAAAAAAGGTACCAGGAGCATCTCATGGGGCCCCCTACTGACCCCGGGCCCTCGGGCAATGCCCGAGTTTCCAAAAGGTCAGTCCGCCCCTGATCCTGACATTTTAAGGCCTCAAGAATTAGCCTCAGTACATCAGGATTGATCAGTTTTCAAATATACTATATATAACATAGTTTCTAGACACTATAACTTTCACACAAACCAAATATACACTTTTTGGGATTTTTCCCCAAAGACTTTTTTGTTTATATTGCAAAAAATAAAAAACTCAGAGGTAATCAAATACCATACCATACCAGATAAAAATATATTTTGCATACCGTATTGCATGATAACGCAATTACCAGTTAAAGTAGCGCAGTGCTGAATATCTAAAAATGCCCTGGATTTTTTGGGGATAAAACCTTCTGAAGGTCACCAGAACAACAAATAGGTAAATTCTTTTCAAAAGGACAAGACAGTAAAACCCACTTGATCCAAAACCAAAAACTGTGTTTGGGTTGGAGTTGGTCCAAAAAAAAGAAACCAGAAATTAGATTATAAACCTGGAGTTATACTTTCAGTAATTAGTATGACAAAACTTTTTACTTAAGAAGCCCCACTGAGGGCCACTGACATAAATTACAGCAATGCCTGTGCTATTTGTTCTAATTGAGGAGATGTCTCACACAAAGGCAAGATATGCTTCTTTGCAAGCTGTTTTTGTTTTTTTGTTTTTTTACTTTTGTTGGGATTTTTTCATATCAATAAGCAGCTGGTAATATAAATCATTTATTTCTTGATTTCTTGGGGGCATCCTGCTAGCTATAGGGCCCCAGGTATCCGTTTGCTGCTAGTGCCATGAATTGTAACTGGTAACTGTCAGTGATGCTACTGTTTTCATCGACTTTTACGAATAAAACTCCTAAGAATACTTTATAATGACAGGTACAGTATAGAACATGTCAAGTGTAAATGTGACTGCAATTTATTTATTGGAGGGTTCTGCAATACTTTTCTTCGAATGCAGCATTTGCCCCTGATACATCACATGGTTTGGGTGGCTAAAAACCTTTCTTTATACATTTCCTTGAAGAGCTGCATGTTTATTAGGCAGTTGTGTCAACTTATCACTGATTGTTTGGCATTTTACCTGGCTCTGTGATTTTCAAAGTGTTTTGTAAATAAAAGAGGCCAATAGCTTCTCTATATATACTACAGACAATGACAGCACTGGAACATATTCAATATTGAATATGGAAAATGTAATTCATGAATATTTTGATCAAACAGCTTTGCCAGAATTTACACAGAATTTTCTTAACAAACAAAGTGCCTTAAGCATTTCTACACAAAAAGATAAAAAAAAGAGTGGTACCCTTTTAGCTCCAGGTTTAACTGTACTGCACATTTCACCAATAGACCTTAGAAACGCACTTAGTTATACACAAGTGAAGAAAAGGCCTTCATGTCTGTGCCAATTGCTGTCCAACTTTGTTAATCAACATGGACATAAAGTCTATTTCCAAAATAAGATGAAAAACACTTTGCTTGATAATTTCCCATTTTCATGAGTAGATACTCACCCCTGGCCTCTACAAAAGACTCTATATCACGTTCATTTTCTAATTTTTTTTTTTCTTGTCTTGGTTACAATCATTTGAAAGATCTCTATTCACACCACCTAGTTCCTATGCCAATCCAAAATTTAACCTAGAAGTCCATACCCATCAATCTGTAAGCTGGCATCGTTGTAAGTGCACATCCCTCTCCTTTCTTTTTTCTTTTTCTCTAATTTTCATCTTTTATTTTCCTCTGGGCACTCGTTTCTCTCTCATCCCCACCACCACCAACTCCTCTGCATTACAGGGCTGCAAATAGATATTAGGTTGCATTCACACCTTGTCAACTGTGAGAACCCCAGTGGTAGTTCCTGCAATTATCTGCAAGAGGGCAGCTCCATTTAAAGCAATAGTAAGCTACTGGCTCTCACAGCTACTCCTGCCCACTCACATGTAATCACTCATTCAGCAATCACATGTGAGTGATTGGCCCTGGACACAGACTGCATGTGTCCAAGGCCAATCACTCATAAGTGATCACTGCTTGAGTGATTACTTATAAGTGAATGCAATTAGCTCTGAGAGCTGACAGTTTCCCCATTGCTTTTTTCAATAGGGCTGCCTGCTCACAGCTAGCTCTCTGGGGTTCTTGTAGCTGATCGCAGACAAGGTGCATTCAAAACTGTGAATGCATCTTTAATTAGAAGTAAAAGCTCCAAGTTGTATGTAAACAACCACTGCTAACAGTAAAAAATGTTATCATATGTTCATGGGTATGCTCTGTATTGATAGTTTATTTGTAAAAATAAAATGATAACAAAAAACAAATTCTACATTTTGTGAAAAGAATACACCTTTTTGAATTTTAATGCACAAAAACACAACATATTGCCAAATTGCTTGATAAAATATAACATATGATGTTATGCTGACTAAATAGATACCAAACATGACATGCTTTAAAATTGCTCACGTCCATACAACGGCAACAAACTACATGAATTTTTAATATCGATAGGCGAAGCTTTAAAAGCTTTTACAGGTCACCACTTTATATTTATAAGTTCTAGAATTACTGCCCTCAATCTGACATTCACGGTGATACTTCACATGCATGGTGCAATCTCTGTTTACATACCGACACGGGGCCAATGCTTGCGTTTGCCTTTGCGCGTGAGGACAGGAAAGGGGGGGGGGCACAGGGTTTTTTTTTTTACACTGTCCCTTTCCTTTTGTTTTTTTACTTCACTTTTATTGTTATCACATGGAATATAAATATCCCGTGTGATAGCAATGGCCAGTGACAGGTACTCTTTTCTGAGAAATCTTTTAGACTCTAGATCTTTTCTCTGCCCTTAAAGCATCTGATCGCACCAAGATCGGTGTGATCAGATGCTTTCCCAATTTAAAAATGGCACTGTTAATATCCAGCATAATGGAAATAATGAAATGCTCATAGCTTCTGGTTTCTTAGACCATAGAGATGATTGGAGCCATTCTGGGCTCCAATCAGCACTATGGTCAGTCAGCCGAACTGCCGATGCATTCTCGGGTTCCCTGGTGGGACAGGAGAGACCAAGAAAACCATGCAGGGCAACGGGATGGGGGATGTCCCTTCTTGCTGCTTGTAAATACGATCCAGCAGATAATTAGCCACTAGGATTGCCTTTACATGAAAGGTGACCGCCATATGAAAAAAACAATACCAGGATGACTACTCAAAGCCCAGCGACATACTAGTGCATTGCTAGTCCTTGTAGGGCATATATGTAGCAGCAGAGAACATGGGCATATGATGAATCGGGTCTGTGGGCCAATATGACTGCAATTAATTCCTTTTTGTAATGCCCATATTGAGGGTTAGGCACAAAAAGTTTTAAATTCAGAAACCGTGATAGGTTTCCATGCGGATTGTCTGTCAAGAGCTGAATTTGGGTGGGTGGTGATCTATTGCTGTGCATATAAATTTCTTTGGCCCACAATCAATTGATACAAATCTTCCATGAAAAACAGCAGAGGGGCTAAATGCTAGTTCTGGTAGCGAATGGGACTGTCCTGCTAACACTGCATTTTTGGGAACATTATACTAAGGAGGCACTAGTATAGTTCTGTTCATGATCAATATATTGATCCATACAAACACTATACTAGTAATGGCGGTGATCAACGACCTATAGCGTGAGTGCGATAGTGTGCGGGCAATCTAATGCTAGCTGACCTTGGCTGGGAGGGGTGCTAACTGACCCTGCCACTATCTGATGTTGCTAGTGGCAGTAATACAGCGATCAGAGAAAAATTCTACAAACTGACACTACTAGTGGCGATAGCTGGGTGATCAAAGGGTTAACAGGGGCGATCAAAGTGTTAAGCTAACATGTGTGTGTGTGGGTGTGTGTGTGTGTGTGTAAAATGTAGTGCTTTCGACAAGGGGGGGCGCTGGCACATACACACCTGTAAATGAAAAGAGATGTAAAGGTATGTTGCTTTGCCCAGAGCCATTGCTCGCATGCAGGTGGTTGGTAAGTGGTTACAAAAAAAAAAAAAAAACTTTTTTTTTATTCTAAATACAGTACTTTATTTTTTCACTTTTTTATTAGTTTTTTTTTTATACTTTTAAATACTTTTATCACAGTAGTAAAATGTTACAATAGTAACATTGTACTTCTCTGGGGGGGGATGGGGGAGTGATCAGAAGCTTACAGGAAAAAAAACCAGGTGAAGATACAGCAATAATAGGGAAAGGCAGCTAAGACAGTAGGGTACAGAAAGCACATTAATATAACTGTAGTCAATCTTTAATATGCTCTATACTAACCATTCAGAGTTCATCTCAGTGTTATTACCTTTTTACATGCTACTGTATACAAGTGCATTTTGCAGTCGATATGTGTTTATTTTAAAAGGTAATTCTCCTCTTGAGTACTATGTAAATGAACACAGTATTAAGGATAAAGCTCATTTTATCCTCTCGTGAGTCGTAGGTATAATATGCCTTAGCCTTTTATTAATATAATGTGTTCCATAAATGAGCATTAAGAGAAAAGATAACATTCATTAACCAGTTTTATAGCACTTTATTGCTCAGATGACTTGATGCACTTAATATAAACATGTACTCCAGTAAGAAGGAGGGAAGGATACAATAATACCACAAATGTAGTATAAAATAATAACCTGGGCATGACATCTTGGTAAGTGACCTAATTTTGTTTACCTAACTATTTATGCATTTTACCATGTGCAAGTAAAGCTAGCCATAGATGGTTTGATTTTGAATTTCAGCAGGGATCAGCTAAGATTCGAACCATCTATGGGCAGGCTGATTGTACCCAATTTGATTGTTGCATGACTTGGAGACAACCAGTCTGTCAAATTTTTCATAATTTATTGATTATTATTAGTGATTATTGCTATAGCATTTTTACTACCGTGATAGGTTGCTACCTGTGCAATAAGTCCATTGTGAAATTTCCTCGCTACTAAATATTCCGTGGTCAACTGTTAGTGGTAATATAACAAAGTGCTAGCAATTATGAACAACAACAACTCAGCCATGAAGTGGTAGGTCACGTAAAATGACAGATCGAGTTCAGCGCATGCTGAAGCGCACAGTGTACAGAAGTTGCCAAACGTCTGCAGAGCCAACAGCTAAAGACCTATAAACTTTGTGTGGCCTTCAGATTAGCACAACAACAGTTAGTACAGAGTTTCATGGAATGGGTTTCCATGGCTGAGCAGCTGTATCCAGGCCTTACATCACCAAGTGCAATGCCAAGTGTCAGATGCAGCGGTATAAAGAACGCCACCACTGGACTCTAGAACAGTGAAGACATGTTCTGTGGAGTGACAAATCACGCTTCTCTGTCTGGCAATCTGATGGACATGTGTGGGTTTGACGGTTGCCAGGAGAACGGTACTCGTCTGACTGCATTGTGCCAAGTGTAAAGTTTCGTGGAAGGGGGATTATGGTGTGGGGTTGTTTTTCAGACATTTTGGACAATTTCATGCTCCCAACTTTGTGGAAACAGTTTGGGGATGGCCCCTTCCTGTTCCAACATGACTGCGCACCAATGTACACAGCAAGGTCCATAAAGACATGAATCAGCAAGTTTGGGGTGAAGGAACTTGACTGGCCTGCACAGAGTCCCGACCTCAACCCAATAGAATACCTCTGGGATGAATTAGAGCAGAGACTGCGAGTCAGGTCTTCTTGACTGACATCAGTGCTTAACCTCACCAAATGCGATTCTGGAAGAATGGTCAAACATGCCCATTTACACACTCTTAAAGCTTGTGGACAGCCTTCGCAGAAAAGTTGAAGCTGTTATAGCTACAATGGGTGGGCCAACTCAACACTGAACCGTACGGACTAAGGCTGGGATATCATTAAAGTTCATGTGCGTGTAAAGGCAGGCCTCTCAATACTTTTGCCAATATATATATATATATACTGTATATATATATATATATATATATATATATACACACACTATATAATGTAACACTATAATGTACACTAATGTACCATATTCTTTAAGGCCACCAGCAGGTGCAGGCACCACTGAGTCCTTAAAAATCGATGGCAATGGCCCGATTCACATACGTGATATGGAGTACCCTCTTTACAGGGGCGGATTGACAACTCATGGGGCCCCCAGGCAATAGTGGATCATGGGGCCCCTGTGTCCTTGCCCAAGCTCATAAAAGCCTATGAAAAAAGTACCAGGGGCATCTCATGGGGTCCCCTACTGACCCCGGGCCCTCGGGCAGTGCCCGAGTTTCCAAATGGTCAGTCCGCCCCTGCCTCTTTAACAGCTTCCCTCCAGTACATCGTTGGATAGGAAGAGTGATATCTCGGTCATCGCTTCAGCTGCAGTGATGACCGAGTTATGTTTTTTTCAGATTCTGAAGCCAGAAAAAGTAATCCAAGTGGCTAAAGAGCCACTAGATTACTTTTATAGGAGGTGGAAGGGGTCCCCCCTCATGCTGCTGCCAATGCCACACATTTACTGGGCTCTCTCGAGCAATTGGGGAGCCAAGTAAAGATGTAACCGGCGGAATCTGGTTTTGGGCACACAGTGAGAGGAACTGATGTTGTTCTTCCCACTGTGTGAAGTCATGTTACCAGCCAGTGAAGCAGCCAATTAGACTGATATTTGTCTGATTGGCTGCACTGGAGTCCAGGGGAGCCCATAAAGAGGACCTGTCATGGCCCATGCTGTCACCAGGAATGCTGTTCATGTTCCTTGTTATAACAATAAAGCAGATAAAAAAAAGTGAAAGAGACAATGTAAAAAAAGTTTATTTAACTGCTTCAACAGCTGCAGCCATCAAACGGGTATCACTGTTTTTAGTCGGAAATGCTGAAAACTGCAAAAGCAATGCAAGTGGCTAAATAGCCGGTGGATTGCTTTTAAAGGTGGCAGAAGGGGACTCCCAGCACCTTCTGCTGCCTTCCCGGGTTCTCCCGTCCCACCTCCCACCTGACAATGCAGCCAGAAGTTCCGCCGACAGATCATAGAGATGATCGAGGACCAAAACATCCTTGATTGTCTCTATGGTCTAAGAAAGAGGAAGTGACAAGTATTTTGTCATTTCTGGTTTCAACTTTATGTTTATGGCCAATTACCAGCCAGTTCAGCTGCTTTGGAGGAGAGATCGGGGGTCTAATAGATCCCCGATCTCTCTAGAAAGAGGACCTGTCATGATCCATGCTATTACATAGGATGTTTCTCATTCCTTGTGATAGCAATAATGTTGACAAAAAAAATTGTAAAGAGACAGTGTCAAAAAATGTAAACAAAATAAATAATAAAATAACAAGAAAATCTGTGCCCTCCCTGCGCTTACATGTAAAGGCAAACACATACATAGGTTGTGCGTGCATATGTAAACGGTGTTCGCACCATACATGTGAGGTTTTGCCACAAACATTATGGCAAGTGCAATATGTCTAGCACCAGGCCTCCTGTGTAACTCTAAACTGGTAACCAGTAAAGGCTTTTAAAATGTCGCCTATAGAGATTTTTAAATAAGGTAAAAATCACCATTCCATGAGCATGTACAATTTTAAAGTGTGACATGTTAGGTATCTATTTACTTGGCATAGCATCATAATTTACATTGTATCAAACAATTGAGTATTATATTGTGTTTATGTGCATGCTTAAAAAATATAATGTTTGGGGGTTCTAAGTAGTAAATTATGTTTTTTACATGTAGGAGAGGGATGTCAGAATTGGCCCGGACTGGAACTAGGTAAAATCTGCACCAGGTCAAAAGGGAAATCTACAGGAAGCTTTTATTATGGAGCTGTCCACTGACTATCAACATTGAAGGGTTAATAAAGGAGGGGAGCACAGACCATCATAGAGCACCAGTAGGTAGAAGGTATAAATAAATAACAATATTGGCCACGGGCCACCAATGGTAACATGAATATTTATCAGGGTACCAAATGCCAGGTTTGACAGAAATGTCAAATGTATGTGTGCTCCTATTAAACTGAACGGGGGATTTGTAAATCAAAAACAACTAGAACCCAAAGTAAACCATCAGTGTGGCGATTAATTATTGACAGGACTCTGTATTTTTAAATAATATAACTCAACTGAGAATCACAGTTACTGTATCTTGGATGTATACCCTACTCTATTGACTATAAAATATATATCTATTTGTAAAATAAAGAGAATACTCACTCAATAATAATCTGGTATACAGCTTGGGTTAACTGATCCATTATCTTCCTCATCTGAACTGAAGATAAAACGGAAGCACTTTGGTCAGTCAGGCTGGTGAGTAATTGGGTTTTGGAATCTGGCATGAGATCTGTGTAAAGCACAGCAAACAGAGGGATTAATTTATCCTGCTTTGATTTAGCTAAATAGAATAGAAAGCCTTTATTGTCATTGTATTAAAAACGTACAATGAAATTTGAATGCCGTTCGCTGAAACAATGTTGTAAACACATACTGTAAACATGACATAATGCCCCACAATACCCCCCAACCCACACCCTAATAGATAAGATAAAATGAATACCCAAAAGAATGAACATAATAAAATATTAATTACCACTTTAAAATGTAACACTAGGTTATAACGCCATTTAATATTATCATAGGTGCACACTACTGTACCAAACCCAAACTATTAATTATTAAAAGACAAAAAAAACAAGGATATTCACTATTTGTTTGCATTTAGTGCATTTATATTACTTGGAAAGAAATCTCTACATCTGTTTTTAACCCTATTTTAATATTCCTATAGTACCTACCAAATGGCAAGAATTCAAATGCATATGGCCTGAATGCAAAGGATCTTTTTCAATACTTTTTGCTCTACGGAAAAAGGCAGAGCTGAATATATCATCTAAAAGAAGTTGATATCAAATAATGTTCTGTGCAGTGTTTATAGTTTTCTGAAGAACTCTCCTGCCAACCACTGAGCAATGGAATACCACACCAAAATACAGTACGCCAGTATGTTCTCAATAGTACAGCAGTATGAGGTCACTAGCAGTTTAGGTCAGCAGCACTTAAAGTGTAAGTAAAGTCCACTTTTTAAGTTGTACCTAAAGGTAAACCTATAACAAGGATTACCTGTAGGTACAGTGAATATCTCCTGAATGTGCACCATTTAGGAGATATTCACACAGCATGCAGCCGGTGATTGCAGCGGTGCATGCGCTCTGAAGAGATGGCACAGTGTGCCAGACCTTCAGAGCTCCATGCCACAGCTGAGGCCTCCTGCGCACATGCATGGGAATGACATCATCGTGGCTTCAGCTATTCATATTGCTGGAACCCGTAAACTCAGAAGGAAGACTGGGTGAAGATGGTGGCAGCGGAGCCATGACAGTGTGCCGCTGGAGGGCTCTGTGTACAGGTAAGTTTGTCATAATGTACTAGTATGTGGTGCATGCTAGTACATTATGACCTAAACCTGCAGGGGCCCATTATTTTGTAATTATGTTGGGTGGTTTACTATGCCTTTAAGAGGAAACACTTTTTTATAATTATGACAAATTTGCACCTATAACATTATTAATAAGATGACCAGATGCTATGGAGAATTTTCCAATGGCTGGTTGAGAATCTATTTAACTTGAATAAGGATCCATTCACACCATGCGTTGGGCTGAGTTGGGTAGCATTGCCCAGCACAGCCCCAAAGAATTAAGAAGGCACTTTGCTTTATGCCCTATTGTTTCTGTTCACAGTGTGTTTTTTTCTTTTGGTTTATCTCTTTGTAAGTAACAAGGTCACTTAATTTCTGACAAGATCATCAGGTATTTTCTGTACTTGTTGACAATGTTCTTAGTTTGAAAAATGAAAACCAATGCAACCGCATTATTTAAGGACCTTTTTTCCTTGGGTTTATTTGTTTTTTAAGTAATAACAATCATCAATTACTTTCTGTCTTGGTATCATACAGTAAAATAGTTTACAAAGAACCCTCTGACAACCTTGCTGTTAATCCTTTGCATATAAGGAGGCTGTTTGTTGTTAGAACATGTCACACTGGGCATCAACAACATGAAAGAGCTACAGTGGCTATTATTTTGAGAATGCAGAAACATTCTCCATGGTTGTGAAGTCTATTTGGCCTCATAGCCCAAGACTGTGTGACTAGTTTTGTACTGTCACGCTCCACTTTTTTAAGCCTTGCTGAAAACATGCCGAGACTGATGAATCATTAAAAGAAACTGCAATATTTATTATGGTAGCTTTTCATGACAATCACCTTCCTACTTTGCACATATAGTAATATAGAAATAATACTATCTCTGACTAACTGCCATTATTATAAATAAAAACCTATAAAAGCAATAAAAAGGGGACAACACCATTAATTTACTAAGTAATCCAATGAGCAGTATCTTTCTCCAGTAGTGCAATGGTCAATAGTATTATATTCAGTAATAATAAAATATTTTGTAAATTATAGGTGTGTAGCCTGTTATTTACAGTTTAAGGAAATCTAAATGAAGTAATTAAATAATTGCGAAGTTGCACAAATAAAGAGAGATGGAATGAGATGCTTGCAAGTTGATATCAGCAAAAAACAAACTAACTACAGTTTAGAAGCAAAGAAGCAGTAAAAAAGACTATGCTAAGCAACAGTTACATAATGTAAATCATTGTCCACCTGTTACAGTATATCATCAGTTACTTCTCAATCCAGTATCAAATAAGCAAAGTACAAAAGTGAAGAAATGAAATAATAGAGGGTCAAGCTGAAATACATATTGCAGTCCCTGAAGGACTAAAGGCTGCTCAACTGTATTTTATCCCCTTTCTGCCTAGCATATCAACACGTGAAACTGAAGTGGGTATTCTTCCATAGGGCTGCATATGTGCATACCTGTGTGTGTGCTAGGAGCATCGAGCACAGAGACCGAGCTCTCACAGACAGCTCTGGGTCTCATATTAATGATTGGGAACTGGGAGAAATGGATCTCAATCACATGAACTCTGTGAAAAAACTGTGATTGGCTATCACAGCGATCAGTTATTGTACAGCTCACTCCTGTTCACTTTCTCCTCTCAAATGGAGAAAATGATACATAGTAACTTTTTCTACTTGCTAAAGGAGACTACTGTAAACAAAAAAAAGTAGTGTAAAAAAAATAAATAAAGATAAAATAGCTAGATTAGTGTTTGATCTAGGTCGGTGTCAGGGTCTGAGTTAGGGTCAAAGATCATGGTTAACGTATTTAGGTAATATTAAAAAACAAAGCCTTTTTATTTACTATTAGTGTTACTATTTAGAATAATAAAAAAAAATTCCATTACCATTTACCACCAAATGAAGGCCCTGTTTAAGTAGCTACTTTTATTTACACAGATTTACTAACCCATGCCAATGTTGCAAAACTGGTTTCAGATAACTAAAATTGGCCTTTATCTGGAGTATAAAAGTAATGGTAATATGCTAGGAGCAAGCTGGAAATGGTCTGTATGTTTTGATTGCCATTTGAAATTAATATGTACCCCACATGTGCTGTCTCTATTTGTCTTTCATGAAAAAAGAAAACCATTGACAGCCTGCTTCTAAAACATGCTAAAACAGATGTTCTTTACATTTTTGCAAGTGTTAATAAGTGGAAGCTCAAGATTAGTCCTATGAAAGCAGATTTCTCTCTGCATGTACTCCTAATTGTAATATTCTATATACAGTTTGCTCTGCATGTTATCCCACTGGATGTGATCTGACTGTGTGTACTCTGCCTGTATATTCCCTTTTAAGGGTTAATCTGACTGGGTGTCCTTTCTGTACATGTTCTCAAATTATATCTGCTATGAATGTATATGCTATAAATGTGAGTGATCTGTCTGTGTGTACTCCAAAACTAATGCTTGCTTTATTAAAATACATAATGCCAACCTATTCCACAGTGTCGGAGTGAAATCTAAATTTGAATTTACGTTATAATTCCCCAATAAATGTCTAAGCACAAAAAATAAATAAAAGTTTAACTGGCTAAGCATAAAATACACTACTTTAGCAAAGCCTTGTGGTTGTCTACACATCTCTTTATAATGTTCTGTTATTTAACTCTGTGCATTCACAACTTGGGAGGTAATAGGATAAATTAACGCATAACTAAAAGCAGCATTAAACTCAAATGTATTATATTGCAGCTTACCAATTCTTAGATGTGATTAAATGCATTTGTTTCCTTTTTTAGGCTTTCTTTCTTCCATTTACATCCGGTGATTCAGCCATAATGTCTGCTGTTTTTCAGAAGCTCAAGCTCTCTAACAGAATGTATCAATTTACATGAATGAAACAATCCATTTACCACCAACAGGGTGCTTACAATGATCAGCTTTCATTTATGTAAAACCTTTATCCCAAAAGGAAAAAAACTGTTTACTGTAACTGCTTATAAAGTATTATCTTGAGTTTGGCTTCAATTTGTTATTGTATTAAAATATGCTAATACATTTAACATTCCCATCCCCCCAAACTGAAAAATTCTGCTGTCTGCTGTGCCCTGTGTTCATTCCACCAGAGTTATGTCTCACCAATATAGGAGGGGGTTTGCTCGCCAGATCACCAGCTGAAAACAGAGGGAAAATAATCCATAAAAGGAAAATGGATTCAGCCACCACATCTAATGATTAGTAAGTTATAACATATTACAGGTATATTTTTGGTTTTGGGTTTAATACTGCTTTACGTATCAGCAGACTTAAAAAATAAGACAGACAGATTTTATTTTACAGAAGAGACATGCAATGTATTTTCTGCAATAAAATAAACCTACCTGCATGCTCACAATCTTCTTCAGAATGTACACTGAGCTCAATTTACATTCTGGCACAGATCCTGTGCACTGGGATGACCTAACTCCTGCACGTGCACAGGAGTGATGTCATCCTCCCAGATGACAAAAGCCAATGAATATGGTGGCAGCCCATTACCCAGAAGAAGCAGGGTAAAAGATGCCATTGCTGGTAAGGGACATCAAATCATTGAAAGAAAGGTAAGTATTGTGGACTTTAGTTTTGCTTTAACTTTGTCCAGTAAACCTTAGTTCACTTTAAATACCCAACCATGTGCAGAGGGGTTAAATTAATTTTCAGTTCAAATTACTTGATGATTGAAATGAACACATTTTTTGGACTAGTTGAATTTTTTACTGCTATAATAAACCAACCCACGTGCCTGAGGTCGGACAGTTGACAGGGCAGTACCAGTTAGGCTCCAGGCGGCCTCTGATTCCCGGCACTTAAGCTGAAGTGACAGAAGACTCAAACAAAGAGTATAAAGCTAAACAGAGGTCAGATATTCATTTTCAATGAGTAAATGCTGCAATATTGCAATAATGTAGTTCTGAATATCCAGATTCTTGCAGGGCAGAATATTAAAATTCAGCAAGCTATGTTTGCATAAATTAACATAACTAAGAGCAGACATTTTCATTTATTCAAATGTTAATAACAATGCAAATCAAAATATTCAGTATACTGCTTTGCCATCACTTAAGTGGCTTGTAATGTTATTTAGCTTTACAGTGATATAGGCAACTTTTCATGGAAATTACTTTGCAGTCTTCATTTCATTTAGCTAATTTATGACTGTATCCTGTTCAACAATTGCCAATCACAAGCCGTATGTGAGTGTTTCACATACAGACATTTTTCTAAGCTCTCCACTAAGCATTATTAGTAGTTCTGCAGCACACCCTGAAGTTTGCTAGCGGCTTCACTTTTCAGATAACTTCTCAATGATTACACAATTACGGTCAAATTTCTTTTACCTTCCCCTTACATTATTGCCTGAAAGGAGCAATAAAAGTAGAAATCACTCCTCGGTCCTTCGTGGTACACTGAGTCTCATCAAGAAAACTCTGGGTACTTTAATCAACTGTACTCCTTGTTATATAGTTCATCCATTCATGTGCAAGTTATGCATTTACTACTCCAAAGTGTTTTATTTTTCTGAAGAAAATGATTCTAGCTTATGTGTTTACTTTTCAGAGCTCATTATAGGAATCTGGTGCATGAACAAAAATAGGACATTTTCAAATAAGAAAGTGTTTCATGTGCCTAGGAATGTTTTACATATAAAATCACCAAAATAATGTACACAACACTTTAAAATAACACAATTCATTATATGTACATAAAACGCTTTCTCTATAATAAGTTGACCTATTAATTAAAGTGCATTCAACAAAAATGTAATATATTAAAGTTTTCCAGTCCTTAGCTGAGGTTGCTCTATTACTTTTCTTTTCACGCTTTCAGTTTTCTTTTTTTTATTTTCATTTAGTAATCCTATTAATAACACACTTTCTGCCCCTGGGTGACTACACTTACTCAGTGTATCTGTTCTGATGTCATTTATTCGCCTCTCCACCTCAGCCAGTCAGATGAAGCCTTGCCCTCATTCATGAAATACAAGGCTTCCTGTGAGCCTGTGAGCCTTTTCTTTTGGGACTTCCTGTCCCGCTGATGCTAAATACAAGTTATACAATGCACACAGCTACTGCATGTGTTAGTGAAGGAATTCATTTATTTGGACACGCTTGGTCCAAAAGAACTATTTAACCCCTTGATGCTGAGTGCACACAAATATGCGGCCTCTTGGAGTCTGGGCCTTGACGCCGAGCGGCCGCATATTTGCGTGCAATTAGAAAATACGTGTGCTGAGAGCGCGCGCCCTGCGCGCTCCCAGCACATGTGTTTGTGACTCACAGAAAGGTCCCAATCTCCCCTTTTGATCGGAACCTTTTCCGATCATGTGACCGCCGTGACGGTGAATCACGGTGTCACATGACCCTAAAACCCCGCCTGCCTCCCAGCTTCCGAAACTCTTAAAGGGCCGGGAGGCATCGGCGCTAAGAGGTTAAAGGTCACTAAAACCTGGAGTTAGGCTTTAAAGGGAACTGCCATCAAGGGAGTAAATGTTCTGCCATCCCTTACCCCATTTTGAAAAATCTAGTTACTTAG
Source organism: Staurois parvus (assembly GCF_062004578.1). NCBI lineage: Eukaryota > Metazoa > Chordata > Amphibia > Anura > Ranidae > Staurois > Staurois parvus. Next base: position 1,922,760 of record NW_028318635.1, read on the forward strand.
CTGTCACAATAATCCTAGTAAGTAGCTAAAGTCAGATTTCTCAAACTGCATAGATAGGATAGGACAGAGATTCACTATGTAGTAAAGTTGGAGGACTGGTATGATAGCCTAGTAAATTGTATTTTCAGAAGGGGGCCAGCAGTGGAAGCCAGTGTATTTCATTCATTGCAGGTTTCATTTATGGGACTAATGTTACTACCTTTAGTTATAGAATAACTGTACAACCTATGGAAAATGTTTAACCAAGGCCTGTGTTTAGGAAAACCTTTATAGATTCCTATATATTGTAAACACCAACTACGACTTACCAATATAAATGTTTGTAGTGATTGGTGATCCAGGTAATATCACAGATAATATCACAAGATATGAAGTGTCATATAATTTTCTGCAACTTTTATGTTATTTTTTTATAAAAATTTAAAATAACTGCAACTATGTTCACGTCAAGCAGACATATATTGCTTATCTTGATAAATCATTACTATGACTTAACCTTTAACAATGTTTTTGACCTTTAGTATTGTCATGTACCAAAAAGCTGCATTTATTTCAATATTCCTGTGCAAAATTCCAAAAATATATACTACCATATATTTGTATGTTGAGTCTATGAGAAACTATTTTATTATTTAATTATTATTTGTATCTAAAAAAAAGTTTTTAAAAACTGTCCAAGACAATGTTACGAAGGGATGAGCGAACATTATAGTTAACCATACACTATGACTTACTTACCAATATAAATGTTTGTAGTGATTGGTGATCCAGGTAATATCACATGAGATCCAGATAAATTCCCAAGATATGAAGTGTCATAAAATTTTCTGCAACTTTTATGTTATTTTTTTATACAAATTTAAAATGATATACAACTATGTTCACTTCAAGCAGAAATATGTTGTTTATCTTGATAAGTCATTACTATGACTTAACCTTTAACAATGTTAAATAAAAGATGCTTTTAATTCAATATTCCTGTGCAAAATTCCAAAAATATATACTACCATATATTTGTATGTTGAGTCTATGAGAAACTATTTTATTATTTCATTATTATTGTATCTAAAAAAAATGTTTTTAAAAAACAACTGAGACAATGTTATAAAGAGATGAGCAAACATTACAGTTGACCATACACTATGTAGTATGATTGTACAATCTCCTTTAGATCTATCATTATTATATAGTGCAAGGGCCTGTCTGAGGTTATATAAATTTAATTATTGTTTAGGTTTGTTCCCATGCACCATTTTGGTAAATCTAAAGGAGAAACTGGAAAGCATGCAGGCAGTCCAGAAAGTTGTAGAAAGAGATGGCCAGCAGAGAAGGCAGAACTCACAACATTAAGATTAAATTGGACTGTTAAATACAACTAAAGTTTGGATTGCTGTTACAATGGTCATGCTATAACATGAAAGTGTATTCAGAGGCTATAGAATGCTTTTAAAATAGGTCTCAGCACCTTGCTTCCCATTGCACCTTCTCTGTGTTTACATTGAAGAGTAGAAGACTTGAGGGTTATCAAGTCACTGCTGGGAGAGGGGTAGAGTGAGCTCGGCAGGACTAAGGAAGCATTTAATTAATGTGTAAGCAGCAACTCAGTCTGGGAGTATTGTGAGTCCAGGCTGCATGACACATTTCAGTAGAAGTGTGTTGGGAGACACTGACATCATTCAACCTGAAGAACAAGCAGCTCTGGACCTTGCAGGCTTACAGGTTAAGAGCCACAGATAAGTTCTGATATTCTCCTATTTTATCCCATTTGGTCTGTTAAATATACCATTGAAAAGTGTTTTGTTAAATCTCTTCAATAACTGCAAAAAAAAACCATCATCAGAAATTCAGAACTGTCATTTGTACACTCCCTGGGTTATTTCAAGGAAAGTAATTGACCTCCCTCTTATCTTGGAACTACAGAATGATTAGCCTTTAAGTTGGGGATAGGGAAGAGTGTAGGGTATCTGTACGTTCTCAAACATTCTCAAATGTTGAGTGTTTTCAGCCCATAACAGAACATAGGGCCAGAGTGTGTTTCTTGTAGATCAACAGGTGTTTTTTTCTGTATTTGCAGACATGTGCTGCATGTGTTTTGTTTTAATTTTTGCCCTGATACAGCCAAAGGCACTGTTTTAGGGGTTAGGTTACCTCCAGGTAAAAGAGAGTTAAGAGAGGTGGTAAATCGTAACAGACGCTTTAGAATTTAGTGCTAGATAGGTGAGAATTACCATTTTTAATTGTTGTAAGCAACAAGAGACTTCTGTTGAAAACAACCTAGAACTAATGTCCAAAGTAGAGGGCAGGGAAGATAATAGACTAGAAAAGCTAGAAACTAGAAATTTAATCATAATCCAGAACAATAGTTCTGCATGTGTAATGAGTTTTATTAGAAAATTTGATTGTAATAGTTCTTGTTTTGTTTTTTCAATTAAAGCATGGTTAAATTGTTGCAGCCATAATATAAATTGCTACAAAATCAAAGTAGACAATTTATTTTATCTGTTAGTTTTGAAATGGTCAAGTAAGAGCAGGACAACCTGTGTGACCACAATGAGATGCAAGGATGAGAAGGAGCAGTCTTATGAACTCCCCTGATTAGTCTACTTGATGTTCCCACTGTGCACTACTGAATGCATTTAACACTGCAGAATGCACATTTACCACTATTTAAAGCCACTTTGCGAACATTTCCAGGCAGTGAGTGATAATAACTGGGTTACAAATAGAGAGGATGAATCGCCCTAGCAGGAACACAAACAGCAAAAAAAACTTGTGAAGGCTTCTAAACCCTCATCACCGTATCAAAAACCAAAAAAAGGAAGTTTTTTTTTAATACACTTTCATAATTTATAGTATCAAAATATAAATACTAAGGACCTTCATGATTCTTGAGTTCATGTTTTGCTTTGAGTTACTTTTAGCCATGTACCTATTAAAAGTATACAGAATCTAGCAAGATAAAGAGTGCAATTAAAATTCAGGAAAGAAAAGTAATTCACAATATATAAATTAATTCCTAAATCGCTATGTGTTAAAACATTACTGTCACGCTATTTCCATATTTCCAGAGTAGGAACTCTAAAGCAAGTACTACTTAAAGTCAATGGAATATTCTGTATTTCTTCCTCTCGCCATATATACCATATAAGCAATTTGTGACCCTCTTAAATATCTCTCTGTTGGGTCAAGCTGACATTTAAGAGCGTAACAAATTTATTTTATACAATGCAAGCTGCAGAACAAGAAACTAAGATTTTTACTGTTCTTGTGGCATGAGTTGTGCATTTCTTATCCCACTGAGAGATATGTAACTATATCTATGGCTTTATTCCCCGAGCACAGGGAGTAATTGTGGCTGGAGTGGAAGTAGAGATTCATAATAACCTCTCCTACAATAGAACAGCTCTGTTTCTGTTTAAATGTTTTACTACTGAAGTGAAGGTATTATGAAAGAATTGTATAAAAATAATGTGCTATGAACAGTGTTCAGTAAGGACTTTGAAAAATAAATAAATAAAAGAACAGCTACCTTAAAATGCAAGGATGCAAGAGTCAAATAATGTTGCATTTAAATATATATATATATATATATATATATATATATACACCCTGCTTAAAAAAAATGTAAGGAACACTTTTACAACTAAGTCAATTAAATTCCTGGGATATTGATCTGGTCAGTTAAGTAGCAGAGGGGGTTGTTAATCAGTTTCAGCTGCGTTAGTGTTAATGAAATTAACAACAGGTGCACTAGATGGGCAACAATGAGACTAACCCCAAAACAGGAATGATTATGCTGCCTGTAACATCGTTCAGCATGACCATTTTGGTAGTGGGTCAGTGATGGTCTGGGCAGGCATATCCATGGAGGAATGCACAGACCTACTACAGGCTAGACAATGGCACCCTGACTACCATTAGGTAGCGGGATGAAATCCTTGGACCCATTGTCAGTCCCTACTCTGGTGCAGTGGTTCCTGGGTTCCTCCTGGTACACAACAATGCCCGGCCTCATGTGGCGAGAATATGCAGGCAGTTCCTGAAGGATGAAGGAACTGATACCATTGAATGGCCCCCATGCTCACCTGACCTAAATCGAATAGAACACCTCTGCGATATCATGTTTCGGTCCATCCAACAACGCCAGGTTGCACCTCAGACTGTCCAGGAGGTCAGTAATGCCCTGGCCCAGATCTGGAAGGAAATACCCCAGGACAACAGTGTGTATATACTCTCTCTCTCTCTCTCTCTCTCTCTCTCTCTCTCTCTCTCTCTCTCTCTCTCTCTCTCTCTCTCTCTCTCTCTCTCTCTCTCTCTATATATATATATATATATATATATACACACACTGGGTCAGCACAGTGGCTAAATGGTTAGCACTTCTGCCTGACAGTACTAGGGTCGTTGGTTTGAATCCCAACCACGGCACCACCTACCTGGAATTTGCATGTTCTCCCTGTGCCTGCGTGGGTTTCCTCCGGGTACTTCCTCCCACACTCCAAAGACATGCTGGTAGGTGAATTGGCTCCTGTCTAAATTGTCCCTAGTATGTGTATGTATGAATGTGAGTTAGGGACCTTAGATTGTACACCCCTTGAGGGTTAGGGACTGATGTGAATGTACAATATATATGTAAAGCGCTGCGTAAATTGATGGCGCTAAATAAGTACCTGAAATAAATAAATATACACTTAATGGTAAATCCATTAAGGAATGATTCACCACCTGTGAACATTTGGTGAATGTCACATGCATTGCTTTAGCAATATACCCTTTAGTGTCCTCACTCAACTCTAAATTTCATCAATAATAAATGTCATTTATTTATTTTATTTATTTATTTCAGGTACTTAAATAGCGCCGTCAATTTACTCTACAGTTTACATATATATTGTACATTCAAATCAGTCCCTAACCCTCAAGGGGTGTACAATCTAAGGTCCATAGGTTACATTCATACATACATATTGTTTATTATTGTTTATCAAAGTCATGTTGCATTACTCATCAACACACACTGGACATACTCGCAACTAAAACAGTACCAGAAAGTAGCTACAATTGAATAGTCTATGAAATGGTTACATGGTCCTGCAATAAATCTACAACAACAAAAGCAAGAGACATAAGCAATTGGTATCCAGAAAGATCACATTTTTATTTTTATAGACGTAAGCAAATATCCTTTCTGTCCTCTGTTTTTTTTGCAATGAATTAAACAGAAATTTAAACCAGTACCTAATCCATACTTCCTCCCTTTCTAAACTGACCACATTTAGACAGATTACACACCACCCTTTTCTGAACACAAAAGTAGGTAACGGCCTCTGAAATCTAGAATCTGGTTCAAGCTAAACAGTATTTCAGAACAAGGTTTGTACATTAGATTTTGTCATTACCTCAGTGCACCACAGTTTAAAAATATACATTTTATATTTCAATTTGGTTTTACTGATTTTAATGAATTTACATTTTATCTTATTGTGCAATAATGTGCTGTGCAGAGTTTGTTGTGAGGTCTTTATCATGTGAGCTATTATTCTGAGTCTGAAGTACATTTATAATGACATTTTTATGCATATGATTCAAATTTCCATGCCTCAATATCACTAATTATGCTTATCCTGATGAACATCCAATTAGGAACTACTGCATCGCGAAAGGCAGTCACCATAATTTTTTCACCATATCATATAACAATGTGTTAAATTTAAACTATAACTTTGCAGTACCTCCGCATTGCTGGCATGTATGTACATAGAACAGGATGTGGTATATACTTGATGTAACAAATGCTTGGATGACTTGGCCTTTATTTGCCATCTCTTTGTTTTAGTTTACTGTGAACTAACATAATGCATCATGTTTGAGGAAAAAACACTTAAAATACTCATTATCATAATATCATTGTCCAACCCTGTAGGTACATACACTGATGCTATAATCCTAGAGTGAACCCTTTGATTATAGCATCAGGGGAGAGGAAAGAGCACTCTGACAATGGCTAGTAAAGCCTGGAGCTCATCCCCAGAAAAAGATTGTGTGCTACCAAAAAATACCACCATCTTTATACATACTGCTGGTCTTTGATGTTGGATTGGGAAAACAGACAGCTTTGTTGGCAATGCTGCCACTCACAGAATTACTTGTACTTTTTTAAGGAATACAATGCATTTTCTGATTAGACAAGGTGAGGCAGCAAGTTCGAGCAAGTGTTGAGCAATCAAACCATTGTGGTCAGAATGCAAAGGGGTAAGCCACTTTCACAGGACACAGAAGATCATGACTATCACTGTAGGAGCTCTGACTGTTATAGTGATTGTCATCCTCTCTAGTGGCCCATCAGGTATGAAATATTTACATTGGTCTAAGCTGGAGCAGTGTAAGCTTGCAATAAAGATCATACCGTGAGTTCAGTTTTAAGGCAGATAATTAATTCTGAATGTGCTGTTAAACTTTCACTATCTGTGTAACATGCCGCAGTATGTACAAGCTAATGTGTTTTGCATTATATCTAGTGCACATAAAATGTGTGGAAAATCTAGACCACAGTGGGATACATACAGATTAATTTAAAATAGTGAAAACAGTGTCTGCTCATTAAACATCTTCTGTAACCACAAGTGGTAAAATGTAAAGTCCTGTTTATTTTTTGGATTATGACCCAATTATGCATATACTGTATCTTAACCATTAGCCGCCCGGCCTATAGCCGTTTGGCGGCCGCAAAAATGCTCTAGCTTTCCGGGTGCACGCCATTTGGCGTCCTCCCGCACATGCGCAGTTCATACCTCGGACACGGCCGATGACAAATCTGAGTACCGGCCCCCGTTGCCGGTACCATGTGACCTGCTGTGACCAATCACAGCAGGTCACATGACAGTTGTATACAATGGATGGCTTCATTCATGCCATCTATTGTATACTAGTGCCTAGCTGTAAATGGTCACAGCAGGTCACATGCACATGTCATGTGATTAGCTGTGGCCAAATCACAGCTAAGCACAAAAAAAAAAAAAACTGAATGAATCGATTTCATTCAGGTAAATGCTTGCTTATAGCAAAGTAATTCTTTGCTATAAGCAAATTGTGTAAAAAAAAAAAAAATACTGATCACTTCCCCAAAGTAGTACAATGTTACTATGGTAACATTATACTACTTTGGTCATAGTAAAATATGAAAAAAAATCTTAAAAAAAAAAAAAAAAAATGTAATAAAAAATTAAAAATAATAAAAAAATAAACAAAAATAAAAAAATATATATATATATCATACTGTCACCAGTCAGTGTCCCTGTTCACTGCCATGCCAATTATATGATGACGCTGTACTGCACTGGTGACAGTATGTAAAAAAAAATAGTGAAAATAATTTTTTTAATTTTTTCATTTTCCGAAAAATTATGACAAAAAAAATACAACTTCAAAAAACTCGCCATTCCTCTTATGAAGTACGTCGGACTGTCTACTCTGTAAAAATGGGTCATTTGGGGATATCTGTACTGTTCTGACATTCTTGGACCTCAAGAAATTAGACTGGCTGTCAGTACTTCAGGATTGATCAATTTTCAGATCTATACCATAGTTTGTGAACGCTATAACGTTCCTACAAACTAAATAATACATCCTAATTTGGGTTATTTCCACCAAAGACATGTAGCAGAATACATCTCGGCCTAAATTTATGAAGAACAATTATTTATTTGTAAACTTTTATAACAGAAACAAAGAAAAACGTGTTTTTTTTTCAACATTTTTGGTATTTTTTTTGTTAATTTAGCAAAAAATAAAAACCCCAGTGGTGATTAAATACCACCAAAAGAAAGCTCTAGTTGTGTGAAGAAAATGATAACATTTTAGTTTGGGTACAATGTTGTATGACCACGCAATTGTCATTCAAAGTGTGAGAGCGCTGAAACGTGAAAAATGGCCTGGGCAGGAAGGTGTAAAATTGCCCGGTATTGAAATGGTTAATACAGAAACAATTATAGAAGTGGCTAGCAATAAATAATTTGATAACAACATTACATACACTACATAGTACAAGAGGTTTCAACAAAATGTAGTCTGTGTCTTGCAAACTAAAATATTAGTAGGGACTGCTCTTAAATACAGTAAGTGGTAGTCAATATAGTTGTAATCTATCTCTGTTTCAGACTGTAATGTGCCTGCTACCAAGATGTCAGAATAACAGCTGTCTAGGAAAGACAGTATAAAACTTTTTAGTGCAGAATTTCAGAGGTTTATGTTTTCAATACAGTGTAGCCTAGTAAATCCATAAAAATGTAGGTAGGTGTAATCCTCAATGAGCCTGTATGTTACTCAGTTCATATATGGGTGTTTATAGTATGTGTTGCCCATTAGCTTTTAAGTGTACTGAAGTCATCATTTGGAAAAATGAAGTGTGGGATAATAGGCCTCAACTGAATCCAGTTAGGTGCAGCTAACCACATCTATTGCAAATCACTTTAGATGGTTAAAGGCATTGTAAACATTCCTATCTGCAACTTGTGTGTTTCACCTGCATTGATCATGTACTTTTATGGTATCATTTGTTGGCCTATATGCACAACCTATAGTAGAGTACATCTTCATATTCCAGTGTCCTCAGTTTCTGTGTGTTCAAACACAAGGTATTCAGTATGGCACTACACAGGTTAATGCATGACCTCTGTCTGCAGTCTGAGACCTGACACTTTCTGTGAAGAAACTATATATTCCACAATCCATGGTTCTCTCAGCCTAGTGCTGCTACAGGATAAACACAAGTGCTTTTTTAACACACAAGTTAGCATCCCTACATCTGTGATGCGACACAGAGTGGATGGCAAAACATGCAATGGGGAACAGGAACGTTTCATGTCTCTTTGGCACATAGGGGAATTTTCAACTCACATCTTCTGTAGCTTTTCACAGACTTGTGACTGTTCAATCCTGCTAAGCAGGACTGTATGTACACATCATGCACTAGGTACACATCATGTTTACTAATTGATTTTTTAAGCCCTTTATCAGGCTCCACACCTTTTAATATACGATCATTTTAGTAAACACTACTGCAAGAATGTCTGCATTATTTGCTAAGCTACTTTTTTAAGTGTACAGACCACCCAATAAGAAGAAGAGATAGTTTCATCTTTTCTGCACTAAAAAGCCTATTGACTACATTCAATACTCCCTTCTTAAGCAGGTCACAAATGGATCAAAATTCGACCAGTTCAGCAACAACCAGACAAATTTTAATCCATCTATGGGAAGGCTGGTTGTACAGAATTCAATCTCTCAACTGAATTCTGTACGAGTCTGTCAGGTTTTTTTCACTGGAACAGCTCCATCAGCCAGTATACACTGATCATTGTATTTTGATGGCAGGGAGCTCTGCCTGTTGTTAGGATACAATAGCTCCACTTCAGGTGATGGAATCATCTTTTTTTCTTTCAACCCCCTGGTTGAATGTAAAAGATGCATTGTCTATGGCCTGCCTTACACTTTCCTTTCTGCAGTTCTCTTGCTTGCAAGATAAATGAAACAAGATAAGGAATGAGTTGTCACAACCTATAACATGTCAATGAAAGCAATGTGATTTCCATTGTCATGCAATTATGTGCGATTGCAGCCACATCTGAAATTGTACTAGTGTGAACCAGGCCTTATTCCTTACTTTATAAATATACCTATTAAAAGTGAAGACAGAACAGAACATACATAATAACGCGCTTCCATTCTGCATGAGCACACACAGACTTATGTTGCAAACCAATGAAAAGAACAATTCTGGTGTACAAAGTACAGTAACCAGTAACAACTGGGTTTCAATGTAAAAGTTCAAGGCTTTCTATATTGCTCTTTGTCATAACAGGAAAGCTTGATAATGACTAAACATCATTTATTAGAGTCCCATGATAATACCCTCTGGCTTCTAAACATAAATTATAATAAATGCAAAATCAATACAACCAGTTAAGTCTATATACAATATGACTATCACCATAACTCACACACATATCATAGTACAAATCACATACTCTTTCACATCACAAAAACATGACTTTTGCTGTCCTTATCTAGTAAAAGCATCATCTTCTTTGCGTTTTACAGTTTTACTTACAAAGAAAAAAAGAAACACCAGAAACCAGTGTAGTACATTAGATGAATGTTGTTTAGTTGACAATTATAGTGCAGCTAATTACCCAATGTCACTTTATATTCATATGGTAATTAAAACAGCAAATACCAAAAGCCCATAAATCATTTATGATGTAAATCGAAAAAAACATTAGACTCCATTGTGTTTGCCCAGCCATAAACAAATAGCCTTATTGTCTTTTGAATAAATAATACTGTGATATAGTTAATCATTTTCACAAGACATATTGTTATTCTGCTAGTAAGACAAATTTAGGTTCAATCTGAAGGAGAAAGTATAAATTACACTACAACTTTGAAAATACACATACTCCTTGTTTTGAAAATATTTCCTTCTTTGAATGTTAGGGCCCTTTCACACATACAATCAGATCAGGTCTGCCTGTCAGATTTCAGGTGGACCAAATTGGAAGGTCCATGCATTCCTATGGACAGGTGGGCGGACTTGTGTCTGTTTTTCACCTGCCTACCTCTGGGTGCGACCATACCCCCTTAAAAAAAACAGAAGGAGATCCGCTCTCTTCCATTTAGGTGGAGCTGGTGAAAGCGTAGTCGAGTATAAACAGACATTGAAGTCCGCTTACACTCAGCCACTCATAGAGCAAAGCTGTGTCTGCTCTGCATAAACTGAAAGAACACAGGTGTGTCATTTGCTCTGCGCAGATCAGCAGGGGATCAGCAGACTGATGGGAATGGAAGGCACCATTTGAAAGGGTCCTAACTAATACAACAAAAGAAGCAGAATAGCCCTTTAAAGCTGGTTCCTAAATATTAGGTGTTAATCTGTTGATTCTGTAACTCCCATAGTGGTCTAAAGCTGGTTGTATAATAGTAGATATTTTTCTCTGTACATTTGATGACTTGATGAAACCACTTCAAAATTGTGTTTGCTGATTACACTGGATTTTGGAACAAATAGATTTTCCCAAATGAAAACCACACTCACTGTTAGAATTTCATTGTAAAACATTTTCCATCCTGCTCCTTCAAATTTTCTTGGTACCGCAGTCCAAAACAACATTAGTTTGACCCCACAAACAAATAGAAAATCGAACAAATATTAGAAAACTGTTGACTGAAATTCTAATAGCTTATGGTCATCTAAAAATTTATTTTTCCATGTGTGAATGTGATCACCTAAATGATAATGAGTCTGTTTTAAACCTTTGTTTATATTGTATGTATATATTGTCCTGTTGATATCCAATCACATCATGCCCAAGAGAAAAACATGAAATCTCCCCAAAGTGAGAAGATATCCAATCTTAAACAGTTGTCACCAGAACAGCTGTTTTCATTGAAAGACTTACCCTATTTTGTTCCAATCACAACCGTAAAATGACAAATTTCCCATCACTCTCTGCCTAGTAGCAATGGTCCCCAGGACAAATAGAGAGGTCTATCTTGCCAGAATAGACACTGTCAGCAATAAAAAAAAATGACTAGTGTTCTAGCCCCTTACAACTTTATAAAAGAAAATGTTTTGACTATATGTACACTTTAAGAATGAGAAGCAATACATGTGCTCATTAAACTAAATTAAATATTTTAGGAAACTAAAATAATTTAGTAGTCTCACCAAAGGGTTTAATCGGGATCATAAACCTGGGCAGCAAGGATAAGGGATGGCAGTATCTGGGTGAATTCAGTACTAAGAGGTTAAAAGTGGGGTATCTTGCAGTGAAGACTCATTGAAGACTCTTACACTCCACACTTCACGTATAATGCCTGTATTTTTTCTTCTCTGCATACTTTCTGACATTTTCAGGTGCCCTTACAAGTCAAAATACTACCTTAAAACTGCACACAGAGCATATGCATAATACAAGCAAATGAATCTTAGCCACCAACATACTATTGCACTATCTGGCTACACTAATAAGTAAAGGATATCTAAACCCAAGAACAAATATGTAATATATTGCTGTTTATCAGTCCATAGGTGTGTTGGCTTCATTAGTTTTCTTTTTTTTTCAGGCTAAGACAGTCCATAGATTATAGATTGGCAGCACAGCGGCTAAATGGTTAGCACTTCCACCTGGCAGCACTAGAGTCATTGGCTCAAATCCCAGCCATGGCACCACCTGCCTGGAGTTTGCATGTTCTCCCTGTGCCTGCTTGGGTTTCCTCCGGGTACTTCGGTTTCCTCCTACACTCCAAGGACATGCTGGTAGGTGAAGTGGTTCCTGTCTAAATTGGCCCTAGTATGTGAAGGTGAGTTAGCTACCTTAGATTGTACACCCCTTGAGGGTTAGGGACTGATGTAAATGTACAATATATATGTAAAAGCACTGCATAAATTGAAGGCACTATATAAGTACCTGAAATAAATAAATCATGCATTGCTGACTGTGTTGATGGGAGAATTCCTCTGCTGTGGCATTGTACTCTGACAGCAGGGAGCCTTCCCTGCCAACAGAACACAATAATTAGTGTTGCTGACCATAGCCAGCGGCACTAATCATTCAGGAAAACCCAACAGGCTGGTTGTACACAAGTTGATCGATAGACCGACCTGTGTAAAACTAGGGTGCCCATACGGGGATCAAAACTCAGCTGGCCCCTGCTGAACTGACCAAATTTCGATCCATGTATGGCCAGCTTAAGAACAATCTCTGCAAGTACAAAAAAATAGCTACCAGAATTCCAATGTCCTTGAAACTTTCTGTGCACTGATCTGAAATCTAAAACAATGTTGTCAGCTTTTCCAGTTATCTTCAGGATCACTCAAAGAAATGCTTGCATTTAAGCCATAAATATCCATCTACAATTTCTACATTTTGCCATATGTAACCTTTTTTTAACATTTTAGTAGTAAAAAAATGCATAGCAGGAACTAGGGCTATAACATGTTGAAGTGAAACTTGTTTTTGCTGCAGATCAATACAGCAAGTTCACTTTAATGTTGGCCTCACCAGCAGCACAAACTAACCTTCCCTTCACTCCACTGCTGCTCTGCTCAGTGGCCCCACCATGATCACACACACACCATACCTTTGTTCTCCACTTGTTTTTTTTTGTTGGCCGCTCCAGGAACACATACTGTACTTCCCTCCCTTTGCTCTCTTTACATTTTGTTTGGTGACCCCTCCAGAAGCACATACTCATCTTCCCTTCACAGTTCCCATACTCTGTTTGGTACCCCTTCCCCCAGAAGCAGATATTTTCCTTCTTCCCCTCTCTTTTTACTCTGTATTGTTTCCCCACCAGCCGCACATACCTTCTCTATGCTTCCCTGCTGTACTGTTCAGTGACCCCAACAGGATCACATACTAACCTTCCCTTCATTCTCCTCCTGCTCTGTTCTGAGGTCCCACCCGTAGTACATATTCACCTTCTTCACTTCCCTGCTGCTCTGTTCGGTGGTCCCACCAGCAGCACTTACTTACCTTCCCTTTGCTTCCTTGCTGCTCTGTTCGGTGGCCTCACCAGGAGCACCTACGCACGTTACTATCCCCCTTCTCCTGCTCTGTTTTGAGGCCCCACCAGCAGCACTCACATGACTTCCCTTTGCTTCCCTGCTGCTCTGTTCAGTGGCCTCACCAGGAGCACCTACTCACTTTACTATCCCCCTTCTCCTTCTCTGTTTTGAGGCCCCACCAGCAGCACTTACATGCATTCCCTTCGCTTCCCTGCTGCTCTGTTCAGTGGCCTCACCAGGAGCACCTACTCACTTTACTCTCCCCCTTCTCCTGCTCTGTTTTGAGGCCCCACCAGCAGCACTTACATGCCTTCTCTTCGCTTCCCTGCTGCTCTGTTCAGTGGCCTCACCAGGAGCACCTACTCACTTTACTACCCCCCTTCTTCTTCTCTGTTTTGAGGCCCCACCAGCAGCACTTACATGCCTTCTCTTCGCTTCCCTGCTGCTCTGTTCAGTGGCCTCACCAGGAGCACCTACTCACGTTACTATCCCCCTTCTCCTCCTCTGTTTTGAGGCCCCACCAGCAGCACTTGTATGCCTTCCCTTCGCTTTCCTGCTGCTCTGTTCAGTGGCCTCACCAGGAACACCTACTCATTTTACTATCCCCCTTCTCCTGCTCTGTTTTGAGGCCCCACCAGCAGCACTTACATGCCTTCTCTTCGCTTCCCTGATGCTCTGTTTGGTGGCCTCACCAAGAGCACTTACTCACCTTGCTATCCCCCACCTCTTACTCTGTTCTGAGGCCCCACCAGCAGCACATACCTTCCCTTCCCTTCTGCCCTGTTGCTTGGCCCCACCAGCAGCACATACAGACCTTCCCTTCACTCCCTTGCTGCTCTGTTTGCCCACCCAAAGCAAAGAAAGCTACCCAGTAATTTCTGGTATGGGGAGAATATAACTAACTCTTCTTCTTCCTGCATGCACCCAGGCTTTTCTCATATAGACAGAGTGTCCTTAGCTCTGTGTAAGTTCCAAGTTGTGACTTAGAGGTCACATAGGGCTTCCTTACTTTGCAAAGATAAGTAGTTCTCTCCCATACAAATCAGTGCATACGTATTATTTGCTCACACAGTGTACAAAAGAAAATAGCTATAGCATTATGCTAATATTGAATTAAATGAGTTTGCACTGTTTATGTTAGTTTTTCTTTCATAATTTTTTTCATGATTTTATAATGCTGTAAATTTAGTACAGTAAAGAAAGCAATTTACATTGTAGAATCTCTGAATAATAATCAATGTGAACACAAAGCAGAGTAATCAGGGTAAGAACAAAGCATAAGGCAACAATAACTATAATTGGTACCTATTGTTTATTGGACAGATTTTTTTATTGTTATTACCTGAAACTGTATTTAAATAATTAGTAAAAAAGAGACTATTTCAGAAAAAAGGCCTCCTTTATGCTAAGATGATGCATTTTCTCCCCACTGTATCTTCTTAAAGATCCACAAAGTAATTATCTTTGGCAGAACATAAAAAAAATCTAACATTTTCGACAACTTGAAATTATCTCCTATTGTATCGTGTAGTGGCAGAAACAATGGCTGTGATTACTAAACTACATTATGCTCTTACTGTGTGGCAATCAAAACGAGTACAGCCTAACATTAAGCTAAAATGTTAATAGCATATCCAAGCATAAAAAGCAATACATTAGATAAGCACAAAGGAAACACTACATATGTTCAAACCTATTAATCTATTTCAGTCTTTGTGATTGTTAGTAATGCACTGTCAATCGGTGTCAAATGTGGGATTTTACTAATGGGAAGCAATCCACGACCATTAATCTAGTTGTGTTTCTTGAAGCATAAACATGATCATAGTGTGCTACTGCCCTCTAGTGTAGTATCTCTTTAAGAAGAGAAGGGAAGCTTTTCTTTTCAGCTCATCTGTATGATGTAAACATTTCCAGTTTCGCAATGCAGATAATTGAATCATGGCTCCTCTTATAATTAGACTAGGCATAGTGTCACACACATAAAGTACAGCACCAGGTAACTGCCAGCATGGATGTTGAAAACAATTACAAACACAGAGAAGAACAACTGTTTTTTTTCAACAAGCCTGTGGTCTAGTGAGCAACAGATATGATAGTGTGGATTTACTAAAGAAGCATCTTTTTTGCTTAGCCAAGTAAATCTGTATTGAACCAGTCGCATGCAGAAATTAAAAGAGATGGTCATTTCCCTAGGCATACTGGAACTCTATTACTGCAGAATGTGGAAAATGTTGGTACAAGTGTTAGTTTTATTTAACAAGATATTGGGGTGGATTTACTGAAGGCCAATAGACTGTGCACTTTGCAAGTGGTAGGTAGGGTTGCCACTTGTCAGGGATTCTTCTGGACAGTCCTGGTTTTGAATCAAATAAAGAGAGGCTGGGGTGCCCTCAGGTGAGGGGTCACTTCTAATATATACACTAGTGCGACGTCCTAATTTTAACTAGTCAGAAGAAGCAGAAATACTAAAATACTAAAAATGGTCTTTAAAGGCACAAAGACTAGGTACACGTATAAATAAAATCAATATTGCTTTATTTGACCTTGTCACATATAGACCATAGTATTAAAAACCTATTTGGTAATATCCCCGCAACGAATGTTCCAGAGCCCACCATATACAGAAGGAGCACAAACAGTGATGAGGCATGGAAAAGACCACCAGGATGATCCTATAGAGGGGTGAGGGACATTCTAGCGCTGGAGAATTGGCCCGTTGCGGCGATATTACCAAATAGGTTTTTAATACTATGGTGTATATGTGACATAATGTCAAATAAAGCAATATTGATTTTATTTATATGTGTACCTAGTCTTCATGCCTTTAAAGTCCATTTTTAGTATTTCTGCTTCTTCTGACTGGTTTTGAATCATGTGCATGGATCTCAATCCACCTGAGTGCTCTTCTCGGCACTGTGGGAGTTGAGCTGTAGCAGGGCAGCTGTGCGTTGTGAGGGGGGAGAAGCACACCCGCCAGCTCAGAGCACATACCCAGCCAGGGGCTCTCCCTCTCTGCTGGCCAAGCACATGATCTGTCTGGAGTACAGGTAGCACAGAGTTGGTGCACAGAGCCTGCCATGCGAGTTGAGGGAACACCGAGACACTGACCTCTGGGTAAGTGCAGACCTGAGGGCCCTTCCACTCCTCCCCATATCTCTTTACTATCTAAGCTGAGTGTACTTTCCTGCAGTTGGACACTTACAAGCTCTCCAGTATGGGATTTCTCATGCTTGACTTTTCAGGGACATGGATGCTGATTGAGGACCTCAGTCTAGTCCCCCCTGTAGTCCCATCCTGGTATAATTAATACGTTGTCCAGTCCTCACTTGTGAAATGTTCCAGTAATTTCAGCCATGGAAATAAGTTGAGTAAGTCATAGTATGAAAGTTGTATGCCCACAGTACCCTGTTTGTCATATCCTAATCTCAATTTGCGGGGTGTCTGTGCATTGCATTGAACTTTTTTTTCATTTTTTTTTGTAATTAACAGGTGCATGAAAAGGTCGTAGAATGCACAGTGCCGTGTCATGAGCAGCTTGGATGGGGTTGGGTTCAGTAGAGCTGATGGTTTTTGGACTGACATTACTGACACTGTCAAAAGCAATGAAAGGGAGAAAAACAACATATTACTGTATATACTCACAAAATAAAATGTGAGAGAGCACATATAGTCCGAGAGAAAAAGCCCACTCAACACACAACACAGTCACAGGGAAAGTATGAATAAGCAGCCACATTGTCCAGATCACTGTGTGGCCAGCTCACAGGTGAAAAGCTGGGCAGGATGCTGAAGAAGAGGAGTCCTCGAAACACGTCCTATGACCCCACCTTTACAGGAGACCACCGTCCTCTGAGTGCTGTCCTTGGGATTGAATGAGCCGAGTGGGAGCAGAGAAGTCCAGCTCTTCACCTGTCAGCTGGCCACACAGTGATCTGGACACTGTGGCTGAACATCAATTTTTTCCCTGTGATTATGATGTTTGTTAACATGTCTCTTTCTCATGAATTAAATGCATGTATTTACAGTATGTATGTCTGTACACAGTAGGTAGGAGGGCATAGTATGGGGGGAGGGGGCAGGAGGGAACAGTATGGGGGAGCAGGAGGGCACAGTACAGGGGGTTAGAGGTTCAGTACAAGGGAAGTCAGAAGGGTACAATGTAGGGTGCTGTAAAGTATAGTGTCAAGCTAGAGCAGTATAGTAGTAGGTTAGAGCAGTATAGTGGCGGTATTGTGGCACAGTAGGGCAGCATAGTTGCAGGTTAGAGCAGTGTAGTGGCGCTATAGTGTCAGGTTAGAGCAGTATAGTGTCAGGATAGGGCAGTATAGTGTCAGGTTAGGGCAGTATAGTGTCAGCAAACTGGCAGGTTAGAGCAGTATAGTGTCAGCATAGCAGCAGGTTAGGGCATGATAGTGTCAGCATAGTGGCAGGTTAGGGCAGTAGAGTGGCAGTATACTGGCAGTCAGGGCAGTATAGTGGAAGGTTAGAGCAGTATAGTGGCGGTATAGTGGCAGGTTAGGGAGGTATAGTGGTAGGTATTGTGGCAGGTTAGGGCAGCATAGTTGCAGCTTAGACCAATGTCCACACCTCCTCATTCTGTACTGTGCATTCCCTATTCCACACCTCCTCATTCTGTACTGTGCATTCCCTATTCCACACCTCCTCATTCTGTACTCTGCATTCCCTATTCCACACCTCCTCATTCTGTACTCTGCACTGTGCATTCCCTATTCCACACCTCCTCATTTTGTACTGTGCATTCCCTATTCCACACCTCCTCATTCTGTACTGTGAATTCCCTATTCCACACCTCCTCATTCTGTACTGTGCATTCCCTATTCTACACCTCCTTATTCTGTACTCTGCACTGTGCATTTCCTATTCCACACCTCCTTATTCTGTAATCTGCACTGTGCACTCCCTATTCCACACCTCCTCATTCTGTACTCTGCACTGTGCATTCCCTATTCCACACCTCCTTATTCTGTACTCTGCACTGTGCACTCCCTATTCCACACCTCCTCATTCTGTACTCTGCACTGTGCATTCCCTATTCCACACCTCCTTATTTAGTACTCTGCACTGTGCATTCCCTATTCCACACCTCCTCATTCTGTACTCTGCACTGTGCACTCCCTATTCCACACCTCCTCATTCTGTACTCTGCACTCCCTATTCCACACCTCCTCATTCTGTACTCTGCATTGTACATTCCCTATTCCACACCTCCTTATTCTGTACTCTGCACTGTGCACTCCCTATTCCACACCTCCTTATTCTGTACTCTGCACTGTGCATTCCCTATTCCACACCTCCTTATTCTGTACTCTGCACTGTGCATTCCCTATTCCACACCTCCTCATTCTGTACTGTGCACTCCTTATTCCACACCTCCTTAATCTGTACTCTGCCCTCCCTATTCCTCACCTCCTCATTCTGTACTCTGCACTCCCTATTCCACACCTCCTCATTCTGTACTCTGCACTGTGCATTCCCTATTCCACACCTCCTCATTCTGTACTGTGCATTCCCTATTCCACACCTCCTCATTCTGTACTCTGCACTATGCATTCCCTATTCCACACCTCCTCATTCTGTACTCTGCACTATGCATTCCCTATTCCACACCTCCTCATTCTGTACTGTGCATTCCCTATTCCACACCTCCTCATTCTGTACTGTGCATTCCCTATTCCACACCTCCTCATTCTGTACTCTGCATTCCCTATTCCACACCTCCTCATTCTGTACTCTGCACTGTGCATTCCCTATTCCACACCTCCTCATTTTGTACTGTGCATTCCCTATTCCACACCCCCTCATTCTGTACTGTGCACTCCCTATTCCACACCTCCTTATTCTGTACTCTGCACTGTGCATTCCCTATTCCACACCTCCTCATTCTGTACTGTGCACTCCTTATTCCACACCTCCTTATTCTGTACTCTGCCCTCCCTATTCCTCACCTTCTCATTCTGTACTCTGCACTCCCTATTCCACACCTCCTCATTCTGTACTCTGCACTGTGCATTCCCTATTCCACACCTCCTCATTCTGTACTGTGCATTCCCTATTCCACACCTCCTTATTCTGTACTCTGCACTGTGCATTCCCTATTCCACACCTCCTCATTCTGTACTCTGCACTGTGCATTCCCTATTCCACACCTCCTCATTCTGTACTCTGCACTGTGCATTCCCTATTCCACACCTCCTCATTCTGTACTCTGTACTGTGCATTCCCTATTCCACACCTCCTCATTCTGTACTCTGCACTGTGCATTCCCTATTCCACACCTCCTCATTCTGTACTGTGCATTCCCTATTCCACACCTCCTCATTCTGTACTGTACATTCCCTATTCCACACCTCCTCATTCTGTACTCTGCATTCCCAATTCCACACCTCCTCATTCTGTACTCTGTACTGTGCATTCCCTATTCCACACCTCCTCATTCTGTACTGTGCATTCCCTATTCCACACCTCCTCATTCTGTACTCTGCACTCCCTATTCCACACCTCCTTATTCTGTACTCTGCACTGTGCATTCCCTATTCCACACCTCCTTATTTAGTACTCTGCACTGTACATGCCCTATTCCACACCTCCTCATTCTGTACTCTGCACTGTGCACTCCCTATTCCACACCTCCTCATTCTGTAGTCTGCACTGTGCACTCCCTATTCCACACCTCCTCATTCTGTACTCTGTACTGTGCACTCCCTATTCCACACCTCCTCATTCTGTACTCTGCACTGTACATTCCCTATTCCACACCTCCTCATTCTGTACTCTGCACTGTGCACTCCCTATTCCACACCTCCTTATTCTGTACTCTGCACTGTGCATTCCCTATTCCACACCTCCTTATTCTGTACTCTGCACTGTGCATTCCCTATTCCACACCTCCTCATTCTGTACTGTGCACTCCTTATTCCACACCTCCTTATTCTGTACTCTGCCCTCCCTATTCCACACCTCCTCATTCTGTACTCTGCACTCCCTATTCCACACCTCCTCATTCTGTACTCTGCACTGTGCATTCCCTATTCCACACCTCCTCATTCTGTACTATGCATTCCCTATTCCACACCTCCTCATTCTGTACTGTACATTCCCTATTCCACACCTCCTCATTCTGTACTCTGCATTCCCTATTCCACACCTCCTCATTCTGTACTCTTTACTGTGCATTCCCTATTCCACACCTCCTCATTCTGTACTGTGCATTCCCTATTCCACACCTCCTCATTCTGTACTCTGCACAGTGCATTCCCTATTCCACACCTCCTCATTCTGTACTGTGCATTCCCTATTCCACACCTCCTCATTCTCTACTCTGCATTCCCTATTCCACACCTCCTCATTCTGTACTCTGCACTGTGCACTCCCTATTCCACACCTCCTCATTCTGTACTCTGCACTGTGCACTCTCTATTCCACACCTCCTCATTCTGTACTCTGCACTGTGCATTCCCTATTCTACACCTCCTTATTCTGTACTCTGTACTGTGCATTCCCTATTCCACACCTCCTCATTCTGTACTGTGCATTCCCTATTCCACACCTCCTCATTCTGTACTCTGCACTGTGCATTCCCTATTCCACACCTCCTCACTCTGTACTGTGCATTCCCTATTCCACACCTCCTCATTCTGTACTGTACATTCCCTATTCCACACCTCCTCATTCTATACTCTGCATTCCCAATTCCACACCTCCTCATTCTGTACTCTGTACTGTGCATTTCCTATTCCACACCTCCTCATTCTGTACTGTGCATTCCCTATTCCACACCTCCTCATTCTGTACTCTGCACTCCCTATTCCACACCTCCTTATTCTGTACTCTGCACTGTGCATTCCCTATTCCACACCTCCTTATTCTGTACTCTGCACTGTACATTCCCTATTCCACACCTCCTCATTCTGTACTCTGCACTGTGCACTCCCTATTCCACACCTCCTCATTCTGTAGTCTGCACTGTGCACTCCCTATTCCACACCTCCTCATTCTGTACTCTGCACTGTGTACTCCCTATTCCACACCTCCTCATTCTGTACTCTGCACTCCCTATTCCACACCTCCTCATTCTGTACTCTGCACTGTACATTCCCTATTCCACACCTCCTTATTCTGTACTCTGCACTGTGCACTCCCTATTCCACACCTCCTTATTCTGTACTCTGCACTGTGCACTCCCTATTCCACACCTCCTTATTCTGTACTCTGCATTGTGCATTCCCTATTCCACACCTCCTCATTCTGTACTCTGTACTGTGCATTCCCTATTCCACACCTCCTCATTCTGTACTGTGCATTCCCTATTCCACACCTCCTCATTCTGTACTCTGCACTGTGCATTCCCTATTCCACACCTCCTCATTCTGTACTGTGCATTCCCTATTCCACACCTCCTCATTCTGTACTGTACATTCCCTATTCCACACCTCCTCATTCTGTACTCTGCATTCCCTATTCCACACCTCCTCATTCTGTACTCTGTACTGTGCATTCCCTATTCCACACCTCCTCATTCTGTACTCTGCACTGTGCATTCCCTATTCCACACCCCCTCATTCTGTACTGTGCATTCCCTATTCCACACCTCCTCATTCTGTACTCTGCATTCCCTATTCCACACCTCCTCGTTCTGTACTCTGCACTGTGCACTCTCTATTCCACACCTCCTCATTCTGTACTCTGCACTGTGCATTCCCTATTCTACACCTCCTCATTCTGTACTCTGCACTCCCTATTCCACACCTCCTCATTCTGTACTCTGCACTGTGCACTCCCTATTCCACACCTCCTCATTCTGTACTCTGCACTGTGCATTCCCTATTCCACACCTCCTTATTTAGTACTCTGCACTGTACATTCCCTATTCCACACCTCCTCATTCTGTACTCTGCACTGTGCACTCTCTATTCCACACCTCCTCATTCTGTACTCTGCACTGTGCACTCCCTATTCCACACCTCCTTATTCTGTACTCTGCACTGTATATTCCCTATTCCACACCTCCTCATTCTGTACTTTGCACTGTGCACTCCCTATTCCACACCTCCTCATTCTGTACTCTGCACTCCCTATTCCACACCTCCTCCTTCTGTACTCTGCACTGTACATTCCCTATTCCACACCTCCTCCTTCTGTACTCTGCACTGTACATTCCCTATTCCACACCTCCTCATTCTGTACTCTGCACTGTGCATTCCCTATTCCACACCTCCTTATTTAGTACTCTGCACTGTACATTCCCTATTCCACACCTCCTCATTCTGTACTCTGCACTGTGCACTCTCTATTCCACACCTCCTCATTCTGTACTCTGCACTGTGCACTCCCTATTCCACACCTCCTTATTCTGTACTCTGCACTGTATATTCCCTATTCCACACCTCCTCATTCTGTACTTTGCACTGTGCACTCCCTATTCCACACCTCCTCATTCTGTACTCTGCACTCCCTATTCCACACCTCCTCCTTCTGTACTCTGCACTGTACATTCCCTATTCCACACCTCCTCCTTCTGTACTCTGCACTGTACATTCCCTATTCCACACCTCCTCATTCTGTACTCTGCACTGTGCACTCCCTATTCCACACCTCCTTATTCTGTACTCTGCACTGTGCATTCCCTATTCCATACCTCCTCATTCTGTACTCTGCACTGTGCATTCCCTATTCCACACCTCCTTATTCTGTACTCTGCACTGTGCATTCCCTATTCCACACCTCCTCATTCTGTACTCTGCACTGTGCATTCCCTATTCCACACCTCCTCATTCTGTACTGTGCACTCCTTATTCCACACCTCCTTATTCTGTACTCTGCCCTCCCTATTCCTCACCTCCTCATTCTGTACTCTGCACTCCCTATTCCACACCTCCTCATTCTGTACTCTGCACTGTGCATTCCCTATTCTACACCTCTTCATTCTTTACTCTGCACTGTACAATACTTTTTCCACACCATCTTATTTTGTACTCTGCGCTGTACAATACTTATTCACACCATCTCATTCTGTAATCTGCACTGTGCATTCCCTTTCCACACTGCCTCATTCTGTACTCTTTAGTGTGGGTTCCCTTTTCCACCCCCCCCCCCCATTCTGTACTCTGTGTCGTGCATTCCTATTACACACCCCCTCATTCTGTACACTGTACTGTACATTCCCTCTTCCACATCACTTTATTCTGTACTCTGTGCTGTATGTTCCCTACTCCACACCACCTTGCTCTGTAATCTCTGCTATACATTTCCTATTCCACACTGCCTCATTCTGTAACCTGCACTGTACATTCCCTATTCTATACCATCTGATTCTGTACTCTGTGCTGTGCGTTCCCTATTCCACACCTCCTCATTCTGTACTCTGCATTGCTCATTCGCTGTTTCAACAAAACACAGCTCTGGCTGTAATATTCACACTGTTAACTGGCTCTTTCAGCTTGATTGGAAAGACGTTGAAGATTTCTCACTGCCCTGGACTTGAAGGAGCATGCTTATTATGCATATCAGCACTCTTTTTTGCATTTAGAATCTGCCCACCACCTTTTCTAGAAGAAAAGGATGAAGAGGAACTGCGACATCATGACATCAACAGATTAAAGACACCTTAAATAAGTGTATTTTTTAGGGGGGGGGGTTGCGGGGTGTTCCAAAGGGGAGAGGGACAAACACAGGTGAAAGATCCCAAGTCCAGTCCTAGAAAAAGAACAAGTTGTCTTCTAAAGTGACTACAGTTTTTTTGTGGATATTAGGAACTCTTTCAATGCAATAAAAACATGAAATTAATTGTATAGTAACCCACAGACATGTCACTCTACATTAGTTCTGAAAAAGCAAGTTGCGAAAATGTGATATATTGTGATATTACAAAAACCTCCTCTGGGTCTACAGGTCCTTAAAAATTAGCTTTCTCTCAATTTACCTGCAGATGACAGCAGACAGAGTAAGCAATATCATATTAAATTACAAGTACAAGTGCATCACTAGATTCACCCAAGCAGATTAATTTCACATGGAAAAATTGTTCCAAATTGCTGTCTGTAAGATGCCCAAAATGCAAATAGATACTATTGCAAATCACAGCATATTTCATACAAATGCTCCCTTAGGAGCAAATGTGGTAAATACATGCTGCCCAGCTAACTGCGACGGGAACATTATCTTCTGTTTGTAATATTGTCTGTGAATTATGTATTGATGAAACCGTTTAAGGTACTAATCTCTTTCATCCTCCAACATGTTTACAGTCAGCTGTACAACTAATGTTCAATTAGAAACAGAATTTTAGTACTGAAAAATGCAGGTTTAAAATATGCATGTGAGATAGGAGGGGGAATGTGAACCTTGTCCTGAAATAACAGATTTTTACTTATAAAACAGCCATTTGCCAGGATTTCAAAGCCATCTGCTTTCAAAGACTACCTTCCTAGTTGTTTACCACAGGCTGTCTTGTCTGTTTTAACAACCTCCCGCGGGATTCTGCACACCTCATTATGCAAAATCACTGGATGTACATTCACTCCGACACTTCCATCTAATCTGCACACATAGCACCTTTTCTGTTATATGCAACATCCTTGCAAGGCTGCACTTTACAGCCGCTAACCATGTGCAGACATCTTTGTGTTAATGTTAGTGTTCCAGGTCCAAATGTTCTATGCAGGGCTCATTTCCAATTCTTGCTTTTGTGATCCGGCTATGTAAAATGTAGAAATCTCATAGCAGAGGTTGTCACTTGCTGCACAAAGCACTCCAAACCACATAAAACCTTTAAATAAGTCCCAGATGTTTATAGTGCATAAAGAAAGGATACCTAATCATTCCATCTGTAACTGAAAACTGTTACCATTTCTTCAAGCACATTACTGGAGCATTGGAATATAGAAACTGACAAGCTGGTCCAATCAAGAACACATTAAAGCAAAGAAAACTATAACAATACAGATTACTACATTTCTATGGGTGCTCTCTGTGTACGCACCTGCACAAGTTAAGGACCAGAATGAGCCATAAACACAGGGGTGAAAGCTAGGCTACACTTATTTAAATGTAACCACGTTCGTTAGATATACCCACGAGATTTGTTAAAAATGAAAAAAAAAATTTGGAATGTTGATGCAACCACAGGCCACAATCACCAAATAAAATTCAAGCCATTATAAAAATTCTGCAGTGGGTTTAGTATATTAGTATAATTACAGTAAGATGTATAATCTTGTATTTATTTTAATGCACATGTGCTGCTGCAGTGAGGGTCAATAGATCATAAAGAATGCTTTGTTGACTCTTGGCTGAACCCTTGTATAAGTGAAGTTTTGAAGGCATCACTGTCCCATGGTAAATTTCAATATTAGTCTAAGTCTCCAAGAACCAGGCCTATTAAATAAACATACCTTTTATTCTAACATTAATGCATGTTAAATAGAACCATCCAGAAATATGAATATGTAAGGCTCTGAATGGTCATTATTAGGCTATTATAATAGTGAAGCCTTATTTCTCAGTGATAGATATGTGTGCTGTTATACACTTCCATTCTCTCCTTGTCAGAGCATACGTTTCAGCTCAGTATTAAGCTGCCAGATCCCCATGAAGGCTGACCAGTCTGCTGCCGGAGCTAAAGTCTAGTAACTGACATTCTATTTAGGCTACTAGATGAGGATAAGACTCTCATATAATAATGTCCTTAAGACTGTCCAAATTATTATTATTATTATACAGTATTTATAAAGCGCCAATAGTTCGCTCAGCGCTGTACATTACAGAGGGGGACAGAACATGTGACAGAACAATACCAAATGGATCAAATCTCAGCCAGTTTAGCAGGCACCAGCCAAGATTCAATCCATCTGTGGGCAGGTTGGTTGTACCCAAGCTAATCCATTGATCAACTTGGGTACAACCTGCCTGTCTGATTTTTTACATGCTATTACTGCTATAACCACTAGCAGACATGATTGTGTTCTGCCAGCAATAGTTCTCCCTCTCAGCAGAACACAGTAGCACTGTGAGGGGGATTCCCTCATCAATGCTGATTGTTGATGAGGGAATCGAGTGATTGTATTTCCTTCCACCCATGGTTTAAATGGAGGAGCAAAGTGTAACATATCCACCCTCATGTTGTAGAGTCCATTAATATGTACTTCCAGATCTTGATGTACTTCAAAGAACAGTATTCTACTCTTTCTCAAACTTAAAGGAGTCCAAGACTTTAATGGAACAAATACGCTTTAATTTTGTAAGTTTACGTGCAAGAGATCAGTTGATCTAAATAATCTCAACAGTATATTTGTTAACGTTTTCAAAACCTTATTTCTATGTATGGTTTGTAAACATATATTTACATGGGGAGAGCATACAATATGTCAGGAATCTGGGTATGACCAGAAGTGTGTGGACTGACACAGGGAAAAACAGGCTTCAGGTATAGTATAACAATACAATTTATTAAAGCCTAACAATACATAAACGCAGTGCAAAACATAACACAGTGCAACAAACCACACCTTCAACAAACAACCATACATACAACACTAAACCTAGTCAGGCAGGCCGGGTCGGTAGCAAACATGCAAACAAGGTACCAGGAGCAG
Organism: Staurois parvus; assembly: GCF_062004578.1. Taxonomy (NCBI): domain Eukaryota; kingdom Metazoa; phylum Chordata; class Amphibia; order Anura; family Ranidae; genus Staurois; species Staurois parvus. Next base: position 1,949,940 of record NW_028318635.1, read on the forward strand.
GCGGGAAAGTGGTCAGGACTAGCCGAGGTCAGTACAGAACAGCGGGCACCAATTCACCAAGCTCGACAGCGGGCACCGAGTCAACTGGCAGAACAGCGGGCACCAAGTCACCAAGCTCGACAGCGGGCACCAAGTCAACTGGCACGACAGCGGGCACCGGGTCAACTGGCATGACAGTGGGCTCCGAGTCATCTGGCACGACAGCGGGCTCTGAGTCATCTGGCACGACAGCGGGCACCGAGTCATCTGGTAGAACAGCGGGCACCGAGTCACCAAGCTCGACAGCGGGCACCGGGTCAACTGGCACAACAGCGGGCACCAAGTCATCTGGCACGACAGCGGGCACTGAGTCATCTGGCAGAACAGTGGGCACCGAGTCACCAGGCCGGACCATGGACACCGAGTCACCAGGCCGGACCAAGGGCACCGAGGCACTAGGCCGGACCACGGGCACCGAGGCACCAGGCCGGACCACGGGCACCGAGGCACCAGGCTGGATCAGGTCATCAGGCTGGATCACGAACTCCGGGTCATCAGGCTTGAACGGGTCATCAGGCTGGATCGGGTCATTAGGCTGGATCACGAACACCGGGTCATCAGGCTTGATCGGGTCATCAGGCTGGATTGGGTCATCAGGCTGGATCGGGTCATCAGGCCGGATAGGGTCATCAAGCCAGATCGGGCCATCAGGCTGGGTAGCGGGCACCAGATCATCAAGCTGGATAGGATCATCAGGCTGGGTAGGATCATCAGGCCGGACCGGGTCATCAGGCCAGTCCGGGTCACCAGGCCAGATCGGGTTATCAGGCTGGGTAGCGTACACTGGGTCATCAGGCATCAGGGCATCAGGCTGAACAACGGAAGGCGGGTTCACAGACGGCAGGCTGACCGGTTTGGATACTGGTAGGATGGTACTGGTTGGAAAGAATTTTCGCCTTTTCCTGGTTTTAGTTACTGGAGCACTGTAAGTAAGCGCAGGTTTGTAAACGGATAGAGCAGCTGTAGGCAGAGAAGAGCTGGGGGATGGAACAAAAGAAGGAGCAGTTGCTACAGAGGACTTCTTCACAGGGTTAAAGGCAGGATAGGTGCAGCGAGTGGGAGCAGGGGACTGACATGTGGTAGATAGCAGGGTATACTGGGCTGTCACTGTGGGTGCTGTTGGGAATGCAGGAAGAGAGCTTTGAGCAGAGGAATAATTAGAAGCAGGACTGGTTTGTTGCAAGCTGACTGAGGCTGGGTGTAACAAATCTGACCATGTCTGCAGTACGGGTTGAACAAAGCTCAGCTTACACAAAGCCTGTCTGGTCAAAGACTGCACTGCGTTTATACAATCCCTTAGCACCTGTTGTGAACATGCAGAATAATGCTCCAAGAAGCAATTCACATCATCCTCTAATAACCATACCAGGGACTCTGCCTGGTCTGCACTAAATGGCGGCAAAAAGTTATCCCTGCCCTCAGGGGCACCAGACGAAGCCAACTCTGCACAAACCTGAATCAATGGCTGCACCTCAGAGAACTCTGTGCCCTGATCCACTAGGAAATGAGCGATCCGTATGCATTCTAGCAGCTGATCCCTGGCATACTCCTTCAGAGTCTGATAGGCATAATCTCTGTCATCAAAGACTAGCAGAGACAAATACACAACCTCATCAGGATGCATCCTTCCCAGCAACAAGCCAAGATGGCTTCCCTGTGCAGCCACTTCTGGTCAGGAATGGCCTTGTTGTAATGTCAGGAATCTGGGTATGACCAGAAGTGTGTGGACTGACACAGGGGAACGCAGGCTTCAGGTATAGTATAACAATACAATTTATTAAAGCCTAACAATACATAAACGCAGTGCAAAACAACACAGTGCAACAAACCACACCTTCAACAAACAACCATACATACAACACTAAACGTAGTCAGGCAGGCTGGGTCGGTAGCAAACGTGCAAACAAGGTACCAGGAGCAGGCGGGAAAGTGGTCAGGACTAGCCGAGGTCAGTACAGGCAGAGTTCATGCAGAATCAGGGTAGAAGAAAGCAGGATCAGGATACCGGGGCCAAGCGAAACAGTACAACAAGGCACTGACTGCAGGTCTGGTCATTCCTTAAATACACCTCCTGCAATCAGCCTCAGGTGATGGCTGACTGCAGGAGTGAGCTTCTGGTTGCTGAGAGAACCCGCTGGCTAGCCCTGGTACTGCAGCCCACAAGGCAGGTGAGTCCCACCACCCTTGGCGAGTCCATTCCTGACACAATAGTTCTGCTTAATTGCAACTTCTCATTATTCAAGGATGTAAGAACACAGAATGATTGCAAATTGATGATTTCTCACTCCAGTACATAATCTACAAATTCCTGTATTTAATATAATAAAAAATTATGGAAGACTGAACAAACAAATTGAAAATCGTATTACCATTATACTGTCAATTTTTTTTTTTAAATAAATTTAAGTCTAAAAATTACCCCCGATTCACAGCCTTACTATGGATTAACTAGAGAGGCAGCACAGAAGTGGCTCTCTGCCTTGTAGTTTTAGGTACAGTATCAGACTGAAACATAAAGCGGACCTTCACTTAGAAACACCAGGAATAATTATACCCCCCCACATTACACATTTGTAAATTTTTATTTTGGTAGACAAGTACCTTTTTCTTCTGGTGATTGCTCTCACCTCCTCATTCATCGCCAAGGTGAGCATGGCATAGCCCTTGGCCCACCCATAGAACTTGGAGTCTTTCATGATATCACACCATGTCAGGAGACTTCAAGACTGAATCCAAGATGGTGGGTCGGAGAAAAAAAGCTGCAAAGGGTGCAGGTGTGAGAAGGATTGCACTGTACTTTCTCTAGCTGGTAAGTACACAAGAACAGTAGGTGTATTATTTTTGGATGTACAATAAGGGATGCGTCACTACTGATGAGTCATCCACTTCAATGTGTAAATTGCACCTCTAGCTACAAAGTCTGTAAACAAAATGCTTTTTAAATAAGCTGTAAAAAGACAAAGATACATATGTAAAAAGGAGCCTGAAGCTGCTTCAAAAAGTGAATGTAAACTTTTAATATACAATATTTTAAAATTACATTTGTTTGCTCCTGACTATATTAAGTTCCTTATGTGCCAAACCACTGCATATTCCCTTTAAGATTGGAAACAGCTTCCTACTGAAACTTAAAAACCTTCCAACAAAACTTTTGAAGTTTGTCCACACATTAAAAACAAAGGACCTAGAAACACAGCATGGCCATCACTAACTAATGTCGTTTGAACATCTCCAAACCATTAGTGCTTCATCTTAGTATGTGTAGTGCATCCAACTCATATAAATCTTATCTACCAAACAGCATGATCCATATGAGGTCTTTTAATGAACGCTGACTATGGCACTACAAAGTTGTTTATAAAAATAATCTCATACATTTCAAGCTGAACATCTCCCATTTTCATAAAAAAACATAATTGTGAAACATAATTGTCTAAGAGCTTGATATAAAGTTGCAAAAACGAATAATTGTTTACTGTAGATTGTCATAAAGTGAAACATAATTGTCTAAGAGCTTGATATAAAGTTGAAAAAACAAGTAATTGTTTACTGTAGATGCTGTGTTTCATTTTAAGGCATTAGTGTATTTTTACACTTTTTATTTTTTCCCAAAAAAATCTTTCAACTTACTTAAAAACTCCCTTTGGTTTTATAATAAGTATATGTAGGGCTAGGGGCTGACTTACTAAAGGACTACAGAATATACATTGAGCAATGATAGAGAAACTTGTACAACCATAAGACGCAACACTCAAACACAAGCAATTAACCCTGCATATGCTGTAAATTCTATCGGGGAAGACTTAGCTATCTACCTTCACTCTAGAAGAAGGGACATTCTTTCAAGGATGGTGAGTTGCACATTTTAAACAGAGAAGACAACAGGTTCACAAGAGTGTGAAAAAAAGACATACATATCAAATAGAAGTATAGAGATCTACTGTCTTCTACTGTCTATGGGCTCAGTTAACTAAAGGAGATCACATACTATATTTGTATCATGTATCCAAATATTGCATGTCAATATTGAAACGCTCAGGTCACTATAGGTCAGGGGTGTCAAACTGGAGGTCCTCCAGTTCTTGCAAAACTACAAGTCCCATAATGCCTCTGCCTTTAGGAGTCATGCTTGTAACTGTCAATCTTGCAATGCCTCATGGGATTTGTAGTTTGGTAACAGCTGGAGGGCCGCTAGTTTGACACCTGTACTATAAGTTTCCTGATAAAATAAGAAATGTTTGGTAAATACCGCATAAATCTAGTTAAAAGTCCATTCACAAAAAAATATAAAGAAAAGCATTAATTAAATAGGTTGTGGTCTAGCCACATGCTATTTAACAAATACTGCTGGTTGTTAAGAGCTAGCACTCACCATTGACCATACAGGGTCAATGATGTCACCAGGAGGCCCGGCACCTTGTGATATCATTGGTCTTGCCCCAGTCAATGACAACATCAGGTGGCCCTGCCCCTTATAATGCCATAATGCCATTGGCCCTCTGTGAATGACATCAATGGGTGGCCCACCACTTGTTATTTTATTGGTCTCTTCCCCCCTCATTTTTTAAGCAGGAGAAGTAGCGTGTCATTCAGTAGAAGTCAGGCTTTGGGAGAAGTGTCTTTTTTTTTCCTGTGGGCAACACCTACACTCACACTAGTAATTTTTTGGCGAATGAGTAGGGGTACTATGTACCCCATACTCATTCACATGGGGGCACAGGGTCTGGGGGCACCCTTGTTAAAAGGAGCTTCTGGATTCTGATGAATCATGCAATATGTAATGTGCAAATTGTAAATTGTGCGTTCATGAGTTAAATACCACAAGTTATTTTAGCGCAAATAATCATGGAACATTTACTCTTAATTGATCAAGCCCTGGGTTGTTGGATGGAAATTCCCAGAAGGCAGAAGTCAAGAAGAGAGAGAAAGTCTGAGACATGTTCTACCAATGGAAAAGTTGTTGCTGAATCCGGACTAGAAGCTGGGATTATTATGTTAAATAACTTACTATTGTTGTCCATAGGGTATAATATACTATACAGGTGAAACTCGAAAAATTAGAATATCGTGCAAAAGTTCATTTATTTCAGTAATGCAACTTAAAAGGTGAAACTAATATATGAGGTAGACTCATTACATGCAAAGCAAGATAGTTCAAGCCGTGATTTGTCATAATTGTGATGATTATGGCTTACAGCTCATGAAAACCCCAAATCCACAAACTCAGAAAATTAGAATATTACATGCAATCAATAAAACAAGGATTGTACATAGAACAATATCGCACCTCTGAAAAGTATAAGCATGCATATGTACTCAGTACTTGGTTTGGGCCCCTTTTGCAGCAATTGCTGCCTCAATGCGGCGTGGCATGGAAGCTATCAGCCTGTGGCACTGCTGAGATGTTATGGAAGACCAGGATGCTTCAATAGCAGCCTTCAGCTCTTCTGCATTGTTCGGTCTCATGTCTCTCATCTTTCTCTTGGCAATGCCCCATAGATTCTCTATGGGGTTCAGGTGAGGCGAGTTTGCTGGCCAATCAAGCACAGTAATCCCACGGTCACTGAACCAGGTTTTGGTGCTTTTGGCAGTGTGGGCAGGTGCCAAGTCCTGCTGGAAAATGAAGTCAGCATCCCCATAAAGCTCATCTGCGGAAGGAAGCAGGAAGTGCTCCAAAATCTTCTGGTAGATGGCTGCGTTGACCCTGGACTTAATGAAGCACAGTGAACCAACACCAGTAGATGACACGGCTCCACAAATCAACACAGACTGTGGAAACTTCACACTGGACTTCAAGCATCTTGCAGTGTGTGCCTCTCCATTCTTCCTCCATACTCTGGGTCCTTAGTTTCCAAATGAGATGCAAAAGTTGCTCTCATCAGAAAAGAGGACTTTGGACCACTGAGCAACAGACCAGGTCTGTTTTTCTTAAGCCCAGATAAGACGCTTCTGACGTTGTTTGTTGTTCAGGAATGGCTTGACAAGAGGAATACAACATCTGAAGCCCATATCCAGGATCCGTCTGTGTGTGGTGGCTCTTGATGCACTGACTCCAGCCTCAGTCCACTCCTTGTGAAAGTCCCCAACAGTTTTGAATGGCCTTTTCCTGACGATCCTCTCCAGGCTGTGGTCATCCCTGCTGCTTGTGCACCTTATTCTTCCACACTTTTCCCTTCCACATAACTTTCTATTAATGTGCTTTGATACAGCACTTTGGGAACATCCAACTTCTTTTGCAATTACCTTTTGCGGCTTTCCCTCCTTATGGAGGGTGTCAATGATGGTTTTCTGCACAACTGTCAGGTCAGCAGTCTTTCCCATGATTGTGATTCTTACTGAACCAGACTGAAAGACCATTTAAAGGCTCAGGAAACCTTTGCAGGTGTTATGGCTTAGTTAACTGATTAGAGTGGGACACTTTGAGCCTAGAATATTGCTCCTTTTCACAATATTCTAATTTTCTGAGATTATGGATTTGGGGTTTTCATGAGCTGCAAGCCATAATCATCACAATTATGACAAATCACGGCTTGAACTATCTTGCTTTGCAATGAGTCTATATCATATATTACTTTCACCTTTTAAGTTGCATTACTAAAATAAATGAACTTTTGCACGATATTCTAATTTTTTGAGTTTCACCTGTATATACTGTGTATATATATATATATATATAATTTATTTATTTATTTATTTTGTTCTGGTGACAAAAGAATAAATGTCTTCTTGATAAATGTCTCCTTGTTGTTATCTTACATGCACTATATCAGATAACTACGTCTGTTATACTGTGTGCATTTGTAGCAGTCAACTTGCTGTATGTTAGTAGGTGAATCTGCTTATTGCAATAGTGTTTATAAGCAGCTCTTGTTAATTAAGTTTATCCTATTTGTTCTGGTCTGAGATGCTATATCTAGTTTTAGCTCAGGGCTCAATAATAAGCTAGAGCCAGGTTAGGCATTTGATGGCCATTTAGCAGTTAGAGGTCTAGTTGCATGACAGATTAGAAGCTACTAGCAACTAGGATGCAGAGTAAATAGGTTGAATCTGAGTTCCTATGCCACATCATGATTTCAGCTGGTGAAAAGCTGCATTCCAGGCAGGTTGGACAACTGCTAGAGGGTTTCACCATTATTGCAGATCTTGTTTTCAGATTTCTGACACCAAGATGAATGCTACATCATGATTATCCTCAGGAGCCCCTGCACCTGAACATAGCTGCAACATTTTTGTTGTAAATATCTTTATTAACAACTATATATACCAGGGTATATGTGAATAATTCCACCAGAACTTATGTTGGGCTCTTTGTTGATATTACCTGTTTGTACATTGGATGAATGTACTGTTATTCATTTTTCATTGTATAAAGCTTGTATTACTTCCATACTTATATGCTCTATGTACTTATGGATAACTTTATATGCTGGTTGCAGTAGTTCCACTGCTCTTACTTACTCGGAATAGATTACTGGTTAATTCCCCAGGAAAAAAAAGTCAGAAGAAAATTCTGTTTTTCCTTGCAAATAACAGGGTATTCAAAGTTAACACAGCTTGACTTTATTTACTAATGTAGATTTGTCTTGCTGCTCGAAGTGCTATGAAAATCAGATTTTCTTCTGTGTATTTAGAATGTTTGCTTTAATTTTTTTCAAAGCTATGTGTATGGAAGTTCCATACCCACAGACAGGGCCCTTGACATTGGGATTGGGTTTACGTATTTCAGCAAAAAATACAAACCGATAGGTTTTTTTTATATGCACTGTACAACCAAAAATATTCTCCTATATGTATTTTGTATATTCCTTTTAGCATGAAAAGAGTTACTAGAATGTGGTCTTGTTGAGCCATCTTAGCACCATTTTTCTATGCTCTGTTTTGAATTAAACACTTATGTGGAAAAATAAAATGCTGTCAACTAGAGGGAGAAACATGAAAGAATAAACAAAATGGTAAGTCCCATCCCTCCTCTTATTCTCTCTTTTCGGGCTAACTATATGTATACAAGAAAGAAAATATGGTCAAATTTCAAACACGCAGAACTAAACCCACCAATTGAACTGTTTCTCAAATCAGTTTCTTTTGAAGGCATTCCTTAAATGACAACTGTTACAGTTACTAGTATACTTATGTTATCTCTCAAGCAAACTGTCTAGATCATAAGACTGGCTGAATAGAATTTTAAATTTTTTTAGCAGATAAGAGAATTTCCAAATACAGTATACAGTTGTTAACTGTGCACTTGACTGTTTACTAAATTCACATGGACATCCAAATTTCTGAGTTTAGCTGCATTTAGAAGACTTTTCTAAAAGCAGCTGGACTCACACAATGTTGAATAATCATGTTATTCACACATAACGATTATCAACATTTAGTTGCAGACAGTGTAGCTGTGTTTAAGAGAAGAAGGAAAGTGCTGCATCCAGGCTCAACTATCTGTAGCTAAATGCACGTTGAGTTTAGCTACCAATAGCTGCAGTGTGTTTAGCAGTGGAAAATGACACAGTTCCCCTTTTCTGTACTCCATTTCAATTGAACGTCTCCTTGCTCACAAAACTTCCCACAAAGAGGAAAAAGGAAGAGGAGGTGTGTAACATCTTCCAAGAATGGTATATTGTGAAAAACCAATAAAAAAGCTGCACCTATCTGTAGCTAAACCTATTTACAAACTGCTGCTATCTGCAGGAAATGTTTTAACTTTGTCAAGTGAAGATTACTGGTGTTTAGCTGTTATCGGGTGCAAACATGTGTGAATGTAGTCTAGAGTTCAGTTTTAATGGTGGAAACATTGCACATAACCACCTCTCCCAAGAAAAAAAACAACCTTTACAACTTGTGAACAATTTATAAATAAGTAACTGCTTTTTGAAGAGAAACAATACCTGCCATATTTATAACTTGCTACAGTGTGATTTTCAAATGTGTCCTCAGCTTCACTTGCATTGGAAACATGAAGCAATTGAAACTTGCTTCATTTTTTCAAAAATTGTAGTGGGAGTTCTAGAAGGAAGAAAGCAAGGTCACATGACCCGTCAAGCTCATGTGTCCAGACTCTCCTCCTAATGATGTTGTTCTTTTCAACATTATGCAGATAACATGACATGGGTGGCTGGGGATGAACTAAATGTTGCCTCACAACTGCACTCTATGCTATAGTCACATAAAAACAGCCGAATAGATAAGACCAGCCTGTGTGTAGCCAGAAATCTGCAGAAATGCCGTCCCTGGCTGCATCCTGGGTTGATCAGAGGCTGTATTTGCATGTAATCACTTGGATGAGCAACTACATGAGAACAGTGGCAGTGCTGGTCATTGACTTGCACAGAGTACAAAACTGACAACTACTGCTGAGAGCTGATGCTGATGCACACTTTTCTCAGCTAATCAGTAGCTGTTTCTTTGGCCGCTGAGCATGCTGGGAGAAAGTATAAATACTTGGGGAGGTCAGGTGATCAGTGTCTTCCCACCCAGACCTTGGTCTGGTGTGGATGAGTGAGGAACTGCTGTCCTGGGTAGGCTTGACGCCTAAGGCCTAGCCATGTGCTTGAGGCTCTGCCACAGAGAACCTGGTTGTTGTCTGGATGCATAAAGGAAAGGATGGAGATCTGAGATGAAGTACCAGAGGTGACTCTGCCATTGATTGGGGAACTGTGGAGAGCCTGGGAAACTGTCAAGATGGTCTCATTCAGAGAGTTCCAGCATTTCCTTGTGAGTTCTCATTTTGTTTCTATAGGAGACAGCTGTTGATACTAAAGTACAGATTACAGCTTAAAGGCCATTTTCCTGTACTGCTGTCCACTTTTGTCCAAGGATTCTGCTAGTTTGCTGTTTTATTTGACTAAGGATATCCTGTGCCCTAACACTCTCTCACTGAGTTTTTTCTGTTGTGAGAAATACAACTCCTTTTCGTTCATTCTAAAAGGGCCTAGCGCCCATTTTCCTACACTGTCCACCATTCACTATGCATAGCAAACTGAATCCCTAGGTGAAATGTCAGTTCTCCCAGTCTATGGGGGTAACCACCATGCTTCTGGAGGCCAGAGGGATGCTACATTTACTATAATCAGTTACAGTAATTAATATGTTACTGTTCTTTTTCCTGTACTACAATATTTTGCTTTTATATGTGTAATTCCTTACTAAGTTACAAGATATACATGCACAGGTACTTGTAGATCATTTATATTTGAATGGACATTTGGATATATAAATTATGAGAGTCAGCCATGGTGGAAAGTTAGGCTTCAGTCAGTTAATTAATGTTATTTAAATTGCAAGAAAAATGTTTCCAGAAATGGTCCATGCCTAGAGTATCAGACATAGTCCACCAGATACATGGATTTAACACTCTGGTGGACACATGTCTGACAGTACCAGCCTTTATTATCTGCCAGAGCAGTTTTGTTCAGTCAATGCCCTAGCATTTTTTCTGCTAGCTTATTCCTAAACACTGGGTAGTGTGTCTCTAGGGCACATACAATGGCTCATTACATGGAATTGAGAAGTGGTCAGCAGCTGCACACCATTAACTCAGCTTGAGTCTGGTCTTCTAGCAGCATTTTCTATCATGTGTATAATTATATCCAAGATGTTCCTTTGAGTGACTGTATATCAGAACTAATTTTCTGTTTAAACACTCTATGCGCTGAATCTCCTGGACAATTATTTATTTGGATGTTACTGCTGCAATGTAAATTTGCCAAATATCTGTTCTATATTTTGTCGGTAACTCAGATTACAAAACGTGTATACATTTGATAAATAACACATTGGAGGCTTTAGAAGATTCATTATTTTTATGGTTTTTGAAATATTTTATCAGTCTTTAGGAAAACAAAGAATGTATTTAATAAGTAAACTGTAGGAATAATTATTGTTGTACCGCTGTTAGATATTTGTTTTTCTGTGTGTGTCCCTCTTACCAATTTTTCCCACTTCCTGACCTGTAAAACCATTGTAAGTAATACAGAAGTAAAGGAGAAGCTCTCTAACAGAGCCCCAGATCAATAAAAACCTCAATAAAGGTTCTACCCTGTTCTTTCTTTTCCCCCTTTGCCTGAGCTAGAGCTGAGAGCCACCTTGTGACATATAACTACTGTGGAAAGGATGCAAGTTACTGTAGAATTTTCTGGGAAACATATTATTTTTCATGTCGTTAGGCAATTTCAGATAATTAAAGAGCCAGCGAAATAAAAATAAAGTGTGATTTTATTTTATCACACAATGGCTTAAAAATACAATGTAAAACGTATCATGACATAACAATTCAGTTTAGGTAAAACAAAAATATTAAAAAATAGTAGTTATAAAGATGCACACAATTTAGTTTCCATTCCTCTTCTTCCCAAAGCCAACCTCCTCTTCTCTTGCATGCTTTGGAATGCCCTCTCTGTTTGCAACAAAGTCACCACTGTCCATGACCTCTTTGTCACTTTAATCTAATTGCTGTTACCGAAAACTGGCTTCATTAATCCGACACTGCTTCTCCTGCTTCCCTCTCCCATGGTGGCCTTCTCTGGACTTACTGCCCCAGACCCAGTGGACGAAAGGGAAATGGAGTGGGAATCCTCCTAACCCCACCGAACACCTTTCAGGTTCTTCACTCTCCTCCCTCTGTGTCCCTCTCATCATTTGAAGCTCACTGTACATGTCTATTTTCTCAGATTTGAGACTTGATCTGATCTACTGCCCCCTGTGAACCAGTATCAACTTTCCTTGATGATTTCTTTGCCTGGCTACCCTACTTTCTCTTTTCTGAAATTCCCACAATCAATCATTCTCGGTGGCTGCAACGTCCCTGTGAATAATAACACTCCTGCTACTTCTAAACGTCTCAGTGTAACCTCCTCTTTTGACCTGAAGCAATGGATACATGCTTCTACTCACTCTGAAGGCAACACCCTAGACCTTCTTCTACTTATGCACTCTCTAAAATACTCCTTTCACTGTCTCTGATCTCAGCCTTATTAGTTTCGCTTCTTCCCTGTCTTCCGCCACCTCTCCCTCCAACTGCCTAACAATTATCCATAGAAACCTTCACCACTTTAACCCTTCTCTTATCTATTCTGCTACTGACCACCTCTATGACAAAATCTCACCCGTCTTGTTCCAATCTTGGCATTTCTGTCTACAATAGATTCCTGTCCTCTGCCCTGGATGAGCTTGCTCCCCTTACTATACACAAATTCAGGCCCTGATCCCTACAACCCTGGAAAACAGATGACACCAGAAGTCTCAAAAAAACTTAGCTGCACTCTTGAGAGTCGGTGACTAAGTCTCAGAAAGACTTCAACCAATATAAATTTGCCCTCCAAAAATACAATTCCTGCCTCCACACTGCCAAGAAAACCTATTTTATCACTCTCGATAACAACTTCTCATTCAGTACCCGTCAATTCTTTTGTACCCTAAATTCTCCTTTGTCCTCCACTGCCTCCATCTACTAACTCACTCACTGCCCAGGAGATCACCAATTACTTCATAAATAAGATTGATACAATTCATGATAAGATCTCCAAGGCACAGATATCTCCCCTGCTTAATAACCCATGTCCACAGGTACACTCAACACTTCCTTCATTCAAGTCCACTACTATTGATGAGGTTGGTAAACTTTTTTCTAAAGTCCACCTGGCCCCTGGACACTGTTCCCTCTCAAATACTGTGTTCACCCTCTGGCTCTATTCTACACTCTCTAACTCACATCTTCAATCTCTCCCTCTCTTCTGGCATCTTCCCTAACTTTCCAAAACATGCACTAATCACCTCCATACTTAAAAAGCCTTCATTGGACCCCACCAATCTTACCAACCTACACCCCATCTCTTCGCTCCCCTTTTCCTCTAAACTTGAACACTTGGTCTACAACCAACTGACTGACCACTTCATTAAAAATTACCTTCTTGATTCCTTTCAGTTCTCAATACTCCACAGAAACTGCTCTCCTAAAACTCACAAATCATTTACTAGTGACTAAAAGCAATGGACACTATTCTGTACTCCCATTTCTGGACCTTTCGGCTGCCTTTGATATAGTTCACCACCCCCTCCTCCTCAAAGAAACGACTCCTTTGGTCTCTGCCATCGTACTCTTCATTGGTTCTCTTCCTACCTATCCAGCTGCACTTTCAGTGTCACAATTCTACTTCCCCCTCTCCTCTTCCTTTCTCTGTAACTGTCTCCCAAGGTTCTGTTCTTGGACCTCTCCTATTCTTGATCTATACCACCTCCCTGATCTGATACCACCTACCTGATCATTTTGAGTTCATTTCTTTGCTGACAACACCCAAATCTATCTCTCTACCCCTCAGCGCACTCAATCAGTCTCCTCACGCATCATTAATGTACTGACTGACATATCAGTCAGGATTCACACTACTTCTTCAAATTCAATCTATCCAAAACTGAGCTCATAATATTTCCTCCCCCATGCTTCCCTTCTCATGACTTCTCTGTCAAGATCAATGGCACAATCATTAACCCCCCCCCCTCCCCATGCCAGGTTACTAGGTGTAATCCTGGACTGTAAACTTTTCTTTCAGTCCCACATCCAATCACTTTCCAAAGCTTGCTGCCTCAACCTCAGCAACATCTCCAAAATATGCCCCTTCCTAACCAATAACACCAGACAGCCTCTAATTCACTCTCTGGTCATCTCTCACCTCGACTAATGCAACTCCCTCCTCACTGGAATACCTTTACATAGACTATACCCCCTTCATTCCATCATGAATGCTGCTGCCAGACTCATCCACTTTATCAACTGTTCAAAGAAAAAGAAAAAACAGCAGCACTTTCTAAGCATAGTAGTAGCGAAACATGTTTTAATAAAAGATCATATAGCAACTCACAAAAGTAGTACTTGAACAAAGAACATCAAAAGTAAGCCATCTCTCGCTGGGTGGTCCGGACCGCTGTTATAGGTATCTGTCCAAAGGTGTGTGGTCATGCTGGGTGGGCAGGTAGACCGAGGGCGTTAGACTTCTGTCGCTTGAACTGGTGAGGTCACTGGATGCGGAGGGAGGAGGCTGATAGTCGGCGCACATTTGGAGAATGCGTGCTCCTTCCTCAAGCCGCGATTTTATTAGTTTAACCTCTTGTGAGAAACAACAACTGTTGGATCCCTTTTACTCTATGTGGCTTTTATTATACCTTATAGATCCCCTTACTGGCTCTGGCAGTGTGGTCCTTGCTGGTCCATTGGGGCGTTGCTGCCTGTCCTCTCTCAGGTGTGTCACTTGGAAAGCATCCTCACCTAATTTTGTATGAGCATCTTTCAACTACTATCTGATATGGTGCAATTTGTAAGTGTATGAGTAAACCAGCCCCTTTCACATATTCCTATTTTGATATTATGTACTATGTTGTTTGTATTAATTTGATGCTTTGATGTGTTTTAGACCTGACATTTTTATTCCCTGAAGAAGGAAACATGAGTTCCGAAATGCGTTGTATTTGTCTGGATGCCATCATTGTTCAAGCCTTTTTGAGCTGCTAGCTCACTTGTCAGTTGATGTAATACAGACTGTCAAGTTACAGTCAGGTCCATAAATATTGGGACATCGACACAATTCTAATATTTTTGGCTCTATATACCACCACAATGGATTTGAAATGAAACAAATAAGATGTGCTTTAACTGCAGACTGTCAGCTTTAATTTGAGGGTATTTACATCCAAATCAGGTGAATGGTGTAGGAATTACAATAGTTTGCATATGTGCCTCCCACTTGTTAAGGGACCAAAAGTAATGGGACAGAATAATAATCATAAATCAAACTTTCACTTTTTAATACTTGGTTGCAAATCCTTTGCAGTCAATTACAGCCTGAAGTCTGGAACGCATAGACATCACCAGACGCTGGGTTTCATCCCTGGTGATGCTCTGCCAGGCCTCTACTGCAACTGTCTTCAGTTCCTGCTTGTTCTTGGGGCATTTTCCCTTCAGTTTTGTCTTCAGCAAGTGAAATGCATGCTCAATCGGATTCAGGTCAGGTGATTGACTTGGCCATTGCATAACATTCCACATCTTTCCCTTAAAAAACTATTTGGTTGCTTTTGCAGTCTGCTTTGGGTCATTGTCCATCTGCACTGTGCAGCAGCGTCCAATGAGTTGTGAAGCATTTGGCTGAATATGAGCAGATAATATTCCCGAAACACTTCAGAATTCATCCTGCTGCTTTTGTCAGCAGTTACATCATCAATGAATACAAGAGAACTAGTTCCATTGGCAGCCATACATGCCCACGCCATGACTCTACCACCACCATGCTTCACTGATGAGGTGGTATGCTTAGGATCATGAGCAGTTCCTTTCCTTCTCCATACTCTTCTCTTCCCATCACTCTGGTACAAGTTGATCTTGGTCTCATCTGTCCATAGGATGTTGTTCCAGAACTGTGAAGGCTTTTTTAGATGTCGTTTGGCAAACTCTAATCTGGCCTTCCTGTTTTTGAGGCTCACCAATGGTTTACATCTTGTGGTGAACCCTCTGTATTCACTCTGGTGAAGTCTTCTCTTGATTGTTGACCTTAACACACATACACCTACCTCCTGGAGAGTGTTCTTGATCTGGCCAACTGTTGTGAAGGGTGTTTTCTTCACCAGGGAAAGAATTCTTTGGTCATCCACCACAGTTGTTGTCCGTGGTCTTCCGGGTCTTTTGGTGTTGCTGAGCTCACCGGTGCGTTCCTTCTTTTTAAGAATGTTCCAAACAGTTGTTTTGGCCACGCCTAATGTTTTTGCTATCTCTCTGATGGGTTTGTTTTGTTTTTTCAGCCTAATGATGGCTTGCTTCACTGATAGTGACAGCTCTTTGGATCTCATCTTGAGAGTTGACCGCAACAGATTCCAAATGCAAATAGCACACTTGAAATGAACTCTGGACCTTTTATCTGCTCATTGTAATTGGGATAATGAGGGAATAACACACACCTGGCCATGGAACAGCTGAGAAGCCAATTGTCCCATTACTTTTGGTCCCTTAACAAGTAGGAGGCACATATGCAAACTGTTATAATTCCTACACCGTTCACCTGATTTGGATGTAAATACCCTCAAATTAAAGCTGACAGTCTGCAGTTAAAGCACATCTTGTTAGTTTCAATTCAAATCCATTGTGGTGGTGTATAGAGCCAAACATTTTAGAATTGTGTTGATGTCCCAATATTTATGGACCTGACTGTATATGCACATTGTACATGTCATTCTATTTTAGTCATTAACCAATATACTGTAGTCCAATTCGATTGAATCTCTCAATTCTTTTTACTAAAACAAAATATTTTTTGTAATAAATATCTACTGTTTTATATTTCTATACACATACTGTTTTTTTGCAGCATGGTCTCTACTGAAAACAGCCAGTGCCCCAGTTTACCCTCCTTCCATCCCAGGCCCTGGGTCCCAGCAAGCCAGCACTCTACTTCAGCGGAGTTCCAGCTTCAGCCTGTCCCACTTCTTCCCCACCACAGGCCCTGTCTCTGCTAAGCCATTCTCCCCCACTCAGCATCACGTCCCAGTGGACGGCACTTACGGGAGTCCCTGCAAGTGCTTCCGGAGCTATGCCAAACATGGCATCTCCAGCATTCCTCCAGATGTGCCCGGGATGCTGGGGATGCTGTGTTTGCATAGCACTGGTGAGGATGGCATCAGCAGAATTTATGCTGATGCTGGCCCTCATAGTGTCACCCCTCTGGCAGGTGTCACCGCACTACGGTCCTATCCCCCGGCATACTCACCTGCAGGACTTTTCCTGAGTCTCTCCCAACCTATGGAAATCCCTACTCCAATCAGTCTGGCTATCTCCTATTCTGTCCACTTTTTAGGTGATCCCTGAAAACCTCTGTCTTCAGAGAAGCCAATCCTGCTCCAACTAAAAACTGTATTTCCACTTTCTCCATCAACTGATCTCCCACACTTATTACCTTTTATATCACTTGACCCTCCCTTTTAGACTGTAAGCTCTAATGAGCAGGGCCATCTGAATCTGTCTCTATTGAATTGTATTGTAACTGTACTGTCTGTCTTCATGTTGGTGCTGTATAATTCATGTATAATAATAATAAAATGTATGTACGTTTAATTAAAATGCATTCTTTAAAAAACATTCAAAGGGGGATCTATTCCTTTAGCACCCTATCCAAAGCTAAGACTTTTTTTTGGCTTGCCATATACTTTTCCAATGTAGGTGTCCTACTTTATGTTCACTCACCAATGAATATTTCCAAAATTCATCATACATGTTGCACTATTACCAAATACTGATCATTTCTACTACTGGAGTCACTAGTTGACAAAACAATATTAAAACTAAAAAATATAAAAATATTTATGTATATTTTTTTGTTTTTTACAAAACCCATAAGATATAGCATGCATTCTTACGTTTTCTAAAAACAATCCTTTTTATTGTGATACAGCATAGTACACTCAGAATACACTCCTGCTGACTGTAAACTTTTGTATGCAACCTAAAGCATTGAATTGCATTTACATTAGGTGGTGTCCCCTTTGGACTATATATGGTGTAGATTGTTGAGCAAACCTCTGGTTTTCTTTGCACACAAACTACAAGACCCTGGTGATGACCTCCTTATTGTCCTTCTCTAAAGGCTTACACAAGATAAATGTAATATTTAAAGGAAAGGAAGAGCAGACTACTAGCCCTGTAGCCCACCCTATGCCCCATATTATGCTGTATGTATTTTCCATGAACTCAACCTGCTGGCCTCTACTACTCTCATGAAAATTCCTGAACATGTATGTCTGCCTATATATACAGTCATGGCCGAAATTGTTGGCACCCTTGATATTTTTCCTGAAAATCAAGTATTTCACACAAAAAAGGTATTGCATTAACACATGTTTTGCTATACACATGTTTATTCCCTTTGTATGTATTGGAACAAATATAAAACAGAGGCAGAAAAGCAAATATGACATAATGTCACACAAAACCCCAAAAATGGGCTGGACAAAAGTATTGGCACCCTTAACTTAATATTTGGTTGCACACCCTTTGGAAAACATAACTGAAATCAGTCGCTTCCTATAACCATCAATAAGCTTCTGACACCTCTCACCCGGAATTTTGGACCACTCTTCCTTTGCAAACAGCTCCAGGTCTCTCTTATTGGAAGGACACCTTTTCCCAACAGCAATTTTAAGATCTCTCCACAGGTGTTCAATGGGATTTAGATCTGGGCTCATTGCTGGCCACTTCAGAACTCTCCAGCGCTTCTTTGCCATCCATTTCTGAGTGCTTTTTGACGTATGTTTGGGGTCATTGTCCTGCTGGAAGACCCAGGATCTTGGACGCAAACCCAGCTTTCTGACACTGGGCCCTACAGTGCGACCCAAAATCCTTTGGTAATCCTCAGATTTCATGATGCCTTGCACACAGTCAAGGCACCCAGTGCCAGAGGCAGCAAAACAACCCCAAAACATCATTGAACCTCCACCATATTTTACCGTAGGTACTGTGTTTTGTTCTTTGTAGGCCTCATTCCGTTTTCGGTAAACAGTAGAATGATGTGCTTTACCGAAAAGCTCTATCTTGGTCTCATCTGTCCACAAGACGTTTTCCCAGAAGGCTTTTGGCTTACTCAAGTACATTTTGGCAAACTGTAGTCTTGCTTTTTTATGTCTCTGTGTCAGCAGTGGGGTCCTCCTGGGTCTCCTGCCATAGCGTTTCATTTCATTTAAATGTCGACGGATAGTTCGCGCTGACACTGATGCTCCCTGAGCCTGCAGGACAGCTTGAATGTCTTTGGAACATGTTTGGGGCTGCTTATCCACCATCCGGACTATTCTGCGTTGCAATCTTTCATCAATTTTCCTCATCCGTCCACGACCAGGGAGATTAGCTACAGTGCCATGGGTTGCAAACTTCTTGATAATGTTGCGCACTGTGGACAAAGGCAAATCTAGTTCTCTGGAGATGGACTTGTAACCTTGAGATTGTTGATATTTTGCCACAATTTTGGTTCTCAGGTCCTCAGACAGTTCTCGTCTCCTCTTTCTGTTGTCCATGCTTAGTGTGGCACAGACAGACACACAATGCAAAGGTTAAGTGAACGTCTCTCCTTTTTATCTGCTTTCAGGTGTGATTTCTATATTGCCCACACCTGTTACTTGCCCCAGGTGAGTTTACAGGAGCATCACATGCTTGTAACATTCTTATTTATCCGCAGTTGTGAAAGGGTGCCAATACTTTTGTCCAGCCCATTTTTGGAGGTTTGTGTGACATTATGTCGAATTTGCTTTCTTTCCTCCCTTTTTTTGTTTTGTCCCAATACACACAAAGGGAATAAACATGTGTATAGCAAAACATGTGTTAATGCAATACGTTTCGTGAGAAATACATGATTTCCTGGAGAAATATCAAGGGTGCCAACAATTTCGGCCATGACTGTATATATGCAGCTTCATATATAGTAAAATATACCTAGTAGCAAAATTCCTGTGTGGAAAGTGTCAGATGGATTTGCCATCCTTTGTCTAATGCCAGAGTACAAAATCTGAACGTATTGCTTCTCTTTGAGTGATGTTACTTCCCCAGAACTAGTATGGAACATAGAAACATTGAAATTTGAGGAAGAAAAAGCCAGAGTGGTCAATAATGTCTGCCCCTTTTTCACCATTTGGGAAGGGGGTATTTATTTTATTTTCTTTGTTTTTGTTGTCCTAAACATGTTTGAATTCCCTTACTGTTAATTGACATACCACCTCTACTGGAAATACAGTATGTATTGTTGGTTCTTTAAAAAATGATAGTTCCAATCTGAAGATTCTTGCACAGATATTTTGCTTAAAGTGACACTAATATCCGTATTTTCCAAAAATAATTCCTACACATTCACTACTTAATGACCATCAAATCTATTTTTCATAAAATCGTTCCCTGCTGTATTTTCTAGCCTCCTTGTAACATCCTCCATTAGCTTTCATTGGTTTGAAATGAGCACTGCACGTTAGTTGCTGTCATGTGCACTTCTCTATGCACATCCCACATCCTATAGTCCATAGTCCATATCCGCTAGTCAATCTTAGAAGGAAGCAAGAGAAGGTGGCTATGTTTCTTCATACAGTAGAGTCATTGAGAATGAACTTAGCCACCCTCTAACAAACAGAATAGGAAGTCAGATCACAGCAGCAAAAAAAAAAAAAATGTAGAGATTTGGAGGTCGCTGAGAGCAAAAGAAGGTACTTGTTTTAGTTAAGAATGTATACCTAAATAGAATAGTTTTTTTAAGCCAGAGTTTCGTGTCACTTTAAGTAGGTCAAACACGTGTAATTGGGCACATTGTTACACTATCACTTGTTACAGTACCTCCAGTTTCCTCTGTGTCCTTGTCATTTATTAATGATTCATCCATCTGCTTGTCTGATTCAGAAGGAAGAACTATTAGACAAGGGTCTTCAGTAGATGTTTCCTTCATCTAAAGCCACATAGGTAAAATATAAATAAATAATAAACAAACACAAATCATATTACAGTGAACTTTAGTTTTGTCACAAAATGGAATATAAAAAAACATATTATGGGTTGGAACTGTATGCCACATTAATTTTTTATCACTGCACTTATTACAGCAAGGTACTGAAATCACTGTTATTTAAGATTACATTTTCTGGCATTTATTTGTAAATTTTCTGTTTTTTTTTCAGTTACCAAAAGCAAAACTGATGTGCAAAGTACAGTAACACCCATGTACAACTTTAAATACTGAATAACGACTTTCACTGTCATAGAGGAGTTTCTATTTTTTAGGGCCCCAGGAGCTAATCCATATCCTCTAAAGAATACAGCCTGTAAGCTCAGCACAAGGAAACCTGAAGTACGGCTCGTGTCACACTGGCAATTTATGGCAGTGATTTGTAGCAGCTAAGGAATATCTCTCCTTGGTGTTTTTGTTGCTAGGAAAAAAAATAAATTGTAGTCATTGAAAGGTCTGTGTCACTGAAATTCTAAGTGATATGCAGACAATTAGTGATTGATTGACTTTTTGCAGCATTTTGAACTAGCAAAATAACTGCCAGCTTCAGTAGTTACCAATGCTGCTGCTGATGACCATGGCAAAACCTGTGTTTTGTAGCTCCAAAGAAAGCTTTGTAACCAGCTAAAATATCAACTCTGTATCCAGCAACAATTTGTCAGGGAAGTTAAACAGAGAGATTTGTAGATGCTAGTGTGAGATTGTCCTACCACTTTTTATTGTTCAATAAAAAAACTGAGTACTGGTTTTAATGATTGGCATATTAAAACATCTTAACTTTATTCAGTGTTGTAGGAAAAATGTCCTTAATGATTTTTAACCTTTCTTAGCACGCAACACTAAGTAACAGATGCAGCAGGTTTACAGCCCAGTTGACCGGAATTTCATCCCTCAGGTCCTTTGTATGTAGCATTACTGATTTTTCAAGAGAAATATAAATACTGCTAGCTGCCAATACTAACAAAACTTATTTTTTTTAGGATTTGAAATAAATCCGTAATCATTAGTTTTGCTGTGCACAAAAAAAAAAGCTGCTTATATGATCAATAATTCTCCATCATGGAACAAACAGTGCAGGGAATATAGATTGTTGTAATATGCTATTGGACAGACATACACAAAGCAGATCAGCGCTACAGTACACTTTTATGGAACCAAGGAAAACTATGCTTAAAAGGAACCATTATAAACAGTAACTTATTCCCAGTTCTGTGAGGAGGCCTGAGGGACACAGCTTGCAATGGTCTTATTTTACTAATATGGATGAGTTAACGTACTCCATAATATTATATAATGATACATTTCTCTTAAAAATGTTTCATTTACTAATACGTTTTCGGTACATAATCTTGTCACAAGGAAAGGGGATTGTTGAAAGTTTTAATTTTCACAAATATAGATATTGGGCTTGATTTATTAAAGACAGATAGGCTGCTCACTTTGTACGAAAAATTGTTTGCTTGCTTTGCAAAATGAATTTTCACTACATTTATTAAGCTAAGAGAAAATTCCATTGCAAAGTTAAGTAATTCCCCTGAAAAGTAAACTGCCTATTTGCATTTAGTAAATCAACCCCATTATCTCACAAAAGGGATTTCCCTGTTCTCTTTAATAGACATCTTTACTGAAATTCAAAATTTAAGCTAGTGTTGTTTCAAAGTGTCTCTGTCACCATTGTTCAAGAAAATCCATCCTGCAAAGGCAGACAGTTATACTCACCTGTGTTCTTTGAGCTACCTCTGTAGAAAGATCTTCTGCATCCACCCCAGGCATTTTTCCAGAGGCTGTAGCTCTTGAACAGAGCAAAGAACAGGTGGCAGGACATGTATATATAACTGTCTTTTACTACTGTTTATTTTTATTTTTTAATCTTTAAAATTTAGATAATGTTGCTTTAAGGAGCAATAACCCATACAATATTATTTGATAGCTATTGTATTTTATTCCTTGGCACTAGAAACGTATATCTGACAGTTATATGTGAAAATTAACTGATGGTCTTCTGCCATTTCTTGCTGCATTTGCTGTTTTCTTCAAAGTGTTACCTGTATTTTTAATTAAAATATGGTACATAATGTAAGCTTCACATCTGTGCAAATGGGGCCTATTTGAAAAGACTGGGAAAGGTATTTTCTCAGTTTTAGAATAAAAACTTGTGAAACAAAACTGAAGTGTGAAAAGAAAATTTGAAAAGACAAAATGACTTAAAGCAAAGCCGGCAAAATGAAGCAAAACCGAAATAAGATATTTCCTTAAGGAAATGTATATTGTTAGCTTTCCTATTACAAAGCATGGTGTAATTTCTCCATAAAATTTTTGGCAAAAAAGACAGTGGAACATTTTTATAGATTGGCAAAATATATCTATGAAATGTTTTCCACTGGGTTCCTTTGTCAAACAATCTGAAAGTGAGCACAAAACTCATTTTAGAGCACTTTTAACAGAAGGAAAACAGTAAAACGGAACATTTCCAATTTTCAAGATATCAATTTCAACCTTTTACAAATAAATAAAAATTCAATCATTTCAACATGCAATACCTGAAAAACATCTACCTTAGTCTTGTCCTTTGTATCAGTGGCTGAGTCAAATAGTTTCAAGAAAAAATCGAAGGTGAAATAATATTCCTGAGCCAAAGATCTCAGAGACTTTAAGATTGAATATAACACAGCCCCTTGTTGAGCTATGGGGTACAATGTTTCTCTCACTTGCAGCACGTCATTGAGATGTGATCTGGCTTTCTCCAACTCATATGAAATCTTCAAAAGGAAAATAAAAATATCAAAGTAATATTTCTGTCTTAAAGGTGTTTTTCATGTTTACTTACAGTAGAAATAAAAATTGTCTATTTTCTTTCAACTTATTGGGTTGATTTACTAAAGGCAAATAGAACGCTCACTTTGCAAAGGAAGTTGCACTTTACAGAGGAATTTTCTCCAGCTTAGTGAACGAAGTGAAGTTCTGCCGACTTCCATTATCCCATTATGTGCAAGCAAAAATGCTGTGGGGATTTGTTGTTTTGTTTCATTTTGTTTTTTAAATTTTACTTGCACGTGAGTGGGTATTCTTTGCAAAGTGACGTTTTACTGCTCTGGGGCAAAGAGAACAGCTTATTTGCCTTTAGCAAATTAACCCCTAGGATTCAAGCAAAGCAACAGACATCCCTCACTTGGATCTTCTAGCATTGAGCTGATTGATACCCTTCATGCTCATGTTAAGGGTACAAGCTGTCACTGAATTGTCCACATTTTCTGAATGTCGCTGCAACCAAGGATTTATGTTGATACTGTAGCACTGTAGCCATTGGGATTAGGCTCACAATCTTACAGCATTTTGGGGTTGAAGTCTTGATTTAATCTTGTTGCACTGCATACCTTTGTGCCTCTTCATCCTCCTGAAGTTCAAGAACACTTTAAAAGTTAGAATGTTTCTGGTTGTTTAGTAACACAATGTAGAGAATAATGAGGATGTGCTAAGTGCAAAAAACATTATCAGTCAGATTTTAGATTACCATTACTAGAAATGTTAAATTTGGTAGATATGGGCTTTGGCAATGTGTGCATCTACAGTATACTGCTTTCTGACATGTTTCATTGCATACATCTGTGTATATTTGCAGTAGTTAAAATATATTAAGATTGAGACCTCCTTTGGGACAATTCAAGACTGATGAAGGAGATAATCTACTGCCAGTATGTCCAGTGCTATACAAATGAGTACATTCTTATATAAAATGCTGGATTTGTTCTGCGCACCACTTACTTTTTTCTTTTCCTTTGAAATAGCAATAATATTAATGTCACTGTTCACATTGTTTAATTGCAGAGAAATAAAACATTCTCTACTTTTCTTTTCCAGCTCCTTTATGCTCCTTTGATAGTCCAGGATAAAGTTGGCTGTTTCCTGAAAAGCAAATCAGGTGCATGCATTACTCTTAATAATAAACTATCTAAAGCCTCCAAGAATCTCAAGGGTATGTTACTCAGATATAAAATTTCAAAAATGTTTAACATGATAAATGTGCAACCCGGCTTTTATTGGGGAGGTTTTTGGGGCACAGACAACAGTTCCTTTAGTCCACAGATCCACACCAGACACAGCAGCACAGTACAGTTCTCTGGAAGGCAATATGGAAAAACAGGGGTATGGTAATCCACAGGATTAATCCATACAGGAGGCTCCAGGCAGGGAAGGGTTAAGTCCAGGCAGGTTCACGGAGAACAAGGGGTTAAGTCCAGGCAGGTTCATGGAGAGCAAGGAGTTAAGTCCAGGCAGGGGATAGATCCAGCCAGGCAGATTCACGGGGACAGTAGAAGATTCCTCCACAGTGCAGGGATTCCAAGCAGCACAGACAGTCCGGGAGATGATGATGAGGATGGGGGATGGTCAGATGAGGGAAGCTGGCACTCATCGCAGCCTTCCCTCACACACACACCCAGGAGAACACAAAGGGGGGGGGTTTCCTGCTCACCCTTAAGTATAGAGCTGGGCGCCTTGTTGGTAACTGGAGATTTCCTGTCGGGTTACCATGGCAACGGGCCCTGTCTCCCAAGTCTCCAGACCTGCCCAAGGAGCCCAGGAATTTGTGCATGAGGGGGAAGGGAGGAGGGGGCCTGTTTGTGGATTCCTTCAGCAGGGGGCCAGACTGCAATCCAGGGGGGTGAAGGGCTGCTGAGGGCTGCCTGTGTCAGGGACACGGAGGACTATAAGTCCCAGCATGGACGGGACAGAACAGTGAGGGGCTGCTGTGGGGTGGCAGGCAGCAAACCTGGAGGATGGGGAAGGAAGGACCAGCTCCGTGACAGTGATATATACAGCTGAAAGCGGTTCTAAAGGCAGAAGGTTTTTTACCTTCATGAATTCTATGCAAGAAGGTAAAAAAACTTT
The DNA here is from genome assembly GCF_062004578.1 of Staurois parvus. Classification (NCBI taxonomy): domain Eukaryota; kingdom Metazoa; phylum Chordata; class Amphibia; order Anura; family Ranidae; genus Staurois; species Staurois parvus. The sequence continues at coordinate 1,975,367 of NW_028318635.1, forward strand.
CTGGCTGCAGCCCCCCCCCCCCCCCCCCCATACCGCCCGCAATGTACATGAGAGTGGCAGCTCTTCTGGGTTTCTCTCTCCTCATTTGCTCACATTGCCAATGGCTCCTGCTGCTGTCAATCACAGCCAGTGAGCCAATGAGGAGAGAGCAGGGAGTGGGGCTGAGACACACTCTGTGTGTGAATGGACAAGAGCAAGAGGCTTGCTATCGGGGGTACATATCAAGGGGGAGGACCCAAAATAAAAAAGAATCGGGGCTTCTCTGTGCAGTGGTTTTGCAGGTAAGTATAACATGTTTGCTGTTAAAAAAATACAACCTTTAGAATCACTTGAAGTAAACATGGGAAACATTTAGACAAGAAACAATAACAAAAATGCATGCCCTGGATAAACACAAATCTACCGTAATTTACAGAAAAGTATCCACTTTTACTACTATGGCAACTTTTTCCATTAACCAAACCCAATTTCTCTTTGACTTTCCTTGGTTATTTCCACTTTGCATCATGGGCCCCTCCATGTACTTCTACTATATGTTATAGTTTTTTGTCGGTTGTCAGTTTGAAGCATGTTCTTTCATTCCTATAATACCCCTTTTAAATCTACATGTGGAAATGAGAATGACAATTTAGAAGTAATGGTACAGTAGTAGGATCCATATTTCTTTTTTTATTGACCAATTAACCTACAAACCTACAAAATCACACCCCAAACCCCCCCCCCCCCCCCACCACATCTTGTTTCTGAATTTAGCTAGTCTGCTTTTACAGAAATGATGTCACATCTCTAAAATAAATAAATAGAAAAACCCCAGTCATTACCAGTTCAAAGACCTGAACAGAGTCATAGCCAAAATCCAAGCAATATAACAAAAAGCAAAACTAGCCTCAGAAATTCCAACCCCTCTCGACAATATTCCAATTTTTTTTTTAATTGCTGGAATAGAGATTTAAGTTGTGCAACTGACACATTGGCAGATGCTTAAATATATCTTATGTGACATATATTATATTGTATATGATACCTTACCATTAACTTGCTATAGAGATTAGGCTGAAGTTTTGCAAAAACTCTTCTTAGCAACAATTCCAGCAAACTTCTTTCAGAAAAACTGTAATTAATAATAGTTGTACCACAGCTTATTTCAGTGTTAAAACTGGGTTCTAACTCATCAGCTTCAAGATATAGTCTGAAGTGGTCTGCACAAAGAAGCCTATGCCCATTGAAGGATATAATTGAGGAAGTATCTGAAACAAACAACAAAAAATTCCAAGTAAAACAAAAAAAATAGCCTTGCTTAATAAGGTTCATAGTTATATGTGCGTCTTTGCAACTGTAATAACTGCTGTTAATTAGAGTACTTTAAAAAATATTAGGTTTAGGTCCTGCACATCAAATCTGTCAATCATTTTCAGGTAATTGCCTAAAGATAGACAGAGTTGGGCATGTAATGAATAGTATTATGTACTGGACACACAAAAAGCCATGTGTGGCGGCCATGTTTTTCAGGTCCCAGGTCACGCATGCCATTTTTGTAAAATAGGGATACTTATATTGCAGCAGTGAATTCCTTTCCATAATTCCAGGAGTGCAGCTCCACAGCCTTGTAACTGAAGTCACATTTCTACAAGGGTCTGGAATTTCAAAGGACCTTATCTCTGCTTAGTGACAGCAGGACCCCTCTGCTGGCCATTACGTAGCAAATAACTATTGTTATGATTTGGGGGTTTAATAGCTCATTCGTGGTGCCAAAGTTCACTACACTCCAGAGGTACTTGTATGCCCACTTTTATTTAAAACAAAGCAAAGGTTTCCCAAACCAAAATCTGGCCAAAACTGCCTAATCACACAGTGGCATGGCCTCACCCTTCCACACTATTAACGAGAACCCTGCAACATGTCAGAGTTTGTTTACCCTCTCCCCATCTACTAACAATAAATATCTTGCTTTATCACTTTCCTCTGAGGGAATGGGGATTGACCCCATCGTAAAACTGTGACACAATCTTTCAGTTCTATAACACATGGTTTGCAGGGTAATTAAACCCATTAGGAGTACATGACTGCAATAAAATATCTTATCATGGCTAAGAGATATAGTAAAAGTGAGCAAACATTTTTGTCTACCTCATCCTGTGAAGAAAAACTTCAGTGTATTTTATAACTTCTGAAATAATAACAGTACATCCAGAATAAGGACATATTTACTTCTTTTGTACCACTAGCCTCCTAGATTGTAAGCTCCAAGGAGCAGGGCCCTCCTATCCCTCTTGTATTGAACTGTATTGTTGCTGTATTGTCTCCCATTATATTGTAAAGCGCTGAGCAAACTGTTGGCGCTATATAAATCCTCTATAATAATAATATCCATTAATTAGCTGCATTTTAAGTCCTAACACATTATGTCTCCTAGGTAAGTAGACATCTGACCCCCCCCCCCCATATTTATAATAATTTAAAAGGCAATTTCACACTGGACAATAATATGCAAGTTTGCAGACTGTCATTATAAATTATATATAGATATTAATACCTATAGAAAACTGTATCTTGGCCAAGGTGAGAGAGCCACTATACCATCTTGCTTGTTGATTGGACTCTGCAGAGCCAGGACTATAAGGGTAAGTTCACTTTTTGCACAAAAATAATAAATGCACATTTTTTTTCAAGTAAGAAAATGTGCATTTATTATTTTTGTCTGCAGGAGCCTGTAAAGTATTGCACCAGTAACAAGCAGATCGCTGGTGCCATGGAGGTCTCCTACAGATCTGTCAGTATATCTGCTTGCCCATAGGGGATGTGCGGGCAAGCAGGTATACTGACAGGAAAAATCAATTAACTACCACAGTGCTCCACGGTGCCATGGTAGTTCATTGGAAACTACAAGCCAACATCGGTCGTTTGTGTGTTCGTCGAACACGCGAATGGTAAGGGTGTTTGGTGGGTTGTTCTCCTGCTGCACCCCACAATGCACCGCCCCCTGACAGTGCATTGTGATTGGCCAAAGCAATCCACCTGACCACAGGTCGGGTGCAATTCTTTAACCAATCACAGCGCATGATGACGTCATCACAGTATTTAAGAACTATCATCCCGGCGCAGCTGTCAGACGGCGGGAGCCAGCGTCTCCAGAGGAGCATTTTTTTTTCTTTTTTCAGGTTGGTGTTGGGCATCGTGATTGACATTGGATCTACTTCAGGGGACATTTTTTAAATTTTTGTTTTTAATAAAGGACTTGTCAAAGACTGTCTGATATTTTTTACACTACACTTTTTTTTGTGAATGATTAGCGGTACCATGTACCCCATACTCATTCACATGGGGTGGCCAGGATCTGGGAGTCACCTTGTTAAAGGGGGCTTCCAGATTCCAATAATCTACCACTCGCAGACCCCCACAACCACCAGCCACCATTGTGGGGAAAAGGCCCTTGTCCCCCATCAACATGTAGACAAGGTGCTTTGGAAGGGAGCCCCCCTGCCCCAAAGCACCCCCCCATGTTGAGAGCATGTGGCCTGGTATGGGGGTGCTCACCCATTCCCTCCCTTTCCTGACCTGCTGGGCTGCATGCTCGGATAAGGGTCTGGTAAGGATTTTGGGGGGGTACCCCATGCCATTTTTTTTACATTTTGGCGTGAGGGTTCCCTTCAAAACCCATACCAGATCCGAAGGGCTTGATATGAATGGGGGAGGACCCCACATGTTAATTGCCAGAGAACCCACTGACAGCTGATACAGCAAAGAATGTTTTCACTACTAAAATACTGCATGTCTTAATATAACTCATGCAGTATTTTAATAGTTGTGCGCTTAGTGAATTGTCCCCTCTGTTTGAACAGGTTCAAATGTTCGACCCATCACTATCCCAGACTATGGAAGAGTCTCTGGAGAAGTCCTGGATGTGAGCATGGAGAGGGGAGACAAGGGAGTTAGACAGCAGTAAGTCTTAGGAGGAGCAAAGAGGATTGGTTGGGTGATATTTTAGGGAAAGATTGGTTATGTAAATTCGGGTTATGTGTGGCTTGTATGTTGTTGTCAGTGTTCTGAATATTATTTGGTGAGCAATCAGAAGCTAATGGAGAGATCGGCAAAGTGCGGTGGCAAACATTGAGTGGTTGGTAAGGCAGATGAGCCTGGCAGCAGCACTGCATTCATGATCCTCCTGGATCGGCCTCCTGGATCCATACCCCGCTTCGTGGATGACTTTTCCTCCTGGCTACCATTCTTCCTCTCCTCTGAGCTACAAACCATCATCCTTGGGGATTTCAACATCCCTGTCAACCTCGACAACCCGGACACATCCCGTCTCCTCCACTTAACCTCCTCCTTTGCACTTGCACAGTGCATACAATCCACCACCCACTCGAATGGTAATATTCTTGATCTTGTCTTCTCCAACTGCTGCGCTCCCCACAACCTCACTAACACCCCCTTCCCTCTCTCTGACCACAACCTGATTACCTTCTATCTCCTCGTCCTCCAACGCCTACCCCTCCAAATGTCACACTACTACCAGCCGTAACCTCCGCAACCTTAACCCTGCCCCCCTCCACTCTGCAGCTGATCAACTCCATGACCGCATCCTCCCCCTGTCCTGCCCCGACTTGGCTATGACTGCCTACAACAACGCGCTGTCAACAGCCCTTGACTCACTAGCGCCTTTAACCACACGCAACATCAGACCCCGACCTCTCCAGCCCTGGCAGACTGATCATACCAAAACCCTCAAACGACACAGTTGTGCCCTGGAGCGACTATGGCGCAAAACAAAATCCCAACAAGCCTTCACCCGCTACAAATCTGCCTTCCGCACCTACACCTCCTCCCTCCACGCAGCCAAACAAGCCTACTTCCTGACCCTCATCAAGACCCTCTCCTCCAATCCTTGCCGACTCTTCTCCACCTTCAACTCTCTACTCTCGCCACCCCCACCTCCACCCAGCACCTCACTCACCGCCCTTGAGATTGCCAATCACTTCAAAAACAAGATTGACACAATTCGCAAGGACATTACCGCAACTCACACGCCCTCTCAACCCGTCCCCTCTCACACAGCTACCCCCTCATCCCTCCTCCCCCTCGACATAACCCGCAGGGATTTCGTCACTGCTCAAACTCCCTCCAACCCCCTTCCCCCTCACTCAGCTACCCCCTCATCGCCCCTCTCCCACGGCTCCACCACTGCTCTGACCTCCACTTCCACCCCACCCTACATTCCTCATACTGAAGCTCCCCCAACACTCCGCACCTTTGACCTTACCACCATCGAGGAAGTCTCCAAGATCCTCTCTGATGCCCGCCTCACCACCTGCCCCCTCGACCCTATCCCCTCACAACTCCTACGACCTCCCTCCCCCTCCATCCTACGCTCCCTCACCCACATCTTCAATCTCTCCCTCTCCTCAGGCACTTTCCCCTCCCCTCTGAAACATGCACACATCACCCCCATACTTAAAAAGCCCTCCCTGGACCCCAATGACCCGAACAACCTCAGACTCATCTCCCTGCTCCCCTTCACATCTAAACTCCTTGAGCGCCTCGTCTACACCCGCCTATGCCCTCACCTCAACAACAACCACCTCCTCGATCCCCTACAGTCTGGCTTCCATCCCCTACACTCCACCGAAACCGCCTTACTCAAACTCTCCAACGACCTTCTAACCGCCAAAGCTAATGGCCACTATTCAGTGCTCCTACTCCTTGACCTCTCCGCAGCCTTCAACACAGTCGACCACCCCTCCTCCTCAAAAAACTACACTCCCTCGGCCTCAGAGATTCTGCTCTCTCCTGGCTCTCATCCTACCTGTCACAGCGCTCTTTCAGCGTTACCTATAATGCTACCACCTCCCCCTCACTCCCCCTCTCTGTTGGGGTCCGTCCTTGGACCCCTTCTCTTCTCCATCTATACCTCCTCCCTTGGCCAACTCATACACTCTCACGGCTTCAACTACCACCTCTATGCCGACGACACACAAATCTATCTCTCAACCCCCCACCTCACCCCCTCGGTCTCTGCCCGAATCACACACCTACTGAGCGACATATCAGATTGGATGTCGCTCCACTTCCTTAAATTGAACCTCTCCAAAACCGAGTTTCTTGTCTTCCCCCCAGCCCGGACCCCACCCCCCATTGACTTCTCCATCACATCCAACAACGCCAATATCAAACCCGCCCTGCAGGCCAGAGTACTTGGTGTCATTCTGGACTCCAACCTATCCTTCCAGCCCCAAGTCCAATCTTTAACAAACTCGTGCAGACTCCACCTCCGCAACATCGCCAAAATACGTGCGTTCCTAATCCCAGAAACCACTAAACAGCTCATCCACTCCCTCATCGTATCTCGACTACTGCAACTCCCTCCTCACTGGCCTGCCTCGCCGCTGGCTATCCCCGCTTCAGTCGATCCTGAATACGGCTGCCAGACTCATTCACCTTTCCAACCGCTCCGTTTCCGCCACCCCCCTCTGCCAATCCCTCCACTGGCTTACGATTGTGCAACGGATCAAATTCAAAATCCTAACACTGACATACAAAGCTGTCCACCATACTGCCCCAAACTACCTCACTGACCTAATATCCAAGTACCGCCCAGCACGCACACTCCGCTCCTCACAAGACCTCCTTCTCTTTAGTTCCCTGGTCTCCTCCTCCCATGCCCTCCTCCAGGACTTCTCCAGGGTGTCACCCATCCTCTGGAACTCCCTGCCCCAACCCATCAGATTATCTGCTACTCTCCTCTCCTTTAGGCGCACCCTGAAAACCCATCTCTTCAGGGAAGCCTACCCTACCCCCTGCTAACTTGACAGACCTCCTCCACTCCCTACCACTCCATCCCCCACAGCTATCTCCTCCTGTACCACTATCCCCTCCCTCCTAGATTGAAAGCTCCAAAGAACAGGGCCCTCAATCCCCTCATGTTTTGCATTGTATTGGTATTGTTCTGTCACATGTTCTGTCCCCCTTTGTAATGTACAGCGCTGAGCGAACTATTGGCGCTTTATAAATACTGTATAATAATAATAATGATAGACTGAAGGGGTTTTAGATATATATATATATATATATATATATATATATATATGTGTGTGTTGCCTTTCATTTCTAAATATATACTATATATAATAGTATGTAAGTAATACACTATATAATCATATACTTAATATTCACCTACTCTACTGCCGGTGCTGCAAAATGATGCTGTATAGCAGAGAAATCACTGCTTGAAGAATGTTCCGAAGTCAACACTTCAAAGAGTGTTGAATCCCTGATCCCCTGCCTGCACTGTGGTGCCTCCTGCCAGTGCCTATGTCCCTACAAAATACATAGAGAGATAGGAACTACAGCATGTGGCTGTGGACCAGGAATCTGACACTCTTGGAAATGTCAGATTCAGAATATCCCTGCAATACAGCAGAAATTTGGAGTGTGAGAAGCGGGGCAGGTTAGTAATAAATTTCATCTGTCCAGAGAGCACATTTTTGACCATTTTGATTTTATAAATTTGTACCTGCATCAAATTTGTACGGGCAGCACAGTGGCTAAATGGTTAGCACTTCCACCTGGCAGGACTAGGGTCATTGGTTCAAATCCCAACCACGGCACCACTTGCTTGGAGTTTGCATGTTCTCCCTGTTCCTGTGTGTGTTTCCTCTGGGTACTCCAGTTTCCTCCCACACTCCAAAGACATGCTGGTAGGTTAATTGGATCCTGTTTATTTTGGCCCTAATATGTGTATGTATGAATGTGAGTTATTGACCTTAGATTCTACAGCCCTTGAGGGTTAGGGACTGATGTGAATGTACAATATATATGTAAAGCGCTGCATAAATTGATGGTGCTATATAAGTACCTATAATAATGAAATAAAAGAACAATCCTTACACTGCTCATATGCTGAAATCACATATCACTGACCTAATGAATTTAGACCTCTTTTTTTTAAGACTATTTATTTGTGACCTTATTGAAAAGCACCAATGTGGTTGTAAATATTGTAAATTTTAGTTCAAAATGTAATTTACTGGACCATTATTTTGCTACATACCCTCCAAAAAACGTCAATAAAAATACATAGTAGCAAGCCCGTCTCTTTCCTCCTTCTGCTTCTTCCCCCACGGTCTTTCCTGTATTTCCCAGACAGTCAAAGTGACAGCCAGGACTTGACTTCTTGTATATTACAGCACTGATTGCAGCTGCTGCTGTCAAAACAAGACTTCTGATCAGTGTTGTTAAGCACTGTTCAGTAGCATCCTTCAAGCCTACAGGGTAACAATTTTGTTACGTTGCATTTAGGGAGTAATAAAGGGGTGAACTTTTATCTGCATAGGATGACAGTGCAAGAAACCCTATCAATAAGAAAATAAATAAATAAATATATAATAAAAAGTGTTTTTCTTCAGCCCCCCCATTAATACTTTGAAAACACATATCAGCCCTAATTGATTGCTTCTTCCTCTTTTTTTAGTTTTTAGCATTCTACTATTTTTTATTATCATTTCTATTTTTATCCAATATTTATATCTAATATTTATCTTTTTTAGCATTGATTTTGTTTGTTGATATTTGTGTACTGCATTAAAAACATTTTTTGTAAAATGCCTTTATTACCTTTGTAAATAACTTTGCAATGTTTTCTATCAGAAACATCATTACTTTAATGCCATTATAATTGGAACAATTTATAGAATAAAATGCATACTTTTGATCTAGAGCAGGAGTCTCCAAATTTTTCTAAACAAAGAGCCAGCTTATTTTCCCTTAGACTTTGGAGGGGGAGAAGTTGGTATCAGTAGGAGGATTAGTGCCCCATCATTTTTATCAGTGGTAGGAATAATACCCAATCATTGGTGTCAGTAGGAGAAATAGTACTCAATCAATGGAGTCATTGGGAAGAGTTGTGTCCATTATTGGTGTCAGTGGGAGCAACAATGCCCAATTGTTGGTGTCAGTGGGAGGAATAGTACTCCATTAACTGTGTCAGTAGGAAGAATAGTGCCCCATCATTGGTGTCAGTGGGAGGAATAGTGTATTGTACCAATGAGAGGAACAGTGCCCCAGAGCTGGATAAAGGCATGCAAAGGGCTACATCCAGCCCCTGGTCCACAGTTTGGAGACCACTGACCTAGAGTAATGCTAAAGTAAAAAGAATGTTTTAATGTTTAATAGAAGACATAAAAAATAACTGAATTTTCACAAAACAATATCACCAAAAAAGTCTTGTGTGTCCCAAAAAAGTATATATGTTTTTCTTTTATTTATCTGAAGTAATGACAAGTTATTGCTGAATCAATAGGCTCATAAAAAAGTCTAAAACTGCTTTGGTCCAAAAAAGGTGAGCAGGTGTGAGAGCTGAACTAGTTAATAACACTACAAGTTTAATACCACTAGCAGGGCAAAGGAAAAATTTAATTTTGCAAATCCAGCAAATCAATGTCAGGTATATGAATTATCAAGTAAAAAAAAATAACGTCTATAAAAAGAAATGCAGCTGAACATTATAAACTCTTCATAAGTACACTGCAAAGCTTGAAGAAAATTAAATGTGATGAAGTTGTAATACTGAATTCATTATGTTACTATGAATCTGTAACAGCCTAAACACTGTAAAAAGAAGCAAAACAGCATTGGAAGTTATGGCATCACTGTACATTAAGGCAGCTGGTCTAAAAAATTGTAAAACATACTAGGCTATCAAACGCTAACTATCTCTCTGTAAAGATGATATAGCTCTCTGCTGGGTATATCCTTTGCAACTATCTGTTTTTATGTCACTCACAGTAGCTAGCTAACAACTTGCAGAAATACAAAATATGCATCTGATATTTTCAGCAATAACAGACTGTGAAATGTGTATTACAATTAAAACTCATACAGGTATGACAACAGAAATAGGCATAGAAAATTCCAAATGTGTTTTTATATTGTGTACTAAAATGGTTATTCAGAAATGGTTACATACTTTATCTTTAAAAACATATAGTGGTTTTGTATACAATTTCTTTCTTCCTATGTAGTAGTCGGAAATACATTTAAAAAATAAAACAACTTAAAACATAAATATAAACTGCTGTATATTAGTAATTTGCTTTCTGCTTTCAAGAGAGAATATATTTCTTAAGGCACCTCTTCACATTTTAAAGGCTTGCAGTTTAGGTATTTAGTGGAAAAATCCTGTTTACGCAGCTCAATGATACCTCTTGCACACTGGAGTAAAAAATACTAAATTTTTTTCTGATTTCAAGTGCGATGCATTGTAGTCTATGGAACAATGCACACAGCTTAGTAATGATCAGTAATACAGCATTGAGTACAGAGCCATAAAATATAAATAGAAACTTTTACACTTGAGTGTAGTAATTTACGCACATACGTGTGTTTACATGTCTATAAGCATGTTAACACAAGTATAAATTAGTATAATACAACACTGGCAATGAAGACTTTTAAAATAAAATCCCCACACCCACGCAAACCCAAAAAAAGTAATACAATGAAATATTATATATAAATAACCCACACAAATGAAATTGTGTAAAAGTAAAATATAGTCAATATACAATAATAATAAAATTTATGTGAATTTAGAGTTGCTTGTTATAAGACTTAAATTAAAGTCTAAAAACAAAACAATCAAATAAATAAACCACGCTCTCACAACCCCCCCAAAAAAATCTTTTTTAAAGCGTCATCAACAACAGACATACAACTAAAATGTTCAAAAGTCCAATTAAAGTGCTCAGTGCAAAAATAATAAGTAATAACAAGTAATGAAAAGGTGACACCAAAAAGAAATGTGATCTTCCTCTCCACCAGATAGGTACACAGCATACTCATGAGAAATGTATGACCCCTTTTATGCAAAGGAAGTCACATAACGCTTTATAGGTCCCCAACTGGCAGTTTCCCCCCACCAAGCTGTGGAGTTCAGCTTTCAATTACATCCAGTGGAGTATCCCATATATTTGGATGAATGGATACCAGTATGCATTTATTGGAGCTCGTGCACCTTTGAGAGATTCTACAAATAGCTCATTGACATGAAGAGAGAGGTGGAAAAACCTCTCATAGTGTAGTACTTTATTGAATAAAAAGTTAAAATTGCACTATCATTCATAAAGAATACTCAAACATTGAAAATTAAACTGGAAATGCTGGTTTGCATTCCACCTGCTTTCCAAACACCAGAAGTGAAAGTCCCACCCCTCTGTTTTTGGGTGTTGTGAGAGTGCGGTTTATTTCTTTGACTGTTTTGTTTAATGAAGAGTTTTACTCGTCTATATGCTTATGCACTTTAACATTACTCAAAGTTTTTACACAGGGGCTGCCTGTCAACAAGTTCCTGAGTAAACATCAGTAAATTATGATGCCCGTGTGCAAGGTACCTAATAGTGACTCCTCTTTTATTGGACAATGCACTCTGAAGTTTCACTCAAACAAATTGTTCCTCAAAGCAGGCTGCAACTACAACAGTCCAGTTAGCAAACCCAAAGCACTGAATGTTTTGTCATTTAGTAAATATTTATTTGTACAAAAGAAGGTTGTATGTATACTGTATAAAGCAGAAAAAGATGTAAAACTATCGTCAAAAAATGTATACAGTTCTATTAATCATAAGCTGTTGTTTTATATCTGATCCTACTTTACACAGTGTGCAATCAACCTTTAATACACAGGTATTTAGACATATTTAAAGCAGTGATAAACCCTTATGTAAGCCCACTGAGGTGACACAGAGCAATTAAAAATCCTACCAAATAAGCTGTACCTGTTTATCTTCATCCCTCTCTCCTCTGCAACATTCCAAAGTACAGTCAGGTCCATAAATATTGGGACATCGACACAATTCTAACATTTTTGGCTCTATACACCACCACAATGGATTTGAAATGAAACGAACACGATGTGCTTTAACCGCAAACTGTCAGCTTTAATTTGAGGGTATTTACATCCAAATCAGGTGAACGGTGTAGGAATTACAATAGTTTGCATATGTGCCTCCCACTTGTTAGGGACCAAAAGTAATGGGACAGAATAATAATCATAAATCAAACTTTCACTTTTTAATACTTGGTTGCAAATCCTTTGCAGTCAATTACAGCCTGAAGTCTGGAACGCATAGACATCACCAGACGCTGGGTTTCATCCCTGGTGATGCTCTGCCATGCCTCTACTGCAACTGTCTTCAGTTCCTGCTTGTACTTGGGGCATTTTCCCTTCAGTTTTGTCTTCAGCAAGTGAAATGCATACTCAATCAGATTCAGGTCAGGTGATTGACTTGGCCATTGCATAACATTCCACTTCTTTCCCTTAAAAAACTCTTTGGTTGCTTTTGCAGTATGCTTTGGGTCATTGTCCATCTGCACTGTGAAGCGGCGTCCAATGAGTTGTGAAGCATTTGGCTGAATATGAGCAGATAATATTGCCCGAAACACTTCAGAATTCATCCTGCTGCTTTTGTCAGCAGTCACATCATCAATAAATACAAGAGAACCAGTTCCATTGGCAGCCATACATGCCCACGCCATGACACTACCACCACCATGCTTCACTGATGAGGTGGTATGCTTAGGATCATGAGCAGTTCCTTTCCTTCTCCATACTCTTCTCTTCCCATCACTCTGGTACAAGTTGATCTTGGTCTCATCTGTCCATAGGATGTTGTTCCAGAACTGTGAAGGCTTTTTTAGATGTCGTTTGGCAAACTCTAATCTGGCCTTCCTGTTTTTGAGGCTCACCAATGGTTTACATCTTGTGGTGAACCCTCTGTATTCACTCTGGTGAAGTCTTCTCTTGATTGTTGACTTTGCCACACATACACCTACCTCCCGTTGAGTGTTCTTGATCTGGCCAACTGTTGTGAAGGGTGCTTTCTTCACCAGGGAAAGAATTCTTCGGTCATCCACCACAGTTGTTTTCGTGGTCTTCCGAGTCTTTTGGTGTTGCTGAGCTCACCGGTGCATTCCTTCTTTTTAAGAATGTTCCAAACAGTTGTTTTGGCCACGCCTAATGTTTTTGCTATCTCTCTGATGGGTTTGTTTTGTTTTTTTTCACCTTAATGATGGCTTGCTTCACTGATAGTGACAGCTCTTTGGATTTGATCTTGAGAGTTGACAGCAACAGATTCCAAATGCAAATAGCACACTTGAAATGAACTCTGGACCTTTTATCTGCTCATTGTAATTGGGATAATGAGGGAATAACACACACCTGGCCATGGAACAGCTGAGAAGCCAATTGTCCCATTACTTTTGGTCCCTTAACAAGTGAGAGGCACATATGCAAACTGTTGTAATTCCTACACCGTTCACCTCATTTGGATGTAAATACCCTCAAATTAAAGTTGACAGTCTGCAGTTAAAGCACATCTTGTTCGTTTTATTTCAAATCCATTGTGGTGGTGTATAGAGCCAAAAATGTTAGAATTGTGTCGATGTCCCAATATTTATGGACCTGACTGTATATCAATCATTTGGTATTTCTTGGCTTCCAGGATGCAGAGGGAAAGGATAAGACCTCATACACAGCAGAGAGCTGAGAGTAATTTGACACCTGAGTGGAAGGAATAGACACACCTCCTCTCTATACATTCTTGTTAAGAAATACACTTAAGGTTGTCAATGTCATCCTGTGTGCTAGAAGGGGGTAACTGTCACCACAGAGTGCCTGGTGGCAGAAGCAGACTGAATGGGAAAGAGAGAGCATTCAGGATCCACACTAGGTGCTATAAATTGAGGCAAGTACACTTTATTTGAGTATACTTTGTTCATTTTGGCTTTCAAAGGTTTACAATCACTTTCATACATGACAGAGTGCTATGGGTTAAACAAGTAGACAGTTGAAGTTGTCAAAATAATATTTATTATGTTCCCTTAAAATCCTTATTCATACCTAGAGCATACACACAAGAGAAAACTTCAACTACATGTACAGATGATTTTGTGATAAAACATCCTCACAAAGAAGTGAGAGGTTTTAATTAATTTACAAATACAGTCTCGTTAACCTTTATGGGCGCGCTGAGGGCTGTATACTCTTGAACCGACTGCTCTGAATAATATTATTGTTAGAGGAGTTCCTCTCTTAAGAAAGAATGATTTCTCTTCTATTACTTCATCTCAGGGTTGCAAAGCTGTGTAGTTGCATTTCACTCCTTTAGCCTGGGTTCACATGCGGTGTGGAATTTGCACCGGTTTCTGTGCGATTTTGCACCGCATCATGATCGCACTCTGTTCATGCGAACCACTGCGAGTGTGTTTGTTAAGTTAACAACATCCTGCAATCGGTTCATAACATGTGGTGAGTTGTGTAAAATCGGAATGCATGGGTGTGAACACCCATGCGATCCAATTCTGGTGCGGACAAAAAAAAGGGTCCTGCACTATTTTGTTGCGGATGCTGTGCGATCTGAGCTATCCAAAGTGTATGGCTCAAATTGCACCACGGTTCCTGTGTGAATCACATGCGATGTACCACACCGCATCACTGTGAACCCAGGCTCAAAAGTTACTGAACTTTTTCAAAGTCTCACACTCCTGTAAAAGAACAGAATATGAAAGCTGCTTGCTGACATATTTTTAAAGATGCAACTATTCTATCATTATATCCCTGTTTTACTGTCTACTGAGTTCAGACTTTTCAGGTTAACTGGCTATATGCTTGTTTCAGGTCAGAGAATCATTAGGTATTGAAGCAACGATCGGAATGATGGTATTGGCTTCCATGCCTTTTTAAAACAAGCCAGCAATGGCAGCTTTTCTATACCTTTTCTTACAGGTTCTCTTTAACTCTCCAGTGGAAGTCAAAGAGGTATCAGCTGTAAAGCTCTAAACACCTTTCATTTAGGAAGTTAGTATATTTCAAAATAATAATAACTAAATAACAATTTGAAAAAAAAACCCTAGCCGAAAGCATTAGAAAACAAACAATGCAAAAAACATACCTTGCAGAGTGCATTTATCATTAGCTGCACAGCAGTGGTCAATAAGAGGCATCAGTAAGTCATCCCATTTACTACAGTAGTTATTTAGAATCAGGGGGCCACCAGTTATAATTACTTTTTCAATTGGAGCCAGGACACTGCTGTCTTGCCTAATTGAATACAAAGTTTTAACGTGATTAATTCATCTGAAAAAAAGTAATTACCAAATGCAGAAAGTGATCTATGCTAGATGTTATTTTCCATACAATTAATTCAGGTTTGCCTAACAAAAACTCCCTTCTTGCTATGGATTAAAAAAAACACCACTTCCAAGCCAAGTCCAATGGCCTGTAGCATATGCTAAGATTGTACAGTCTCTGCCTCCAAGAAAGACTTGTAGATTGTTCTCAATATTAGTTTTTTTCTGTCTTTTAAAAAATAAGATTAGGTAAACAAACCCTATTTGGAAAACTTGCGGTGACAGGAGGATCAGCAAAACAAATAGAGGAAGCAAAAGCTAGACATGTAAGGAGAAAACACCTTTCTTTGACTTTTGTTTCAATCAAAAAGAAATATGTCTGAATAATAAAAAAGGAATCCCAGTTTCATTTTCAAGCTTGTAACAATTCCACATTTCAGCACAGCTCTTTATAGCAGCTTATTAAACAGAGGTATCCTTAGAAGACTTCCAAAAATACTTTATTGGTTACACTGTGCACCAAGCTCTATGTGTACAGGATATATTCTGGAGAGCAGACAGACCTTTTATAATGCTTTTAATGATGATTTCATAACGTAAAGGACTACACCAAATATACTTTAAGCACTTGAAGACTGCCCTATAGTAGTTTTACTGCTACAGGGTGATCCTCCTGTGCAAAATCAGGTGTATATATATATATATATATATATATATATATATATATATATATATATATGTGATTTTGCACTTCCGCCATAGGGGACGCACTTCTGCTGTGAACACTCACAGCAGAAGCCGATCTGTGACTGCCAGTGAACGCTGATCGTCAGGCAAGAGAAAGAACAGAGCTCTGCCTATGTAAACAAAGCAGAGCTCTGGTATGACAGATGTGGAAGTGAAAGATTGTGTGTCCCTGAAAAGCTGGGAACACGATCCTTCACTTCCTTTAGTAACAGCACCACCTAGTGTGCACCAAGCACATAGCTAGACACACATTTAACCCTTTGATTACCCTAGATGTTAACCCCTTCCCAACCAGTGCCATTGGTACAGTGATCAGAGCATATATTTAGCACAGATCACTGTATTAGTGTAACTGGTTGCCACAAAGTGTTAGTGTAAAAATGTCCACCGCAATATCACAGTCTCACTGTAAGTTGTTGATCGCAGCCATTACTAGTTTAAAATAATAAATAAATTAAATTCCAGTATATGCCTCATAGTTTGTAGACGCTATAACTTTTGCACAAACAAATCGATATACACTTATTGGGGTTTCTTACCAAAAATATGTAGTAGAATACATTTGGCCTAAATGTATGAAGAAATTTGATTTTCAAAATTTTTTCATTGGATGTTTTATAGCAGAAAATTAAAAATATTGTTTTTTTTTTTTTTCAAAATTGTCGGTCTTTTTTATAACTCAAAAAGTAAAAACCACAGAGGTGATCAAAATACCACCAAAAGAAAAGTCTATTTGTGGGGAAAAAAGGACATAACTTTCATTTATGTGCAGCGTTGCATGACTGTGCTATTGTCAGTTAAAGTAACGCAGCACCTTATTGCAAAAAAAAATGGCATAGACAGGTAGGGGGGTAAATCTTCTGGAAGGCAAGTGGTTAACTCACCTTGCCTGTAGATTTATGGAAGAGAACAGATTTTCTGAGGTTGTCCCCATGATATCTTGAATCCACATCTTTCCTTCAAAACATGGATCTATCAGCAATGTTGGACGCTGCCAAGAAAAGGAAAGTATAGCTGCATTCTCCATCTGCTGAGGAGTCCAATCTGCAGAAGCACAAATCATATTTGTATTGAGCTAAAAGTCCAATTACAGTTCTGAAAGTCACATTCCAGCTCAACTACAAGGTCACCACCTGTCCAATAACCAGGTATGCCAAGAACATTAATGATACAGGGAGACTGAGCATGTTCTAATTTAATTAAATGAACACAAAATAAATTATTTTTAAATAAATACCATCCATGAGTAAAATAATGTAGACATAGCAGTAAACACAATTTATAAAAAGATATAATGTATTAGTGTATCTTACCATATATCTCGCAATAAGATACTGTAAATAACCCATACTTTTCAAGCATTATGCAAACGTGTTATACAGCAGAATTTGCTTACATTATCACAGTATTTTAAGTTCTTGGCATTGTCTAAGCTAAACTTCTCTCTCTCCTAAATTAAAATGTAAACCTTGGGCCCATGACAAGGTAATGGCAATTTCTTTCTCAATAACTTATCTATGCAAGACCTGCCCCTGACTTTTGAGGTTTAAAATATTGACTTGGAAATTAGTGGCTGGAAGAAGATGGTCACATTGATGCACTTATTGCTTTTTAAAGGACTTATTTTTTTTTCTTCCCCCTTCCGTGACGAGGCGGTTGAAATCTCTGCTGATTGTCCATTTCTATTAGATCTGGTAAATGTTATGGACATCTAAACATATTGCAGACTTGGCCATCCACACTAACATCTGCCTATTTATGGATTGCTTAAAGTGGAACTTTAGCCTAGGAATAAAAATGGGCAGAGAGACAGGATATTTAATGCAGAATAGACATGCTTGGTCTCTTCTGCATTAAAGCTTTCTGCCTGCCTGTCTGCCCCTTTAGCTTTAGCTTTGGTAGAGGAGGAAAAGGAGGGAAGGGAACAGACTCTGTCAAGGTTTTTTGTATAATTTTCTGTCCACAGCAGGATGTAAGGAGATTTCTCAAAAGTAAAGAGACAGTCCCTTTAGACATTTGTCACCTGACCAAGTTTACCAATAATAAGATTACTATTATTATACAGGTTTTTACAGCTCCAACTGTTTTTGCTTGTGCTTTACAATATAAAGGGAGGCAGTACAAAACTATTTATTACCAGAGAGTTAGGAGGACCCTGCTCATGAGAGCAAAAGGTAATAGCTGTGATGAGGAGCTGAAATTAAAAGTTATTTTTTTTAGGTGGAGTGAAATTTCCCCTCACCCTTCATTCTTGTTATAATTTACCTATTTTTTATTTGTCCACCACTTTCTCTATGAGGTAATAGCTAACAGGACCTATAAAGAGGGTTCATCTCCCTAGTAGGGACACAGCCAGTTACAAAGCCAGACAGATGTTCTAAACTTCCCTTACTCTATCCAAAATTCAAAAGAAAATTATACAGCTTTGCATACACTTAAATAATAAACACATGTTGATGAGGATGGTGGTCTATGATAGTGTAAAAAGAAGCATGCTTAGGCTTAAAGTGATATTAAAGGCTTTTTTTTTCTAAAATAAAAAATAGTTTTTCACGTACATGATCTGTGAAAGGATGTTGCACAGAGGAGTGGCTTACCTCCTCTTCTGGAGTCCCCACTGGCATTTCTGCTCCTCGAGTGCCCCCTCAGCACACCCAGCTTGCTGTGGACATGCTCCCAAGCCAGGCTGTGTGCATCCATAGATACACAGTTCATTCAACCATTCCTCCTCACAGGATTTGACTGACAGCAGCAGAAGCCAATGGCTACCACTGCTGCCTGTGTTATCTGTGAGCAGAGGAAAAAAAAAGAGCAGGGCTGCAGACAGGCACAGCGCTAGATTGAGAGAGGATTCAGGTGTTTCAGGAGAAGTGAGGTGGTAAACACCTAGTGGAAAGTTTTCTATCTTAATGCAGAGAATACATTAAGGTAATAACCTTTTGACTTTAGAACTATTTTAAAGTTATTTAAGGGAATGGACACAATAAAACAAAACAAATATGGGAATGGTCCAGTAATTGGGTGTATGCTATTTGTTATACAGCTCAATAGGCATAGGAGGCAGCAATAAACGTAAGGCAAATACTAAATATAAGTAGTTGACTACTCTCCAAATTAGCATTTATTATACAGCAAAGTATTTTTCTACTGATTAAATTGCACACATTTTCTGGGATATTAAAATATTAAACAATAAATACTATTAGCTATTAAACTTAAAGTATATTCTCAATATACAAGCAATTGCATTAGACATTTGTATAAATTACATTAATTTACCTTTTGCTGACCATTTTTGAACTTTCTCCATCTTTACAATTCTCATAATCAAAGCTCTAATAAAGTCCATGTAGAGATCCTCAGTAATCACAGGTAAAAATGAAGAAAAGATAGTTAGCTCTGCTGGTTCTGCAGGCTGCCATGCACTTTCCTCATCGTATTCTTTCTCTGTTGAAAAAACGTCTGCATTAGACAAGATAATGCACGGGTGTCAAACTGGTGGCCCTCCAGCTGTTGCCAAACTACAAATCCCGTGACGCGTTGCAAGATTGACAGTTACAAGCATGACTCCCAAAGGCAGAGGCATGATGGGACTTGTAGTTTTGCAACAGCTGGAGGGCCACCAGTTTGACACCCTTGAGATAATGGGATTATAGTAAAAAGAAAAACAGTGGGCTGTAGATAATTTTCTTTAGTTATTAGGTCTTTAGGTCTAGTCCATGTTTATATTAATTGCTGTGGGTTTACTGCATGTACGTTAACACCATTTACTGTATGTAACATATTATTATGATTTCCAGTAAGGCAACCCATTCTTTTTTAAAAGAGTTATTATTGCACCACAAGGCACCTCAGTATGTAACTGCATCTTTTTACCCCATTTTGGTTCACATCTCTTTGTTGTTGCTGTGTGTTGGAATGTGGGTCCATTGTTGATGTGTCATTAGGGTGCCATTCAGAATGTACATCAGTCAACAGAACACTTTTTTTTCATAAAAATGGCAGTCAGTGCTAAGACTCATCTCTCTTATCAATAGGTACCACTTTCTAATGGTAGAACCTAGTTTCTTTTGAATACATTTACATATAATTCATATAACAGTGATTTATGAAGCACGTTATATTGCTTTATTGTAGGCGAGGGTCCCAAAAAAAGTAGTCAAAATCTATACACTGTAGTTCCTGTCTGCACTATTCCTGCTGGATTTTTCTATTTACTTCACATTACTGAAAATTTCAAAAGAAAGAGCATAATACCCAGGCATGTCTTTATTATAGTTGCAGTAAAAATGCAATGGTGAAAAGATAATATTCAAACTGCTGAAATCCAACATTTCAAAGTGGGTGTCATGTTCCTTCTGCTGGTCACTCTGTAACTAAGGATCACTAACTTACACACTACGAAGTGTCATATAGTATAAAAAAGATTTGAAGAACACTGGAGAGAAAAGTATTCATTATGTTCTATTACAGGGTGCATCTGCCTCCAATTTTGTAGACACTTAACAGGGTCTCTTTAGGGCTAGTTCACTCTAGATGCAGTCCAGTGCATTTTTTTTCTGCATCAAAAATGCATGCACTGTGTTTTCCATGTATTCCAGCGGCCCTAATTCACACCAGTGCAGTCAATTCCAGTCAGTTTCCAGTGTAGTAAAAATGTAGAACATTCTGCATTTTTTCTTCACACAACCATACTGGAAGGTAGCAAACTGCATCAAAACTGCACTGGAACTGTGTGTGGTGTGAACTGTAAGCAAAAACCTATCCGTAATGCATCCGGAGTGCATTTTTGTGTTGTGAACTGGCCCTTAAAGAAGTACAATCTTTACAAAGCAATAATTACCTTTTGTTTTTAGAGTATTTATATCACTACTGTTCTTCTGTCTTTCCATAGGGAAATCATTAGGGAATATTACTGAGAATTCAATCACACGACCTAAAGAAACAACACATGTAAAGAACGCATATGGTCAAACATCAGCAAGCGATAAGATTATGCAATGACACATAACACACCTTGATTACACATTTATTTATAAACTAGGCTATCATTTAAGTTTTATTTAAAGAAAAATGGGATGGTTTACTACAGGCAAACAGGCAGCTCCTTTTGCAAGAGAATTTTCCATTAGCTTTTTTAATCAGAGTATAGCATCAAGTCAATTAAACTCCTGGGATATTGATCTGGTTAGTTAAGTAGCAGAGGGGGTTCTTAATCAGTTTCAGCTGCTTTGGGGTTAATGAAACTAACAACAGGTGCACTCGAAGGGCAACAATGAGATGACTCCCAAAAAAGGAATAGTTTTACAGGTAAAGGCCACTGACAATTTTTTCCCTACTCATCTTTTCTGACTATTTTTCTCTAGTTTTGCATTTGGCTAGGGTCAATGTCACTACTCGTAGCATGAGGCGATACCTGGACAACTACAGAGTTTTCACAGGCAGTCCAAATCCTCCAGGATTGCACATCAATACGTGCCATTGCCAGAAGGTTTGCTGTGTCTCCCAGCACAGTCTCGAGAGCACGGAGAAGATTCCAGGAGACAAACAGTTACTCTAGGAGAGCTGGACAGAGCTGTAGAAGGAGGAACAGGATGAGCATTGCTAGAGCCCTACAAAACGACCTCCAGCAGGCCACTGATATGAATGTCTCTGATCAAACAATCAGAAACAGACTTCATGAGGGTGGCCTGAGGACCCCACGTCCTCTAGTGGGCCTTGTGCTCACTGCCTGACACCATAGAGCTCGATTGGCATTTGCCATTGAACACCAGAATTGGCAGGTCCATCACTGACACCCTGCGTTTTTCACAGATGAGAGCAGGTTCACCCTGAGCACATGTGACAGACATGAGAGGATCTGAAGAAGCCGTGGAGAATGTTATGCTGCCAGTAACATTGTTCAGCATGACCGTTTTGGTGGTGGGTCAGTGATGGTCTGGGGAGGCATATCCATGGAGGGACACACAGACCTCTACAGACTAGACAATGGCACCCTGACTGCCATTAGGTATCTGGATGAAATCCTTGAACCCATTGTCAGACCCTATGGTGGTGCAGTGGGTCCTGGGTTCCTCCTGGTGCACGACAATGCCCGGCCTCATGTGTTGAGAGTGTGCAGGCAGTTCCTGGAGGATGAAGGAATTGATACCATTGAATGGCCCCCATGCTTGCCTGACCTAAATCCAATAGAACACCTCTGGGATATCAAGTTTAGGTCCATCCGACGCACAGGTGCACTTCAAGCTGTACAGGAGCTCAGTGATGCCCTGGTCCAGATCTGGGAGCAAAGGAACCCAGGACACCATCTGTCGTCTCATTAGGAGCATGCCCCAACGTTGTCAGGCATGCATATAAGCACGTGGGGCCATTCAAACTACTGAGTACCATTTCTAGTTGATGCAATGAAATTTCAGCAAAATGGACTAGCCTGCTGCATCATCTTTTCACTTTGATTTTCAGGGTGTCTTTGAATTCAGTCCTCTGTAGGTTGATAATTTTCATCCTTACTACACATTACCCAGTCCATATCAGTATATATATCCAGCATGATATTTTTCCCCATTGAGATCTGATGTGTTTTTCAAAGTGTTCCTTTAATTTTTTTGAGCAATGTACTGTATATCCAATCACATGTAAGGAAGATTTTAAAAAAATTGTTTTTGGTTGTTCTACATGATTAGATGATGGAAGTCAGTGGAGTTTCACCTCATTCAATAAGCTAAGGAAAAAGTCCCTTGCAAAGTGAACTGTATTTGACTTTAGTAAATCAAGCCCAAATATTGTAATGCACAAATTTAACATAATTCAACACATGTAATAATGCTAATGAACATTTTAAAGTTTTATGCAGTAGAACTAATAAAAGGAACCAGTGTCACTGTTATTACTTAACACCCAAGGCACTCTAATATGCAAATCCCAAAAGCACTTTAAAAATGCTTTTTGCAGCTCTGAGGAGGAAAGTTAGGAACTGCCATCACTTAACCCCCATCTCCTACATTGCGTTATTGGTCACAGAGCCTGTTAATCACAAGTGAATTTAAGTAGTTGGAAGGGGTTTCCACTATCAAGGCCAAAAGCTGCATACAAGAGAGTCCCAGAATTTGGGGCTCCTGGGTAGTTTAAGATGTCAGACGACAAAGCATGCAGGCCTTAAAATGTTAAAAGAGTTAAGGACCCAGATGTTTGTTAACCTCAATACACTTTAAGCAATGTTATTAAAACCCAATTGAAATTACAACAAAAGATATGCAATGAAATAAACATTGTACTAGCAACCTTCAGTTTAGGAGGTTTTCAGTAGGAGGTTTTCAGACCACTAAGGATTTTTATTTAGCTCAAGAGGGGGGACATTATATTCAAGAGATATGGGTATTTTATAGCATTTCCAAGCACAAATCATAGCATGTGGAGTGCAATAACAAGATGTGGTTGGAGACTTCAAAGTGAACTATAGCATTAACAGACTGATAATTCTCTACAGTATGTATGAAACACAATTTCAAATTTCAAAAGTAATCTGTTAACAAATTCCTAAAATGGAACTTAAATCAACCTGTGTTATTTTTTTTAAAATCCCCTCTTACCCTGTTTGCTGGGTTATCCTCAGCTACCACATGCTGGGTCCCATGCCATCACCTTTTTTTACTGTCACCATCAGGGGGCCAGCTGTCTCTTCCTAGTTCATGCAGCCAGCCCCCTGATGATGCATATATGTAACATGCACTGTACAGTATCCCAAGAGACTGCAGATAACTGGGATGTCATTCTTGTTTAGCCAAGAATCTCAGTAGTACTGGGGGGGGGGGGGGGGTCCTAAAAAAACATGTATTTGAGGAAAGATAAATAAATACATGTCCAACGGTGATAGAGGAGAGGGGTAGGAGTGCAATGAGGGAAAGTGTGTGGGTAGGGTGAAGGTCTGCTTTAAATATTCAATGCCTGTAGCCTCAGGAAACTGAGAATTATAAGGATAGGCATATTTGTTGCTTACCCTTGGAACATAGCTTATGAGTATACCAGGTATACATAGAGAGAAGAAAGAGATATGAAATTAAACCCATGACGCCGAGCGGCCTCTGGCCTTCTGGGCCTTGACGCCGAACGGCTGCATATTTGTGTGCCATTAGAAAATACATATGTGCTGAGAGCCCGCGCCCTGCACGCTCCCAGCACATATGTCCATGACTCACGATCAGGACCTTTTTTGATCATGTGACGGCGAATCACGGCGGTCACATGACCCTAAAAGCCCGCCCGCCTCCTGGCTTCTGAAACTTGTAAAGGGGCGCCGGCACCAAGAGGTTAAAATATGTAAAATGGAAGAAACGTGGAAAAAGATAACAAGGTGAGGAGAAGAAGAGAGATTTGTGGGTAGAGTTGAAACAAATAGAGAGATCCTGCAACAAAACAAGATAAAGAAAGAACAGGCTTTGGTAAACAAAAGAGTACATCCTTCAATGTATATAAAAGTATAATATCAAGCTAAAAAATAACAGTAACAATTGTTTGACAGACCACTAGAGCAACAAAATCATTGCTAATAATATCTGACTGGGCAACACAGAAGATCTTACACCATGTACACATTTTTCATCTAGATCAGTATTACCTATGTCTGGATCAATTGAGTCTACCATTAATGGGAAACCTCTTTCTTTAACAGCCATAGGCCATTCCACTGTTAGCATGAGCTGTCGAAAGTGGTGTTCATAAGCGCCTAGGTACGACACTAATCCCGCTGCCAGGGCTGTACTTCCAGGAATCCCACTGAGCCTGTCTGGAAGGGAGCTTACAATAGCAGCATATTTCTTGTTCTCATCTTCCAGGAGCTTCAAAGAGATTAAAGATATTAAAGACAGTTAAATGGAGTTGTCAAGTTATATGTCACTTCATTGAATTGAGCTTGGCGAGGGTTATCTGAAGGACTGAGGATTTTTACAGGCTCATTCTTTGTTGTTATTTCCGCAGCCCGTGACCATCACTCATCTCCAGCTTGCAGATCTGTGTGCAGTAAACCAAATAATACATCATCCATTTTTATGCAGCTTACAGAGGCTTGTTCACAATATGCCCAGGAGCGCAAGTATATTTATTTTACAGTTACCATCTAAGTACTGATACTCTAATAATGCATACTGCAACTTGATGTTTGGCTGATAATTAACATAATTAGCTCTTCAAGACATCAAAACTAAGATCAGTAAGATATTAAGTTGGCTATATTCATTAAGCACGTGGTACAATTCAGATGTTCTGCACCCATAAGGCTTGAAGACAAAAGCATTATAGGTACATTAATCAGGCCAAATATGTGATGATTGTTGTTCTAAAGTAAACAGTCTGACCACTCAAATCTCCTATAAATACTTATAATCTTTTAGTGTTTATAATGTAGTGAGAACACATCACATGGACATGGCATTTACCTGATGTTTGTACATGGAATATTCAAACTTTTTATAACTAAGGTGTTTTGAATGAATCTGTTGGAATAGTTTCTTATTCCAAGTTCTGCCACTAATTAATTAACATAATTACTTCTTATTGGAGAGTTCATTCAGGTAGCAGTAAAACTGTACTAGTAAGCAGTTAATTGGAACAAGCAAGTTCTAAAGTGATCTTTATTTTGCAGTTCATTAACGTTAAGATAAAACATTAACATATGTACAGTCATGGCCGAAATTGTTGGCACCCTTGATATTTCTCCAGGAAATCATGTATTTCTCACGAAACGTATTGCATTAACACATGTTTTGCTATACACATGTTTATTCCCTTTGTGTGTATTGGGACAAAACAAAAAAAGGGAGGAAAGAAAGCAAATTCGACATAATGTCACACAAACCTCCAAAAATGGGCTGGACAAAAGTATTGGCACCCTTTCACAACTGCGGATAAATAAGAATGTTACAAGCATGTGATGCTCCTGTAAACTCACCTGGGGCAAGTAACAGGTGTGGGCAATATAGAAATCACACCTGAAAGCAGATAAAAAGGAGAGACGTTCACTTAACCTTTGCATTGTGTGTCTGTCTGTGCCACACTAAGCATGGACAACAGAAAGAGGAGACGAGAACTGTCTGAGGACCTGAGAACCAAAATTGTGGCAAAATATCAACAATCTCAAGGTTACAAGTCCATCTCCAGAGAACTAGATTTGCCTTTGTCCACAGTGCGCAACATTATCAAGAAGTTTGCAACCCATGGCACTGTAGCTAATCTCCCTGGTCGTGGACGGATGAGGAAAATTGATGAAAGATTGCAACGCAGAATAGTCCGGATGGTGGATAAGCAGCCCCAAACATGTTCCAAAGACATTCAAGCTGTCCTGCAGGCTCAGGGAGCATCAGTGTCAGCGCGAACTATCCGTCGACATTTAAATGAAATGAAACGCTATGGCAGGAGACCCAGGAGGACCCCACTGCTGACACAGAGACATAAAAAAGCAAGACTACAGTTTGCCAAAATGTACTTGAGTAAGCCAAAAGCCTTCTGGGAAAACGTCTTGTGGACAGATGAGACCAAGATAGAGCTTTTCGGTAAAGCACATCATTCTACTGTTTACCGAAAACGGAATGAGGCCTACAAAGAACAAAACACAGTACCTACGGTAAAATATGGTGGAGGTTCAATGATGTTTTGGGGTTGTTTTGCTGCCTCTGGCACTGGGTGCCTTGACTGTGTGCAAGGCATCATGAAATCTGAGGATTACCAAAGGATTTTGGGTCGCACTGTAGGGCCCAGTGTCAGAAAGCTGGGTTTGCGTCCAAGATCCTGGGTCTTCCAGCAGGACAATGACCCCAAACATACGTCAAAAAGCACTCAGAAATGGATGGCAAAGAAGCGCTGGAGAGTTCTGAAGTGGCCAGCAATGAGCCCAGATCTAAATCCCATTGAACACCTGTGGAGAGATCTTAAAATTGCTGTTGGGAAAAGGTGTCCTTCCAATAAGAGAGACCTGGAGCTGTTTGCAAAGGAAGAGTGGTCCAAAATTCCGGGTGAGAGGTGTCAGAAGCTTATTGATGGTTATAGGAAGCGACTGATTTCAGTTATGTTTTCCAAAGGGTGTGCAACCAAATATTAAGTTAAGGGTGCCAATACTTTTGTCCAGCCCATTTTTGGGGTTTTGTGTGACATTATGTCATATTTGCTTTTCTGCCTCTGTTTTATATTTGTTCCAATACATACAAAGGGAATAAACATGTGTATAGCAAAACATGTGTTAATGCAATACCTTTTTTGTGTGAAATACTTGATTTTCAGGAAAAATATCAAGGGTGCCAACAATTTCGGCCATGACTGTATGTATTTCAACTCTGTATCTGTTTGCCTAGAGTTCACTTCAAATGCAGTTTCTCCCCAAAACATATCTTTTGCACAGCTGCCTTAACCAGCCATAAATAGAAAGATATTCAGTTAGTTCAGTCTTTCAGAATTTATTCTAGTACTACTGAAGTTGATAGCATATTTGTACCACTGTATCTATGGTTTCATAGCCAAGGAATCTGGTATGGTAAATATTTCATTTTCACTTGCTTTTCATGTATATACTACAAGTAAAAGCCAGTAGCAATATTGCCTTTTTTCTTTATTTATAGTGTTGTTTGTTAATACTATCTGCTGGTGATTATATAAATGAAATAAAATACATACCTGTGCTACTTGTGCTGCCTGATCTAATTTACAGGCTATTTCAACAGTCTTTTGTTGTTGCTTGTTTTTATGCATGGTTGCCTCTTCAAAACCTCTCTCTAGGTCACTCAATCTTGAAAGAAGAGCTTTTTTTCTCTGCTGTAAAGATATCATTTTCTGTTCTGCATCTTCTAAAGCAATTGTCATTTCAGCAACTCTGCTCTGCAAAGGTTTCACCTGAAATACAAGACATTCTCAGAGCAATTACTTTACTGGGTAACAACCAATTTATTTGAACTCGTGGATTATATATAAATGTGCCTGTCACCAGAAATCTGTTGGTATCTTATTTGTTCCTTGGCTAGGAACTTAACAGAATAGGCAATCGGCAGAATGATAAGACAGGGAGTAACTGTAACTTGCAGTTTACTAAACTTTTGCAAATTTAAAAGCAATAAAGCACATCAGGTTCAGGATGGCTACAAACATACATACACTGCAGAATAAGGAATGCTGCATGAACATATAAAAGCTGCCCAGTCATGGGTGCTTCACAGCAATGTCTCCATGACTCAATCAAGGTAACATGTGAGTGCATAGCATAGTATCTATAAGACTCTATAAGAACAGAGAGTTAAGCTGGAAATCACTACTTCAATAAAACTGTTCAAAACACAGCTACTTGCTATTATCCTCATAGAGTGCTTCCCACAGTGAAGTCCAGAGTAGATCTGGTAATACAGATGAACAGCTGCAGAGATTCAAGTCCCAAGGACAAATGGTCACTCCGCTTGAGCTGGAGTACCCTGCTAGCATTCGAGGAAGAGCCCCCCACAGTAGCTGTATCTTTTGGAGAGCAGCAAACTATAAGGCTTCAGCCTGGCTGGCTGTGCACCTATTCTGACAGTGGAGGACCTTTCTGACTTGGTTGTAGATCACTTGCCTGGCTACCTGCCTGATCAGTGGTGGTCTCTCCAAGCTCCTGAGGGAGACAAGCTCTCTGGGTGCGCCAAAGAACCAATGGCGTTGCAGGAAATGGAGTTAAAGAGCCTGTGTCTACATCCGAGCATGGTGACTAAATTGGCACTCTGCTACAGTAAAACACAACAAGGTGGTTTGGGTAGAAGCTTTAGCATTCCAATGAGTAAAAGAATATTGGATTTTCTGTAAATATTTTAAAAAGAAAAAGAAGTTGGGGCTGTTTTGTAGAATTTTACATATCCTATAAGGGCATGGATTGTTAAAAAAAATATTGAACCTGTCAGAAATCCAGCAGGCTTCCAACTTCTTGTAGTGAGCTCACAACACAGTGCCTCTGCTACTCTAAAAGTCTCAAGACATCCTGTCAGACTTGCTCTGTTCCCCACTGTGAACTACGGAACACCTGCCCCCTGTTATGGAGATTTGTATAGGGGGAAGTGTGCTTTTTCAAGCCTGTATATGATCAGGGTCATTATTTAAATTTTAGTAATTTGTAGCAAGCTATACAAACTGAGGTTAATGAAAGAACATAAGTTATAACTAATAAGTACAAAAGTAATAAACTGACAGTGGAGAGAACTCAAAGAAGTAGGCTAGAGACTGCCTTTCCCTCAAAAAGTTGTTCAAGAACAAAAAATATACTTTGACATTAGTGTTGGGCTAGATGTTCGACTTGAATACTGGCGTCCGTGTGTTCAGCGGGCTGTTTGACAGGCGTGCCTCACAATGCACTGCGCCCTCACAGTGCATTGTGATTGGCCAAAGCAATTAACCTAACCACACCCCTGGTCACCCCACCCCCCTTGTGATGTCTTCACTGTATTTAAGTACTGTCAGCCCGGCATAGATCTCAGGCGGTGGAAGACAGCATCGAGAGTGGAGCATTTTTTTTTTTTTTTCAGGTCAGCAGTGGCGGTGGGTATCATGTTTGATGTTGAATCTACATCGGGGTACTTTTTTTTATTCTTATGAAAGACTGTCTACTGTCATTTTTTATACTACACTTTTTGTTACCATGTATCCCATAGTCATTCACATGGGGGGGCACGATCTGGGGCCCCCTTGTTAAAGGGGGCTTCCAGATTCTGATAAGCTCCCCACCTGCAGACCCCCACAACCACTGGCCACAGTTGTGGGGAAGAGGCCCTTGTTCCCATCAACATGGGGACAAGGTGATTTGGGGGGGAAACCCCCTGCCCCAAAGCCCCGTTCTCATGTTGAGGGCATGTGGCCTGGTATGGTTCAGGAGAGAGGGGCAATGATTCATCCCCCCCTTTCCTAAGCTGTCAGGCTGCATTCTCGGATAAGGGTCTGGTATGGATTTTGGGGGGAACCCCACCCCATTTTTTTACATTTTGGCATGGGGGTTCCCATCAAAATCAATACCAGAAACGAAGGCTATGTCAGGCTATGTCAGTAATTCTTTTTACATTCAGCTGTCAGCGGGGAAACCCACTGACAGCTGAAATGTTAAAGAATGTTTTTTGTAGCTGTGCAGTATCTGACCACATACTTAGATGCAGTAAGATACCGCTTAGTTAATTTGTCCCCTCTGTTTGAAGTTCACAGTAGAACTTTTGTTGGGTTTGAATATTCAACCGTGAATCGAACAAGGGGTGTACGGTCCATCACTATTTGATGTATGCTGTCTCAGACTAGCAATGCGTCAGCAGCCTTTTGCTGTCAAACAGGTTTACTGTTACAGTTTACGGTCAAATCCCAACCACTACCCAAATGGTGTTTGCATGCTCTCCAGCACTCCAAAATAGATGCTGTTAGGTCTGTTGCAGGGGCGGACTGACCATTTGGAAACTTGGGCACTGCCCGAGGGCCTGGGGTCAGTAGGGGGCCCCATGAGATGCCCCTGGTACCTTTTTCATAGGCATTTTTGAGTTTGGGCAAGGACACAGAGGCCCCATGATCCCCTATTGCCCGGGGGCCCCATGAGTGGTCAGTCCACCCTGGTCTGTTGGCTCGTATTTAAACTGATCCTAGTTGTGAGGTAGGGACCTTAGATTTTACAATCCTTCAGGGCAAAGATTGATGTGAATTGGTGATTCTGTGTAAATACCTGTAATAATCAACAACCAATAAATCCAGCTCTACTGATTAATTGTGCTCTTAATCTGATATCACATTTATTTGGGTTTTTTTTAGTTCAGCTTTAGTAAATGCAATTGTTTTCAATCTTAATTAACTAGCATAAGATTTGTTTAGATAGCTGACATGAACTACTTAGGGGATTAATGATCACTGATTTATGAATATTGAACAGCGTTTCAATAATCTAGGCAGAATAATCACTTACACCTCAAACCAGCTTTTTGAACTATTATACTCTTCAGCAATCACTCAAAGGAAGTTAAATGACTCTGATTTATAACTATAACGTACAAGGCCCAGTACATTTGCTCTTTCAGTGTGTAAATTCAACAAATGCAATTTTCAGCACCTCTAGAGAACCAATTTAAGTCAACATTATGCATGAGCTGAGCATGCTGGAATTCTCAACTCTCTTATTTAACTCATTAAATTTGCACTGAACATCTTGCAATTAAAATTTCTCTCATATTTCTTCCTGTGATTGACATTTGGCCTTAGTAAAAATTTGTTGAAGTTGGTTGCTTTGAACACATAAGAGAACAGAGACAGAGCATGTGTTTTAGGTCTGATAATGTGTATTAGCTCCTCAAACCTGATTACTAAAAGAAATCATGATGCTGGATTTGCAAACCACTTACATTTGATGTGCAAAATATAAAGTGTTACTAAACCCACAACAGTAAAATCAGCCTATATATGCAGTGAAGCATGCTTGTTATACTTTTGCATCATCCTAGAGCAGAAAGAAAACTCCTCTTGCAAGCTTGGCTGAACACGTGCTGGGCTGAACACTGATGGAAGCCACAAGACTGCTCTAACTTCTGATGAGAAAAGGTGTTTAGCAGTTTAGATTTACTAAAATAATTGCATTTACACATTTTGTGTACTGTGGGAGACCAGATATAGTGGATGCAGGGTCCTGGGTTTAGTAACATTTTAAGTAGCATATGGATAACTGAGCTTTTACCAACCTTTTTTTTTATTTATGTAATTAACTAAAATGCAATAAAAGTCACAATAATTACCAGGAATCGGTACCAGGTTAACAATCTCAATACAGAGAATCCAGTGTGCGTTTTACAAATGAAACAGATAAAAATGCTAAATATAGATATTAAAGTATATATAAAGCCATTTTTTGTTTCGAGTGGGTAGGGAATAGTTCAAAATTGTCATCCTGTCCTGTTGGAAAGATTTCCTTTCACTTTCTATAGACACAACAGGAAGTGAAAGAAAAAACTCTCCAGAGGAAATCCCCTCATACAGTAGTCACTTCATCATTTGAAGACTTCTCGTCATAGCCCTGTTCTGCTGACAACTCCAAATTTGGGATTTATCTTCACTTTCAGTCCTAGTGACAATGGTAAGAGAAAGGATAAGTCTCCTTAGCTTGGACACAGAACGCAATAAAAGCCTGACAATGTTCTAACCTCTCACTGTTCTATCTAAAAACGGAAAGGCTTTAGATATACTTGAAAGTTCATCTTTTTTTTCCAAAATCCAGCACCCCTATGCCCCAATATACCATTAATGTACCTCAGTTGCAAAATTATACAAGCTCTCCTTGATCTGATGAACAAAGCCTAACCTTAGCCCTTGGTAAATTCCTTAGAAAGCTTTTTCACTTCCTGGAATGTAGACAGAGGACAGAGAAGACAGTAGGATCCAAGAAGCAGATTACCAGCTGATCTCATTAGCACACACATCCTGTACTGACCTCATTAGTACATACCCTTCACCCATCAACTATTTTTCACAGCATCCACAAAATCTCTCCACACGTTCATTTAACTGGCTACCCCAGCGTCTCTACATGCACCCCTGATGTAGTGCAAGGGCCTGCTTGATTGGATATAGAGTGATTGGATAGATGCTGTGTCCTCCTATTATATAGTTTTGGTAAATCTAAAGGAGATTGTACAATCAGATTGTATAGTGAATGTTCACCGTTATACACCTAAAATTAACTAGTTGCACTTTCAGTGTCACTAATTGTTAAAGGCACACCAAACACAGAAACAAGCACACATTTTGCCACATGAAAAAACAGGTAACAAATGCATCAAAACACACAGAAAAAACCCGCACCATGCCAAAATGTCCCATGAGCTACTTTGGCACATGTAGCGCAGCCCATTGACATCAACAGGCTGCCCTATGTGTGTCACTGGAGAAAACTAACCAAAAAACATGCACTCCCTCTACTCTAGGTGTGAATGGGGCCTGATAGTGAAATTGGTGTGTTTAAACAGAACAATAAGGCTTTATTCACATCTGTCTGTTTCCAAACGCATGGCAATCTGCACAGAAAATGCATGCTTTGCCATGCGTTTCAGAAACACTGCAAATGTGTATCGTGTTTGTGTTGTCATTACATGTTAAACGCACCCCAAGTGCGGCAAATACACTAAAAACTGTGGTAATGCACCATGTTCTGCTGAAAAAAAAGTTCTGGAGCTTTTCTGGGGTGATTGTTGCAAGTAGGGCAGCCCGTTCAAATGAATGGGCTGCCTTATGTACAATGAGTGAAAACGCTCCAAAACACCCAAAACAAATGTGAGGGAGTCTTCACTACGTGGAGATGTGAATGGGACCTGATAGTGTCTCCCGACCACTCCCTCCTATGTACTTGTATAAAGATGACCATACACTATGCAATCTGATTGTACAAGCTCTGTACAATTTCCTTTAGATTTACCAAAATCATGAAATAGGAGGACAAATCTGAAAAATCTATTCAATTGGTATCGAATCAGACAGGCCCTTGTACTACACAACTGATGGGAGGAAGGTAGTATTGTAATGAGGGAAGTGTTGTCCAGAGTGGTAAACACACCCAATCACATCCTCTTCTGTGATGCAACAAGGAAGTGAAGGCTTCTGGGAGATGGCATACAGGAAGTGAATGCTGGGAGACCATTGAAAGGAAATGATTCAGTCTGATAATCCATTGAAAATCTCACATAAACTGACAAGAAAAGGAAATGTCCTGTGCAGGGGCGGACTGACCATTCAAGCACTCGGGCACTGCCGGGGTCAGTAGGGGGCCCCATGAAATGCCCCTGGTACTTTTTATAGGCTTTTTTGGGTGAGCTTTGAGTGGGGCAAGGACACAGGGGCCCCATGATCCCCTATTGCCCGGGGGCTCCATGAGTTGTCAGTCCACCCCGGTCCTGTGGATAAGGTGAAAAGCACATTGAGATGGCTGGGCCAGAAATTGCATTGGAAAACGCTTCTATGTATTATGCGAAGTGAAATTCTGCCCGAAAAAGTGAACTTCTCCTTTAAGTATGAAGACAAGTGGTATTGGGATTGATTTACTAAAAAACTGGAGAGTGCAATATCTGGTGCAGTTCTGCATAGAAACCAATCAGCTTCCAGTTTTTTTGTCAAAGCTTAATTGAATGAGCTGAAGTTACAAGCTGATTGGCTACCATGTACAGCTGCCCCAGATTTTGCATGCTGCAGTTTTTGTATATCAAACCCATTATATAAGGGTATACTAGTATGTCTACCACTGCATGATCAGGCTTTTCTATAAAAGCAGGAAAGGGCTATGGTACAGGCAACTGCCATTTTTAAATTTCTTGGTATACAGTATATAGGTAACATTATAGTGAAATGCAAGTAGATTAGCAACACAATACTTTGATAGAACCTGTTGCAGTTTTGTTGTTATCTTTGGTGCGCATATGATGCACCAAAAACTATGGGTATAGTCTTGTGTAACAAGTGTATGTTGAAATACAACTCATTGCTTTGATCAATGAAAGTCAATTTTCTGGCTGACCTGACAATATTTAATAATGTCTTTTAGGAATCTTTGGTTGAATTGGCAAATGTTTACAAGTAAGGATTTCTTAGCCGAAAGCCTGAATCTTACAAAGCAAACAGTCAAGTCACTAAATTGGCTTTCACATCACAGACAAAAATATATGTGTGATATATACTTTGCATCTACAGGAAAGTACACTTGGGCTTTTCTTAATAGCATAGCGCAAAGAGTTATAGTGACACTGTCAAGCAATAACAAATCAGCTTCCTTTTGTCAGGCTACTGTATGCAGGAGAATATTGTCTCCTGCTGGCACACCTTTCTTATTGGCACTATGTATCATACAAGACTACATTTCTACGTGGGACGCTTTGATCTTCTGGACAGTGGAAAAATACTGCAACCTTTGTCTCTTAGGACAAAAGGTCACTCAACAAGAAAGATGCCTTTAGCAAATTATGTTTTCATTTTTTCATATTATGGTTCCACTACTTTATAACAAGGCTCTTACAGGATAATATTTGGAAAGCATTAAGCAAGGTTTTTCATACTGATGCTATTTTATAAGCTACTGATAACACACAATCTCCACCTGTCTTCATACAAATGAAAGCAGGTGATGAAATAGTCCTTGTAATTACATGGTGTAAATTGTATTATTGGTTCATATTGAATTATACTAACTAAAACTCATTAGTTGGTGTGTATTAAGTCACATGTGTGCGGTACTCTTGCTGTAATTATTTTATTAATTCATATTAAATTGTACTGACAACTCATTGGATTCTGTATGCTAATTAATATGTACTTAACCGCTTCCTGACCGCCCTATAACAGAATTACTGCTACAGGGCAGCAGGGTTGTGCAAAATCACATATATGTGATTTTGTATTTTCAGGTAGGCTACAGCTGTCGATCACTGGGTCCCAGCTGGAGATTCCCCACTGGCACCCGGCGATCGCCGAGTATCACTGACAGGGGAGAGGTCTGTATGTACATAATACAGATCTCTCCCCTCTCAGCTCCAGCATGCTGCTTTGTATTGCTCTGTGCAGCACACAGTAAAACACACACAGCACACAGTTAACACTTTGATCGCCCCAGATGTTAACTCTTTCCTGTCCAGTGTCATTAGTACAGCGTCAGTGCTTTCTATTAGCACTGAGCACTGTAATAGTGTCACTGGGGATGTCAGTGACAGTTAGCCAGTTCCCCCCAGTGTCAGAATGCTCACCGCAGTCCCGCATTCCCGCTATAAATCGCTGATCGCCGCCATTACTAGTATTGAAAAAAAGAAAATCTCCAGTACATATTCCACCATTCGCAGACGGTATAACGTTCACTTAAACCAATTAAATTACAGGTATTGTAAACATTCTGTAGCAGAATAAATTTTTTCTAAATTTATGATGAAATTTGATTTTTAAAAATTGTTTTCACTGAATATGTTTTATAGCAAAAAGTCAGAAATATTGTTTGTTTCTTTTTGTTTTTAGCGCAAAAAATCAAAAACACACAGGTGATCAAACACCACCGAAAGACAGTTCCTTTTTTGGGAAAAAAAGACACAAATTTCATTTGGGTGCAGCATTGTATGACCGCGCAATTGTTATTTAAAGTAACGCAGTGTCGTATCACAAAAAATGACCTGATTAGGGAGGAGGGTAAATCCTCTGGAGGACAAGTGGTTATTAAACATAGTGAGTAAGAGAACAAGTGGCTGCAGCATGAAAAGACAAGCTGAATACAAGATGAGCCTCTTTCCCCTGACGATACCTGTTAATTATCCTCTGTTCTTGTAAGTGTATTTTTAAATAAATCAGGAGTTTACTTTAGGTGCTACACTATGGGATTGATTCCTATTTATCTCTATATCTCTGCTGAGAATAATGTTTAGGAACACTGAGTAATTATGGTGGTGGAAGTCGGTATAGCTGCAGGACAGCCAGGTGCATGGTAATCTCTTTTTAGGATCCTTTAATCCAGTAAAGTGTGTGTAAACACCAGCAGAAGTTGTCTAGGAACCCAATTTGTTTGCTGTGTGGATATTGCACAGGCACTGGATCACTATGCTGATCAATTAAACGACTATCATCCACTTTTGGCACTTCTTTTGTTCATTTATTACTTTTGCAAATTGCATATTTTATTTATTATTTGACATTATTTGCATTAGATATTTCATATGGATTATTTATTGTAATAAGAAATATGAAATGATTAGAGATGAGCGAATCGAAGTATCCGAAGTGGAATTCGAGTCGAATATCGGAAAAATTTTGATTCGTGCCGAATCCGAAAAATAGCCTAATTCGGACGCGCGAATCTAAATTTTTCAGAAAATGGCGGCTGACATGTGCGGCGACGGAGCGGGGATGTCTGGGAAGGCGCGCAGACAAGGCGCGCTGACCCATAATGCATTCCTCAACTACATGTGATCGCATCAGCCTATCAGCAGCCAGCCAGCCAGCACTGTGTAATGGTCGAGCTATAAATAGCGGCCATTTTGGAATTCTTCATTTGCCTGCAGTTATTGAACAGAGGCAGACCGCTCTGTACTAGGGACAGGGACAGAGTTAGGGCCACAGAAACGATAATTGGGGACAGAGAAAAGTTACTTAGGGACAGAGAACCATTACTCAGGGACACAGACTTGTTAATGAGGGCCACAGAATCGTTATTTAGGGACAAAGAAACGCTAGTTAGGGCCACAGAATTCATAATCAGGGACAGACAGAATTGTTACTCAGTGCCAGAGAATTGTTACTTAGGGCCACAGAAACGTTATTAGGGCCACAGAATTGTTACTCAGGGACAGACAGAATTGTTACTGAGTGCCAGAGAATTGTTACTCAGGGACAGACAGAATTGTTACTGAGTGCTAGAGAATTGTTACTTAGGGCCACAGAAACTTTAATTAGGGCCACAGAATTTTTACTCAGGGACAGACAGAATTGTTACTGAGTGCCAGAGAATTGTTACTCAGGGACAGACAGAATTGTTACTGAGTGCCAGAGAATTGTTACTTAGGGCCACAGAAACTTTACTTAGGGCCACAGAATTGTTACTCGCACAGACACAGAATTGTTACTCGCACAGACACAGAATTGTTACTGAAGGCCACAGAACTGTTACTTAGGGCCACAGAATTGTTACTCGCACAGACACAGAATTGTTACTCGCACAGACACAGAACTGTTACTGAGGGCCACAGAACTGTTACTTAGGGCCACAGAATTGTTACTCGCACAGACACAGAATTGTTACTCAGGGCCACAGAACTGTTACTTAGGGACAAAGAAACGCTAGTTAGGACCACAGAATTCATACTCAGGGACAGACAGAATTGTTACGGAGTGCCAGAGAATTGTTACTCTGGGCCACAGAAACTTTACTTAGGGCCACAGAATTTTTACTCAGGGACAGACAGAATTGTTACTGAGTGCCAGAGAATTGTTACTCAGGGACAGACAGAATTGTTACGGAGTGCCAGAGAATTGTTACTCAGGGCCACAGAAACTTTACTTAGGGCCACAGAATTTTTACTCAGGGACAGACAGAATTGTTACTGAGTGCCAGAGAATTGTTACTCAGGGACAGACAGAATTGTTACGGAGTGCCAGAGAATTGTTACTTAGGGCCACAGAAACTTTACTTAGGGCCACAGAATTGTTACTCGCACAGACACAGAATTGTTACTCGCACAGACACAGAACTGTTACTGAGGGCCACAGAAACTTTACTTAGGGACAAAGAAACGCTAGTTAGGGCCACGGAATTCATACTCAGGGACAGACAGAATTGTTACGGAGTGCCAGAGAATTGTTACTCAGGGCCACAGAAACTATACTTAGGGCCACAGAATTTTTACTCAGGGACAGACAGAATTGTTACTGAGTGCCAGAGAATTGTTACTCAGGGACAGACAGAATTGTTACGGAGTGTCAGAGAATTGTTACTCAGGGACAGACAGAATTGTTACTGAGTGCTAGAGAATTGTTACTTAGGGCCACAGAAACTTTAATTAGGGCCACAGAATTTTTACTCAGGGACAGACAGAATTGTTACTGAGTGCCAGAGAATTGTTACTCAGGGACAGACAGAATTGTTACTGAGTGGCAGAGAATTGTTACTTAGGGCCACAGAAACTTTACTTATGGCCACAGAATTTTTACTCAGGGACAGACAGAATTGTTACTCAGTGCCAGAGAATTGTTACTCAGGGACAGACAGAATTGTTACTGAGTGCCAGAGAATTGTTACTCAGGGCCCCAGAAACTTTACTTAGGGCCACAGAATTTTTACTCAGGAACAGACAGAATTGTTACTGAGTGCCAGAGAATTGTTACTCAGGGACAGACAGAATTGTTACTGAGTGCCAGAGAATTGTTACTTAGGGCCACAGAAACTTTACTTAGGGCCACAGAATTGTTACTCGCACAGACACAGAATTGTTACTCGCACAGACACAGAATTGTTACTGAAGGCCACAGAACTGTTACTTAGGGCCACAGAATTGTTACTCGCACAGACACAGAATTGTTACTCGCACAGACACAGAACTGTTACTGAGGGCCACAGAACTGTTACTTAGGGCCACAGAATTGTTACTCGCACAGACACAGAATTGTTACTCAGGGCCACAGAACTGTTACTTAGGGACAAAGAAACGCTAGTTAGGGCCACAGAATTCATACTCAGGGACAGACAGAATTGTTACGGAGTGCCAGAGAATTGTTACTCTGGGCCACAGAAACTTTACTTAGGGCCACAGAATTTTTACTCAGGGACAGACAGAATTGTTACTGAGTGCCAGAGAATTGTTACTCAGGGACAGACAGAATTGTTACGGAGTGCCAGAGAATTGTTACTCAGGGCCACAGAAACTTTAATTAGGGCCACAGAATTTTTACTCAGGGACAGACAGAATTGTTACTGAGTGCCAGAGAATTGTTACTCAGGGACAGACAGAATTGTTACTGAGTGCCAGAGAATTGTTACTTAGGGCCACAGAAACTTTACTTAGGGCCACAGAATTGTTACTCGCACAGACACAGAATTGTTACTCGCACAGACACAGAATTGTTACTGAAGGCCACAGAACTGTTACTTAGGGCCACAGAATTGTTACTCGCACAGACACAGAATTGTTACTCGCACAGACACAGAACTGTTACTGAGGGCCACAGAACTGTTACTTAGGGCCACAGAATTGTTACTCGCACAGACACAGAATTGTTACTCAGGGCCACAGAACTGTTACTTAGGGACAAAGAAACGCTAGTTAGGGCCACAGAATTCATACTCAGGGACAGACAGAATTGTTACGGAGTGCCAGAGAATTGTTACTCTGGGCCACAGAAACTTTACTTAGGGCCACAGAATTTTTACTCAGGGACAGACAGAATTGTTACTGAGTGCCAGAGAATTGTTACTCAGGGACAGACAGAATTGTTACGGAGTGCCAGAGAATTGTTACTCAGGGCCACAGAAACTTTACTTAGGGCCACAGAATTTTTACTCAGGGACAGACAGAATTGTTACTGAGTGCCAGAGAATTGTTACTCAGGGACAGACAGAATTGTTACGGAGTGCCAGAGAATTGTTACTTAGGGCCACAGAAACTTTACTTAGGGCCACAGAATTGTTACTCGCACAGACACAGAATTGTTACTCGCACAGACACAGAACTGTTACTGAGGGCCACAGAAACTTTACTTAGGGACAAAGAAACGCTAGTTAGGGCCACGGAATTCATACTCAGGGACAGACAGAATTGTTACGGAGTGCCAGAGAATTGTTACTCAGGGCCACAGAAACTTTACTTAGGGCCACAGAATTTTTACTCAGGGACAGACAGAATTGTTACGGAGTGCCAGAGAATTGTTACTCAGGGACAGACAGAATTGTTACTGAGTGCCAGAGAATTGTTACTTAGGGCCACAGAAACTTTAATTAGGGCCACAGAATTTTTACTCAGGGACAGACAGAATTGTTACTGAGTGCCAGAGAATTGTTACTCAGGGACAGACAGAATTGTTACCGAGTGCCAGAGAATTGTTACTCAGGGACAGACAGAATTGTAACTGAGTGCCAGAGAATTGTTACTTAGGGCCACAGAAACTTTAATTAGGGCCACAGAATTTTTACTCAGGGACAGACAGAATTGTTACTGAGTGCCAGAGAATTGTTACTCAGGGACAGACAGAATTGTTACGGAGTGCCAGAGAATTGTTACTCAGGGCCACAGAAACTTTACTTAGGGCCAGAGAATTTTTACTCAGGGACAGACAGAATTGTTACTGAGTGCCAGAGAATTGTTACTCAGGGACAGACAGAATTGTTACTGAGTGCCAGATAATTGTTACTCAGGGCCCCAGAAACTTTACTTAGGGCCACAGAATTTTTACTCAGGGACAGACAGAATTGTTACTGAGTGCCAGAGAATTGTTACTCAGGGACAGACAGAATTGTTACTGAGTGCCAGAGAATTGTTACTTAGGGCCACAGAAACTTTACTTAGGGCCACAGAATTGTTACTCGCACAGACACAGAATTGTTACTGAGGGCCACAGAACTGTTACTTGGGGCCACAGAAATGTTAATCAGGGACACAGAATTGTTACTGAGGGCCACAGAACTGTTACTTAGGGCCACAGAATTGTTACTCGCACAGACACAGAATTGTTACTCAGGGACACAGAATTGTTACTCAGGGACACATAATCGTTTAATTAAAGAGTATGTCAGACAACATGCAGAGGAGTGGCAGAGGAGGCAATGTTTTAGGAGCGAGCAGACGTGGCAGCAGAGGAAGGGGTCGAGGCAGCACTATTCGCAGCCAGAGGCCAGTGCTCCCGGTGTCATCCAGCGGTCGTGTCTCCACCGACAACCCTGCCGTCGTCGATTGGTTGGCTCGGTCGTCTTCCTCTTCCCAGGTCACCTCTGACACCTACAGCCAACGGTCGGTGGGTACGTCAGACACAACCGTTAGTTGGCATGGCCCGGGACCTAGCCCACTGAAATCACGTGTCCTCTACCTGCCCCTGTCCTTTGGTGTTCCCTCACCAAGCGAAGTATCGCATGCTGTGGGCTCAGCCCCACTGTACAGTGAGGAAGAGCTAACAGAGGGCGGTCAGGAACGGGGGGAGACATCCGCCTTTTCAGCAGCTAGGCGAAGAAGTAGTGGCGAGGAGAGTGGCCCGGTAGCCGGTCTAGAGACAGGTCTGTCTCCTGACCCAGACGCAGCCGAGGGGGCTAGTAGTGAGGCGGAGACCCTACTTGATGATGAGGAGGTTGATCGCACTTGGCAGCCTCGTCGTCATCAGGCAATTTCTTCCGCATCATCAGGAGAAGAGGGTGGCAGCTTGGCAGTGAGCGAAACAGTCGGTGGGTTGCCCAGGAGACAGCAGGAGGGTCGCAGCAGTGTCAGTGGAAGCAGTGTCAGTGGAGCCAAACGGCCACGGA
Source organism: Staurois parvus (assembly GCF_062004578.1). Taxonomy (NCBI): domain Eukaryota; kingdom Metazoa; phylum Chordata; class Amphibia; order Anura; family Ranidae; genus Staurois; species Staurois parvus. Next base: position 2,017,196 of record NW_028318635.1, read on the forward strand.
GTAGAGCACCAGCTCCACTGCAGCCTACCACCACGGCCAGTAGTGGTGCCGGTGTGCACGGAGGAAGCAGCAGTCAGCCAGTGAGGAGTATCGGGGGCAAAGTTTCCTACTCGGCGGTGTGGCAATTTTTCGTCAAGCCGCCCGAGGAAGTAAATGTAGCCGTATGTCGACTATGTGGCCAGAAAGTCAAGCGTGGCCAGGGGGCCCATGTTGGGACTATTTGGGCCATGTTGGGACAATGGGAGACCTCCCATTGCTGCTGTCTCCATCGCCACACTCTGCCATGTGCCACTTTCAGGTCTCCTCACACACTGCTGGTGTGTTCAGTTTTTTGACATAGGGTGCTGGCAGATTACGGGCCTCCCATAGCTGCTGCCAGGCCCCTAATCTGCCATAGGCCCCTATATACCGCCTCCTCATGCTGCTGCCAGGTCCAGAGTCTGTCATGGGTCCCTGTACGGCCTCCCATTGCTGCTGTCTCCATCGCCACACTCTGCCATGTGCCACTTTCAGGTCTCCTCACACACTGCTGGTGTGTAGAATTTTTTGACATAGGGTGCTGGCAGATTACGGGCCTCCCATTGCTGCTGCCAGGCCCCTAATCTGCCATGGGCCCCTATATACCGCCTCCTCATGCTGCTGCCAGGTCCAGAGTCTCTCATGGGTCCCTGTACGGCCTCCCATTGCTGCTGTCTCCATCGCCACACTCTGCCATGTGCCACTTTCAGGTCTCCTCACACACTGCTGGTGTGTAGAATTTTTTGACATAGGGTGCTGGCAGATTACGGGCCTCCCATTGCTGCTGCCAGGCCCCTAATCTGCCATGGGCCCCTATATACCGCCTCCTCATGCTGCTGCCAGGTCCAGAGTCTGTCATGGGTCCCTGTACGGCCTCCCATTGCTGCTGTCTCCATCGCCACACTCTGCCATGTGCCACTTTCAGGTCTCCTCACACACTGCTGGTGTGTAGAATTTTTTGACATAGGGTGCTGGCAGATTACGGGCCTCCCATAGCTGCTGCCAGGCCCCTAATCTGCCATAGGCCCCTATATACCGCCTCCTCATGCTGCTGCCAGGTCCAGAGTCTCTCATGGGTCCCTGTACGGCCTCCCATTGCTGCTGTCTCCATCGCCACACTCTGCCATGTGCCACTTTCAGGTCTCCTCACACACTGCTGGTGTGTAGAATTTTTTGACATAGGGTGCTGGCAGATTATGGGCCTCCCATTGCTGCTGCCAGGCCCCTAATCTGCCATAGGCCCCTATATACCGCTTCCTCATGCTGCTGCCAGGTCCAGAGTCTCTCATGCCATGTGCCACTTTCAGGTCTCCTCACACTGCTGGTGTGTTGAATTTTTTGACATAGGGTGCTGGCAGATTATGGGCCTCCTATAGCTGCTGCCAGGCCCCTAATCTGCCATAGGCCCCTATATACCGCTTCCTCATGCTGCTGCCAGGTCCAGAGTCTCTCATGCCATGTGCCACTTTCAGGTCTCCTCACACTGCTGGTGTGTTGAATTTTTTGACATAGGGTGCTGGCAGATTATGGGCCTCCCATAGCTGCTGCCAGGCCCCTAATCTGCCATAGGCCCCTATATACCGCCTCCTCATGCTGCTGCCAGGTCCAGAGTCTGTCATGGGTCCCTGTACGGCCTCCCATTGCTGCTGTCTCCATCGCCACACTCTGCCATGTGCCACTTTCAGGTCTCCTCACACTGCTGGTGTGTAGAATTTTTTGACATAGGGTGCTGGCAGATTACGGGCCTCCCATTGCTGCTGCCAGGCCCCTAATCTGCCATGGGCCCCTATATACCGCCTCCTCATGCTGCTGCCAGGTCCAGAGTCTGTCATGGGTCCCTGTACGGCCTCCCATTGCTGCTGTCTCCATCGCCACACTCTGCCATGTGCCACTTTCAGGTCTCCTCACACACTGCTGGTGTGTAGAATTTTTTGACATAGGGTGCTGGCAGATTATGGGCCTCCCATTGCTGCTGCCAGGCCCCTAATCTGCCATAGGCCCCTATATACCGCTTCCTCATGCTGCTGCCAGGTCCAGAGTCTCTCATGCCATGTGCCACTTTCAGGTCTCCTCACACTGCTGGTGTGTTGAATTTTTTGACATAGGGTGCTGGCAGATTACGGGCCTCCCATTGCTGCTGCCAGGCCCCTAATCTGCCATGGGCCCCTATATACCGCCTCCTCATGCTGCTGCCAGGTCCAGAGTCTGTCATGGGTCCCTGTACGGCCTCCCATTGCTGCTGTCTCCATCGCCACACTCTGCCATGTGCCACTTTCAGGTCTCCTCACACACTGCTGGTGTGTAGAATTTTTTGACATAGGGTGCTGGCAGATTACGGGCCTCCCATAGCTGCTGCCAGGCCCCTAATCTGCCATAGGCCCCTATATACCGCCTCCTCATGCTGCTGCTAGGTCCAGAGTCTCTCATGGGTCCCTGTACGGCCTCCCATTGCTGCTGTCTCCATCGCCACACTCTGCCATGTGCCACTTTCAGGTCTCCTCACACACTGCTGGTGTGTAGAATTTTTTGACATAGGGTGCTGGCAGATTACGGGCCTCCCATTGCTGCTGCCAGGCCCCTAATCTGCCATGGGCCCCTATATACCGCCTCCTCATGCTGCTGCCAGGTCCAGAGTCTGTCATGGGTCCCTGTACGGCCTCCCATTGCTGCTGTCTCCATCGCCACACTCTGCCATGTGCCACTTTCAGGTCTCCTCACACACTGCTGGTGTGTAGAATTTTTTGACATAGGGTGCTGGCAGATTACGGGCCTCCCATAGCTGCTGCCAGGCCCCTAATCTGCCATAGGCCCCTATATACCGCCTCCTCATGCTGCTGCCAGGTCCAGAGTCTCTCATGGGTCCCTGTACGGCCTCCCATTGCTGCTGTCTCCATCGCCACACTCTGCCATGTGCCACTTTCAGGTCTCCTCACACACTGCTGGTGTGTAGAATTTTTTGACATAGGGTGCTGGCAGATTATGGGCCTCCCATTGCTGCTGCCAGGCCCCTAATCTGCCATAGGCCCCTATATACCGCTTCCTCATGCTGCTGCCAGGTCCAGAGTCTCTCATGCCATGTGCCACTTTCAGGTCTCCTCACACTGCTGGTGTGTTGAATTTTTTGACATAGGGTGCTGGCAGATTATGGGCCTCCTATAGCTGCTGCCAGGCCCCTAATCTGCCATAGGCCCCTATATACCGCTTCCTCATGCTGCTGCCAGGTCCAGAGTCTCTCATGCCATGTGCCACTTTCAGGTCTCCTCACACTGCTGGTGTGTTGAATTTTTTGACATAGGGTGCTGGCAGATTATGGGCCTCCCATAGCTGCTGCCAGGCCCCTAATCTGCCATAGGCCCCTATATACCGCCTCCTCATGCTGCTGCCAGGTCCAGAGTCTGTCATGGGTCCCTGTACGGCCTCCCATTGCTGCTGTCTCCATCGCCACACTCTGCCATGTGCCACTTTCAGGTCTCCTCACACTGCTGGTGTGTAGAATTTTTTGACATAGGGTGCTGGCAGATTACGGGCCTCCCATTGCTGCTGCCAGGCCCCTAATCTGCCATGGGCCCCTATATACCGCCTCCTCATGCTGCTGCCAGGTCCAGAGTCTGTCATGGGTCCCTGTACGGCCTCCCATTGCTGCTGTCTCCATCGCCACACTCTGCCATGTGCCACTTTCAGGTCTCCTCACACACTGCTGGTGTGTAGAATTTTTTGACATAGGGTGCTGGCAGATTACGGGCCTCCCATAGCTGCTGCCAGGCCCCTAATCTGCCATAGGCCCCTATATACCGCCTCCTCATGCTGCTGCCAGGTCCAGAGTCTCTCATGGGTCCCTGTACGGCCTCCCATTGCTGCTGTCTCCATCGCCACACTCTGCCATGTGCCACTTTCAGGTCTCCTCACACACTGCTGGTGTGTAGAATTTTTTGACATAGGGTGCTGGCAGATTATGGGCCTCCCATTGCTGCTGCCAGGCCCCTAATCTGCCATAGGCCCCTATATACCGCTTCCTCATGCTGCTGCCAGGTCCAGAGTCTCTCATGCCATGTGCCACTTTCAGGTCTTCTCACACTGCTGGTGTGTTGAATTTTTTGACATAGGGTGCTGGCAGATTATGGGCCTCCTATAGCTGCTGCCAGGCCCCTAATCTGCCATAGGCCCCTATATACCGCTTCCTCATGCTGCTGCCAGGTCCAGAGTCTCTCATGCCATGTGCCACTTTCAGGTCTCCTCACACTGCTGGTGTGTTGAATTTTTTGACATAGGGTGCTGGCAGATTATGGGCCTCCCATAGCTGCTGCCAGGCCCCTAATCTGCCATAGGCCCCTATATACCGCCTCCTCATGCTGCTGCCAGGTCCAGAGTCTGTCATGGGTCCCTGTACGGCCTCCCATTGCTGCTGTCTCCATCGCCACACTCTGCCATGTGCCACTTTCAGGTCTCCTCACACTGCTGGTGTGTAGAATTTTTTGACATAGGGTGCTGGCAGATTACGGGCCTCCCATTGCTGCTGCCAGGCCCCTAATCTGCCATGGGCCCCTATATACCGCCTCCTCATGCTGCTGCCAGGTCCAGAGTCTGTCATGGGTCCCTGTACGGCCTCCCATTGCTGCTGTCTCCATCGCCACACTCTGCCATGTGCCACTTTCAGGTCTCCTCACACTGCTGGTGTGTAGAATTTTTTGACATAGGGTGCTGGCAGATTACGGGCCTCCCATTGCTGCTGCCAGGCCCCTAATCTGCCATGGGCCCCTATATACCGCCTCCTCATGCTGCTGCCAGGTCCAGAGTCTCTCATGCCATGTGCCACTTTCAGGTCTCCTCACACTGCTGGTGTGTTGAATTTTTTGACATAGGGTGCTGGCAGATTATGGGCCTCCCATAGCTGCTGCCAGGCCCCTAATCTGCCATAGGCCCCTATATACCGCCTCCTCATGCTGCTGCCAGGTCCAGAGTCTCTCATGGGTCCCTGTACGGCCTCCCATTGCTGCTGTCTCCATCGCCACACTCTGCCATGTGCCACTTTCAGGTCTCCTCACACACTGCTGGTGTGTAGAATTTTTTGACATAGGGTGCTGGCAGATTAAGGGCCTCCCATAGCTGCTGCCAGGCCCCTAATCTGCCATAGGCCCCTATATACCGCCTCCTCATGCTGCTGCCAGGTCCAGAGTCTCTCATGGGTCCCTGTACGGCCTCCCATTGCTGCTGTCTCCATCGCCACACTCTGCCATGTGCCACTTTCAGGTCTCCTCACACACTGCTGGTGTGTAGAATTTTTTGACATAGGGTGCTGGCAGATTATGGGCCTCCCATTGCTGCTGCCAGGCCCCTAATCTGCCATAGGCCCCTATATACCGCTTCCTCATGCTGCTGCCAGGTCCAGAGTCTCTCATGCCATGTGCCACTTTCAGGTCTCCTCACACTGCTGGTGTGTTGAATTTTTTGACATAGGGTGCTGGCAGATTATGGGCCTCCTATAGCTGCTGCCAGGCCCCTAATCTGCCATAGGCCCCTATATACCGCTTCCTCATGCTGCTGCCAGGTCCAGAGTCTCTCATGCCATGTGCCACTTTCAGGTCTCCTCACACTGCTGGTGTGTTGAATTTTTTGACATAGGGTGCTGGCAGATTATGGGCCTCCCATAGCTGCTGCCAGGCCCCTAATCTGCCATAGGCCCCTATATACCGCCTCCTCATGCTGCTGCCAGGTCCAGAGTCTGTCATGGGTCCCTGTACGGCCTCCCATTGCTGCTGTCTCCATCGCCACACTCTGCCATGTGCCACTTTCAGGTCTCCTCACACTGCTGGTGTGTAGAATTTTTTGACATAGGGTGCTGGCAGATTACGGGCCTCCCATTGCTGCTGCCAGGCCCCTAATCTGCCATGGGCCCCTATATACCGCCTCCTCATGCTGCTGCCAGGTCCAGAGTCTGTCATGGGTCCCTGTACGGCCTCCCATTGCTGCTGTCTCCATCGCCACACTCTGCCATGTGCCACTTTCAGGTCTCCTCACACACTGCTGGTGTGTAGAATTTTTTGACATAGGGTGCTGGCAGATTATGGGCCTCCCATTGCTGCTGCCAGGCCCCTAATCTGCCATAGGCCCCTATATACCGCTTCCTCATGCTGCTGCCAGGTCCAGAGTCTCTCATGCCATGTGCCACTTTCAGGTCTCCTCACACTGCTGGTGTGTTGAATTTTTTGACATAGGGTGCTGGCAGATTACGGGCCTCCCATTGCTGCTGCCAGGCCCCTAATCTGCCATGGGCCCCTATATACCGCCTCCTCATGCTGCTGCCAGGTCCAGAGTCTGTCATGGGTCCCTGTACGGCCTCCCATTGCTGCTGTCTCCATCGCCACACTCTGCCATGTGCCACTTTCAGGTCTCCTCACACACTGCTGGTGTGTAGAATTTTTTGACATAGGGTGCTGGCAGATTACGGGCCTCCCATAGCTGCTGCCAGGCCCCTAATCTGCCATAGGCCCCTATATACCGCCTCCTCATGCTGCTGCTAGGTCCAGAGTCTCTCATGGGTCCCTGTACGGCCTCCCATTGCTGCTGTCTCCATCGCCACACTCTGCCATGTGCCACTTTCAGGTCTCCTCACACACTGCTGGTGTGTAGAATTTTTTGACATAGGGTGCTGGCAGATTACGGGCCTCCCATTGCTGCTGCCAGGCCCCTAATCTGCCATGGGCCCCTATATACCGCCTCCTCATGCTGCTGCCAGGTCCAGAGTCTGTCATGGGTCCCTGTACGGCCTCCCATTGCTGCTGTCTCCATCGCCACACTCTGCCATGTGCCACTTTCAGGTCTCCTCACACACTGCTGGTGTGTAGAATTTTTTGACATAGGGTGCTGGCAGATTACGGGCCTCCCATAGCTGCTGCCAGGCCCCTAATCTGCCATAGGCCCCTATATACCGCCTCCTCATGCTGCTGCCAGGTCCAGAGTCTCTCATGGGTCCCTGTACGGCCTCCCATTGCTGCTGTCTCCATCGCCACACTCTGCCATGTGCCACTTTCAGGTCTCCTCACACACTGCTGGTGTGTAGAATTTTTTGACATAGGGTGCTGGCAGATTATGGGCCTCCCATTGCTGCTGCCAGGCCCCTAATCTGCCATAGGCCCCTATATACCGCTTCCTCATGCTGCTGCCAGGTCCAGAGTCTCTCATGCCATGTGCCACTTTCAGGTCTCCTCACACTGCTGGTGTGTTGAATTTTTTGACATAGGGTGCTGGCAGATTATGGGCCTCCTATAGCTGCTGCCAGGCCCCTAATCTGCCATAGGCCCCTATATACCGCTTCCTCATGCTGCTGCCAGGTCCAGAGTCTCTCATGCCATGTGCCACTTTCAGGTCTCCTCACACTGCTGGTGTGTTGAATTTTTTGACATAGGGTGCTGGCAGATTATGGGCCTCCCATAGCTGCTGCCAGGCCCCTAATCTGCCATAGGCCCCTATATACCGCCTCCTCATGCTGCTGCCAGGTCCAGAGTCTGTCATGGGTCCCTGTACGGCCTCCCATTGCTGCTGTCTCCATCGCCACACTCTGCCATGTGCCACTTTCAGGTCTCCTCACACTGCTGGTGTGTAGAATTTTTTGACATAGGGTGCTGGCAGATTACGGGCCTCCCATTGCTGCTGCCAGGCCCCTAATCTGCCATGGGCCCCTATATACCGCCTCCTCATGCTGCTGCCAGGTCCAGAGTCTGTCATGGGTCCCTGTACGGCCTCCCATTGCTGCTGTCTCCATCGCCACACTCTGCCATGTGCCACTTTCAGGTCTCCTCACACACTGCTGGTGTGTAGAATTTTTTGACATAGGGTGCTGGCAGATTACGGGCCTCCCATAGCTGCTGCCAGGCCCCTAATCTGCCATAGGCCCCTATATACCGCCTCCTCATGCTGCTGCCAGGTCCAGAGTCTCTCATGGGTCCCTGTACGGCCTCCCATTGCTGCTGTCTCCATCGCCACACTCTGCCATGTGCCACTTTCAGGTCTCCTCACACACTGCTGGTGTGTAGAATTTTTTGACATAGGGTGCTGGCAGATTATGGGCCTCCCATTGCTGCTGCCAGGCCCCTAATCTGCCATAGGCCCCTATATACCGCTTCCTCATGCTGCTGCCAGGTCCAGAGTCTCTCATGCCATGTGCCACTTTCAGGTCTTCTCACACTGCTGGTGTGTTGAATTTTTTGACATAGGGTGCTGGCAGATTATGGGCCTCCTATAGCTGCTGCCAGGCCCCTAATCTGCCATAGGCCCCTATATACCGCTTCCTCATGCTGCTGCCAGGTCCAGAGTCTCTCATGCCATGTGCCACTTTCAGGTCTCCTCACACTGCTGGTGTGTTGAATTTTTTGACATAGGGTGCTGGCAGATTATGGGCCTCCCATAGCTGCTGCCAGGCCCCTAATCTGCCATAGGCCCCTATATACCGCCTCCTCATGCTGCTGCCAGGTCCAGAGTCTGTCATGGGTCCCTGTACGGCCTCCCATTGCTGCTGTCTCCATCGCCACACTCTGCCATGTGCCACTTTCAGGTCTCCTCACACTGCTGGTGTGTAGAATTTTTTGACATAGGGTGCTGGCAGATTACGGGCCTCCCATTGCTGCTGCCAGGCCCCTAATCTGCCATGGGCCCCTATATACCGCCTCCTCATGCTGCTGCCAGGTCCAGAGTCTGTCATGGGTCCCTGTACGGCCTCCCATTGCTGCTGTCTCCATCGCCACACTCTGCCATGTGCCACTTTCAGGTCTCCTCACACTGCTGGTGTGTAGAATTTTTTGACATAGGGTGCTGGCAGATTACGGGCCTCCCATTGCTGCTGCCAGGCCCCTAATCTGCCATGGGCCCCTATATACCGCCTCCTCATGCTGCTGCCAGGTCCAGAGTCTCTCATGCCATGTGCCACTTTCAGGTCTCCTCACACTGCTGGTGTGTTGAATTTTTTGACATAGGGTGCTGGCAGATTATGGGCCTCCCATAGCTGCTGCCAGGCCCCTAATCTGCCATAGGCCCCTATATACCGCCTCCTCATGCTGCTGCCAGGTCCAGAGTCTCTCATGGGTCCCTGTACGGCCTCCCATTGCTGCTGTCTCCATCGCCACACTCTGCCATGTGCCACTTTCAGGTCTCCTCACACACTGCTGGTGTGTAGAATTTTTTGACATAGGGTGCTGGCAGATTAAGGGCCTCCCATAGCTGCTGCCAGGCCCCTAATCTGCCATAGGCCCCTATATACCGCCTCCTCATGCTGCTGCCAGGTCCAGAGTCTCTCATGGGTCCCTGTACGGCCTCCCATTGCTGCTGTCTCCATCGCCACACTCTGCCATGTGCCACTTTCAGGTCTCCTCACACACTGCTGGTGTGTAGAATTTTTTGACATAGGGTGCTGGCAGATTACGGGCCTCCCATTGCTGCTGCCAGGCCCCTAATCTGCCATGGGCCCCTATATACCGCATCCTCATGCTGCTGCCAGGTCCAGAGTCTCTCATGGGTCCCTGTACGGCCTACCATTGCTGCTGTCTCCATCGCCACACTCTGCCATGTGCCACTTTCAGGTCTCCTCACACACTGCTGGTGTGTAGAATTTTTTGACATAGGGTGCTGGCAGATTACGGGCCTCCCATTGCTGCTGCCAGGCCCCTAATCTGCCATGGGCCCCTATATACCACCTCCTCATGCTGCTGCCAGGTCCAGAGTCTGTCATGGGTCCCTGTACGGCCTCCCATTGCTGCTGTCTCCATCGCCACACTCTGCCATGTGCCACTTTCAGGTCTCCTCACACACTGCTGGTGTGTAGAATTTTTTGACATAGGGTGCTGGCAGATTAAGGGCCTCCCATAGCTGCTGCCAGGCCCCTAATCTGCCATAGGCCCCTATATACCGCCTCCTCATGCTGCTGCCAGGTCCAGAGTCTGTCATGGGTCCCTGTACGGCCTCCCATTGCTGCTGTCTCCATCGCCACACTCTGCCATGTGCCACTTTCAGGTCTCCTCACACTGCTGGTGTGTAGAATTTTTTGACATAGGGTGCTGGCAGATTACGGGCCTCCCATTGCTGCTGCCAGGCCCCTAATCTGCCATGGGCCCCTATATACCGCCTCCTCATGCTGCTGCCAGGTCCAGAGTCTGTCATGGGTCCCTGTACGGCCTCCCATTGCTGCTGTCTCCATCGCCACACTCTGCCATGTGCCACTTTCAGGTCTCCTCACACACTGCTGGTGTGTAGAATTTTTTGACATAGGGTGCTGGCAGATTACGGGCCTCCCATAGCTGCTGCCAGGCCCCTAATCTGCCATGGGCCCCTATATACCGCCTCCTCATGCTGCTGCCAGGTCCAGAGTCTGTCATGGGTCCCTGTACGGCCTCCCATTGCTGCTGTCTCCATCGCCACACTCTGCCATGTGCCACTTTCAGGTCTCCTCACACACTGCTGGTGTGTAGAATTTTTTGACATAGGGTGCTGGCAGATTACGGGCCTCCCATTGCTGCTGCCAGGCCCCTAATCTGCCATGGGCCCCTATATACCGCCTCCTCATGCTGCTGCCAGGTCCAGAGTCTCTCATGCCATGTGCCACTTTCAGGTCTCCTCACACTGCTGGTGTGTTGAATTTTTTGACATAGGGTGCTGGCAGATTATGGGCCTCCCATAGCTGCTGCCAGGCCCCTAATCTGCCATAGGCCCCTATATACCGCCTCCTCATGCTGCTGCCAGGTCCAGAGTCTGTCATGGGTCCCTGTACGGCCTCCCATTGCTGCTGTCTCCATCGCCACACTCTGCCATGTGCCACTTTCAGGTCTCCTCACACACTGCTGGTGTGTAGAATTTTTTGACATAGGGTGCTGGCAGATTAAGGGCCTCCCATAGCTGCTGCCAGGCCCCTAATCTGCCATAGGCCCCTATATACCGCCTCCTCATGCTGCTGCCAGGTCCAGAGTCTGTCATGGGTCCCTGTACGGCCTCCCATTGCTGCTGTCTCCATCGCCACACTCTGCCATGTGCCACTTTCAGGTCTCCTCACACTGCTGGTGTGTAGAATTTTTTGACATAGGGTGCTGGCAGATTACGGGCCTCCCATAGCTGCTGCTAGGCCCCTAATCTGCCATAGGCCCCTATATACCGCCTCCTCATGCTGCTGCCAGGTCCAGAGTCTCTCATGGGTCCCTGTACGGCCTCCCATTGCTGCTGTCTCCATCGCCACACTCTGCCATGTGCCACTTTCAGGTCTCCTCACACACTGCTGGTGTGTAGAATTTTTTGACATAGGGTGCTGGCAGATTAAGGGCCTCCCATAGCTGCTGCCAGGCCCCTAATCTGCCATAGGCCCCTATATACCGCCTCCTCATGCTGCTGCCAGGTCCAGAGTCTCTCATGGGTCCCTGTACGGCCTCCCATTGCTGCTGTCTCCATCGCCACACTCTGCCATGTGCCACTTTCAGGTCTCCTCACACACTGCTGGTGTGTAGAATTTTTTGACATAGGGTGCTGGCAGATTATGGGCCTCCCATTGCTGCTGCCAGGCCCCTAATCTGCCATAGGCCCCTATATACCGCTTCCTCATGCTGCTGCCAGGTCCAGAGTCTCTCATGCCATGTGCCACTTTCAGGTCTTCTCACACTGCTGGTGTGTTGAATTTTTTGACATAGGGTGCTGGCAGATTATGGGCCTCCTATAGCTGCTGCCAGGCCCCTAATCTGCCATAGGCCCCTATATACCGCTTCCTCATGCTGCTGCCAGGTCCAGAGTCTCTCATGCCATGTGCCACTTTCAGGTCTCCTCACACTGCTGGTGTGTTGAATTTTTTGACATAGGGTGCTGGCAGATTATGGGCCTCCCATAGCTGCTGCCAGGCCCCTAATCTGCCATAGGCCCCTATATACCGCCTCCTCATGCTGCTGCCAGGTCCAGAGTCTGTCATGGGTCCCTGTACGGCCTCCCATTGCTGCTGTCTCCATCGCCACACTCTGCCATGTGCCACTTTCAGGTCTCCTCACACTGCTGGTGTGTAGAATTTTTTGACATAGGGTGCTGGCAGATTACGGGCCTCCCATTGCTGCTGCCAGGCCCCTAATCTGCCATGGGCCCCTATATACCGCCTCCTCATGCTGCTGCCAGGTCCAGAGTCTGTCATGGGTCCCTGTACGGCCTCCCATTGCTGCTGTCTCCATCGCCACACTCTGCCATGTGCCACTTTCAGGTCTCCTCACACTGCTGGTGTGTAGAATTTTTTGACATAGGGTGCTGGCAGATTACGGGCCTCCCATTGCTGCTGCCAGGCCCCTAATCTGCCATGGGCCCCTATATACCGCCTCCTCATGCTGCTGCCAGGTCCAGAGTCTCTCATGCCATGTGCCACTTTCAGGTCTCCTCACACTGCTGGTGTGTTGAATTTTTTGACATAGGGTGCTGGCAGATTATGGGCCTCCCATAGCTGCTGCCAGGCCCCTAATCTGCCATAGGCCCCTATATACCGCCTCCTCATGCTGCTGCCAGGTCCAGAGTCTCTCATGGGTCCCTGTACGGCCTCCCATTGCTGCTGTCTCCATCGCCACACTCTGCCATGTGCCACTTTCAGGTCTCCTCACACACTGCTGGTGTGTAGAATTTTTTGACATAGGGTGCTGGCAGATTAAGGGCCTCCCATAGCTGCTGCCAGGCCCCTAATCTGCCATAGGCCCCTATATACCGCCTCCTCATGCTGCTGCCAGGTCCAGAGTCTCTCATGGGTCCCTGTACGGCCTCCCATTGCTGCTGTCTCCATCGCCACACTCTGCCATGTGCCACTTTCAGGTCTCCTCACACACTGCTGGTGTGTAGAATTTTTTGACATAGGGTGCTGGCAGATTACGGGCCTCCCATTGCTGCTGCCAGGCCCCTAATCTGCCATGGGCCCCTATATACCGCATCCTCATGCTGCTGCCAGGTCCAGAGTCTCTCATGGGTCCCTTTACGGCCTCCCATTGCTGCTGTCTCCATCGCCACACTCTGCCATGTGCCACTTTCAGGTCTCCTCACACACTGCTGGTGTGTAGAATTTTTTGACATAGGGTGCTGGCAGATTACGGGCCTCCCATTGCTGCTGCCAGGCCCCTAATCTGCCATGGGCCCCTATATACCACCTCCTCATGCTGCTGCCAGGTCCAGAGTCTGTCATGGGTCCCTGTACGGCCTCCCATTGCTGCTGTCTCCATCGCCACACTCTGCCATGTGCCACTTTCAGGTCTCCTCACACACTGCTGGTGTGTAGAATTTTTTGACATAGGGTGCTGGCAGATTAAGGGCCTCCCATAGCTGCTGCCAGGCCCCTAATCTGCCATAGGCCCCTATATACCGCCTCCTCATGCTGCTGCCAGGTCCAGAGTCTGTCATGGGTCCCTGTACGGCCTCCCATTGCTGCTGTCTCCATCGCCACACTCTGCCATGTGCCACTTTCAGGTCTCCTCACACTGCTGGTGTGTAGAATTTTTTGACATAGGGTGCTGGCAGATTACGGGCCTCCCATTGCTGCTGCCAGGCCCCTAATCTGCCATGGGCCCCTATATACCGCCTCCTCATGCTGCTGCCAGGTCCAGAGTCTGTCATGGGTCCCTGTACGGCCTCCCATTGCTGCTGTCTCCATCGCCACACTCTGCCATGTGCCACTTTCAGGTCTCCTCACACACTGCTGGTGTGTAGAATTTTTTGACATAGGGTGCTGGCAGATTACGGGCCTCCCATAGCTGCTGCCAGGCCCCTAATCTGCCATGGGCCCCTATATACCGCCTCCTCATGCTGCTGCCAGGTCCAGAGTCTGTCATGGGTCCCTGTACGGCCTCCCATTGCTGCTGTCTCCATCGCCACACTCTGCCATGTGCCACTTTCAGGTCTCCTCACACACTGCTGGTGTGTAGAATTTTTTGACATAGGGTGCTGGCAGATTACGGGCCTCCCATTGCTGCTGCCAGGCCCCTAATCTGCCATGGGCCCCTATATACCGCCTCCTCATGCTGCTGCCAGGTCCAGAGTCTCTCATGCCATGTGCCACTTTCAGGTCTCCTCACACTGCTGGTGTGTTGAATTTTTTGACATAGGGTGCTGGCAGATTATGGGCCTCCCATAGCTGCTGCCAGGCCCCTAATCTGCCATAGGCCCCTATATACCGCCTCCTCATGCTGCTGCCAGGTCCAGAGTCTGTCATGGGTCCCTGTACGGCCTCCCATTGCTGCTGTCTCCATCGCCACACTCTGCCATGTGCCACTTTCAGGTCTCCTCACACACTGCTGGTGTGTAGAATTTTTTGACATAGGGTGCTGGCAGATTAAGGGCCTCCCATAGCTGCTGCCAGGCCCCTAATCTGCCATAGGCCCCTATATACCGCCTCCTCATGCTGCTGCCAGGTCCAGAGTCTGTCATGGGTCCCTGTACGGCCTCCCATTGCTGCTGTCTCCATCGCCACACTCTGCCATGTGCCACTTTCAGGTCTCCTCACACTGCTGGTGTGTAGAATTTTTTGACATAGGGTGCTGGCAGATTACGGGCCTCCCATAGCTGCTGCCAGGCCCCTAATCTGCCATAGGCCCCTATATACCGCCTCCTCATGCTGCTGCCAGGTCCAGAGTCTGTCATGGGTCCCTGTACGGCCTCCCATTGCTGCTGTCTCCATCGCCACACTCTGCCATGTGCCACTTTCAGGTCTCCTCACACACTGCTGGTGTGTAGAATTTTTTGACATAGGGTGCTGGCAGATTAAGGGCCTCCCATAGCTGCTGCCAGGCCCCTAATCTGCCATAGGCCCCTATATACCGCCTCCTCATGCTGCTGCCAGGTCCAGAGTCTCTCATGGGTCCCTGTACGGCCTCCCATTGCTGCTGTCTCCATCGCCACACTCTGCCATGTGCCACTTTCAGGTCTCCTCACACTGCTGGTGTGTAGAATTTTTTCGACATAGGGTGCTGGCAGATTACGGGCCTCCCATAGCTGCTGCCAGGCCCCTAATCTGCCATGGGCCCCTATACCGACTCCTCATGCTGTGACGTTGCAACAAGGTGGAATTCAACCCTACATATGTTAGACCGCCTTTACGAACAGCAAAAGGCCATCACAGATTTCCTGATGTTAAAAGCGGATAAAGGTATTCCCTGTGTAACTTAGATGTCAGCCATTGGCAGCTCATGTGTGACACCTGCGCTTGCTCAGGCCCTTTGAGGAGGCCACGCTATTCGTGAGTCGGCAGGACTATGGGATGAACGACGTCATTCCTCTGTTGCACGTCCTGGAACAAATGCTGTTAACAATGGCTGGTCAGGGTGCGGTAGACGTGGCGCACAGATCTCAACGCCACATGACCCCTGTGGGGGCAGGACAGGAAGAAGAGGAGGAGGTAGAGGAGGACATTGGTGCTCAGGAATTATTGAGTGAAATGGGTGGTTTTTCCACTCAGCGGACAGGAGTGGAGGAGCAGGAGCATCTGGTAGAGGAGGAGGAGGAGGAGGAGACAGAGGACCCAGACGCACCGTGGCAGTATGCTGTGGAGATGGAGGCAGGGAGTCCCTCGCATTCCTTGGCACAAATGGCCCATAGCATGCTCGGTTGCTTGCGTAGCGACAGCCGAATAATAACCATCAGACAGAGGGATGACTTTTGGCTGTCCACCTTGTTGGACCCTCGCTACCGTTCCAAAATGGTGGCCTTTTTCACACCTGCTGAGAGGGAGGCCAAAATAACGTACTATAAAAACCACCTATGTAGTCAGCTGGTCTCTGCCTGTCTGCGCCAACGTCCATCCTCAGACACTGTGGGCCCTGTGCGCTCGCGTTCCGCTGCCATGGCAGCAGGGGAGGGGTGGGGTGGTAGGAGCAGTGGCAGCTCCACCAGCAGCGGCTGCCTCAGTCTGCAGTCGATGATGAGTAGCTTTCTTCACCAGCGCAGTGAGGAAACTACTAACCAGCCGCAGCAGCAGCAGCAGCAGCAGCATCAGGTGGACCTGGAGCAGGACCTCAAACAACAGGCTTAGGCCTACTTGGACAGCACCCTGCCAACCGAGGTAGACAATCCCCTTGACTACTGGGCAACGAAACTTGACCTTTGGCCCCAACTAGCTGAATTTGCCCTTGAAAGGCTGTCATGCCCGGCCAGTAGCGTGGCATCGGAGCGCGTGTTTAGTGCGGCAGGAGGTATTGCAACTCCGCGGAGGACACGACTGTCCACCCAAAGTGTGGAGAGACTGACGTTTGTGAAAATGAATCAGGCGTGGATTAGTCTGGATTTCAAACCACCAGTTCCTGACACAACTGAGTAAATCCGCCATGAATCATGCCCCAAACATGTGCCACTTTCAGGTCTCCTCACACTGCTGGTGTGTTCCATTTTTTGTCATAGGGTGCTGGCAGATTACGGGCCTCCCATAGCTGCTGCCAGGCCCCTAATCTGCCATGGGCCCCTATACCGCCTCCTCATGCTGCTGCCAAGTCCAGAGTCTCTCATGGGTCCCTGTACGGCCTCCCATTGCTGCTGTCTCCATCGCCACACTCTGCCATGTGCCACTTTCAGGTCTCCTCACACTGCTGGTGTATTCCATTTTTTGTCATAGGGTGCTGGCAGATTACGGGCCTCCCATAGCTGCTGCCAGGCCCCTAATCTGCCATGGGCCCCTATACCGCCTCCTCATGCTGCTGCCAGGTCCAGAGTCTCTCATGGGTCCCTGTACGGCCTCCCATTGCTGCTGTCTCCATCGCCACACTCTGCCATGTGCCACTTTCAGGTCTCCTCACACTGCTGGTGGGTTCCATTTTTTGTCATAGGGTGCTGGCAGATTACGGGCCTCCCATAGCTGCTGCCAGGCCCCTAATCTGCCATGGGCCCCCGTACCGACTCCTCATGCTGCTGCCAGGCCCGTAATCTGTCATGGGCCCCTGTTGTCGCTTGTTGGCATATTCCGCTCGTTCAGATGCTCCTTCTCCTGCTACTCCTCTTCACGGATTCCGTCAGCAGTCTTTCTTGGAATCCGTTTCCAAGAGACAACAGTTTGCGAGCACGCACCAGACGGTGCAGAAACTGAACGTCCTCCTGTCCAAGTTGCTGCTGCCAGGCTCGTAATCTGTCATGCGCCCCTGTACCGCCTCCTCATGCTGCTGCCAGGTCCAGAGTGTGTCATGGGCCCCCGTACCGACTCCAAATGCTGCTGCCAGGCCCGTAATCTGTCATGGGCCCCTGTACCGCCTCCCCATGCTGCTGCCAGGTCCAGATTGTGTCATGGGTCCCTGTACGGCCTCCCATTGCTGCTGCCAGGCCTGTAATCTGCCATGGGCCCCCGTACCGACTCCTCATGCTGCTGCCAGGCCCGTAATCTGCCATGGGCCCCTGTACCGCCTCCTCATGCTGCTGCCAGGTCCAGAGTGTGTCATGGGTCCCTGTACGGCCTCCCATTGCTGCTGTCTCTATCGCCACACTCTGCCATGTGCCACTTTCAGGTCTCCTCACACTGCTGGTGGTTTCCATTTTTGTCATAGGGTGCTGTATGGCCTCCCATTGCTGCTGCCTCCACCGCCACACTGTGGCTCCACACTCTGGTTTTGGCCCCGTGACTGGCCAAATGAGTGAAGTGTGCGGTGATTCTAAGATCGACGGCACTCATCTGCATGTCATACTGCCTGACAGTATTATTTCTCTTCCCCAGCAGACTCCAAGGGCATTTAAATTAAAGGTACAGTGTTCAGCACTAATATTAAGTCTCTCTGAAGCCTAGAAACACCCTTTTTTAAGTTAAATTCACAGCGAATATATTCGACTCGAATCGAAATTTTTCTACGAATTCGCCGAATCAGTCGAATCGAATTTTTGAATACTTCGCTCATCTCTAGAAATGATGTGTTGATTTTTAAAGGGGCAGCGCACCTTGTTGGTATTACACACAATGTATGTGTACTGTTAGATTTCAAGTAAAAAAAGGGGTTGCTCTATTACCTTCATGCTTTAACAGACAACTTCAAACATCCATCACAAAATATTTCTATTGCTGTCCTGCTGCAGAGGTACAGTCTCTGCCTGGCTGTTATCCTATTCCTTACTATACAAAGCATTTTAAAAGATTTAGAAATCCCATCCCATTTTCAAGTACTGGATGCATTTTCAAAGAAACTAACATTAACCTAAGGCACTTTTTCTATCATTCATGGTCATTCAAAGATTACCTTAGATGTTAGAATCCGATAATACTGCACTGCCCTTTGAAGCCATCTCATAAGACTCCCTGCTGCCATGTTACCAGCCGCCTTCCTCTCCATGTTCTCAGGAGTAAACTGAATTTTCCTTATATTAGCCTCTAGCAGCTCAAGAGTAGACTGTGGCAACTAGAATTTGGAACAGTAATAAATATTAAAAGGATTCCTTAGGAGAAATGTGTAAGTAAATCTCACTTTTTTACTTTAAAGAGTTTTTTATTGACATGCTTGTAGAAACCAAAGAGCCATGCAACAGTGATTGAAGTAAAGGATTATCATATGCATGACCACCAATAAGAATCAACTAAAAACAAGTATACAGTATATTGACACATAATACTATGAGTGAGAAAAAAATTCTATAACACAGGTTCAATTACAGTATAATGATAAGGAATGTTTGACTTAACAGGTCTTATAGAAAAAGGTCTTGTAGAGAAAAACAAATCTCTGTTCTACTATAGTAAAGCTAGTGAGATCATATTGTATGCTGATAAACATGAAATAAAAAACTGGATATCTTACTGTGTGTTGTCATTGTTTTACCTTGTAAAGTATATCTAATAGTTTTTTATAAGCAATCTCATGCTACAACCTTCCCCTAACCCTAAGCAGCTGGCATTTGAAATGCAAAAAATCACCCAACAAAATTTGTATTATAAAATATGCCACTTCATAAATAAATCCTATCTAGTGCTTCAAATCATATACTATATGTCCATACATCTGCTGAATACCACAACACAGAACATAGAGAATCAAAAACTTGAAGACAATATATTGTCTATGGAGTTAGCCCTGAACTGGCTTTAAAGAGGACATGCTCTGTCTGACCTTTTAATACAAAGGTCTATCAAAGAAGGTGAGCGTGTGCCCACTTGGGAAGGCGGAGGTCACAATCATTTTGGCACCAGTGTATTTTTATGACATCACATATTGCAGAAAGATATTAGGAGATGCAATATATTGACACTATCATTTGTATGCAGTAGATTACCTTCCAGATTTTGATTCTCTGTGTTCACATTTGGTGATTTGTTATTGTGTTTTTTATACTAATGTAATACACAATGTGTTTTATTTATTTCATTTATGTGGACACTTTGTTATGTATTATTACTATTGGTGATATACCGTAGGTGCATGGGTATATAGAATATGATTTGAAGCACTAGATAGGATTAATTTATTTGCATTTAGAGTGGCCTATTTTATAAATACATATTTTATAGATTAGAAGCAAATGCAAAAGATTGTATGATACAACTTGCTATTAGAAGAACAAATGAGTACATATGGTTTAGATAGCAGGAGGAAGTGCTAATTATGTGATTTAATATGCATATTCTTTAAGCCTTACTGAGGTATAGGAGATTAAATGCTGCATATCAGCACTGCGAATAGCCATCTGTCCCATATTTTTTTATACTTTAAGGGGCAAAACCAGTTTTCATACTTTAGTTTTTTATTCACATTATTATAGTTGCAGTAAGGTATATGTACTGAATTTAGCTATTATTTTTCATGCCAGGAACAATATTCCACATAAAAAATACTGGTAACATTAGATAGATGTGATGTTGTACTTGTAGAATACATATATCCTGATAACTAAGACAACTAGGGCACCAATATCATCATATATGAACGGTACCACTTGCTGCCAAAAGCTCTGCACTATAGGACAAATCAGTAAAAGATAAAAGAAGGTACCAGCGGTAATGTTACATTTAAGGCAGCATGAGGGGTGGGAAACTGTAATTTGACAAGTTTTAATTAAGTTAGAAATGTTCTATGCAATATATACTGTTAACCTCTTCCCACCTCCTGTACACATATGTGAGGCCTCACTGAAGTGGGTCTTATTCTGTGAGACCGCATATACTGTATGTATACCAAAGTTTGTGCTAGGTACGCTCCACAGAAGGCGGTCCTAGCACAGAGACCAGGATCTCACCAAGATCCTGGGTCTCATACTAATGATTGGGAACCAGGCTTCCCAGTTCCAGGTCACCTGATTGCTGTTATAACATCTGATTGGCTATGACAGTGATCTGTCACTGTGCAGTCCACCCATGTGTCTTCTTTCTCTTCTGAATAGAAGGAAAGATATTATATCTTTCTCTCCTTGCCAGGGAAGAAAGATGTAAACAAACAAAAGTGTGTAAAAAATAATAATTATAAAATTAAAAATAAGGAAAACAAATAGCTACATCAAGGTTTGATCTAGGTCAGGGTTAGTGTTAGGGTCAAGGTAAGCATCAAAGATTGGGTCAAAGGTCAGAGTCAGTATATTCTGTGTAGGATCTTTTTTAAAAAAGTATTTGTAAATTAGTATCGGTGTCAGTTAGTGTCAGTGTTAGCGTGTTTTAGGTAGGATAAAAAAGCCAAATGTGCACTATTGTTTTTCTGGGACCTACTATGGGGACAAACAAATATAACAATCACACATGTGGTATCGCTGCGATTGTCTGGAACAGGAGAATTTATTTTAGGTTGTTCTTTGATGGTAACTTATGGCAATAGCATGAAATATACATCTAAATTAAAAAAAAAACGTATTTTTTACTATTTTGGGCCAGTTTTCTTTTCACAATAATAACTATCATGAGATATTTGTTACCATTTACCACCAAAATAAAGCCCAAATTGTCCTGAAAAAAAAGAAGGTATATTCCACCTGGATATACAAAGTAGTTGTGATAATATGGACAGTTTTACTAACACATGTCAAAGTTGCAAAATTGTGTTCAGGTGTTAAGATTTGTTTTATCTTCTATCACGAAGGGGTTAGCAGTTAGATAGCTATCTGAGTATTTCAGTGAAATGAGCTTGAGGGACTCCACTCCTTTTTCACTGTGCCATTATCAGTGACCTCCAATCTTCTCTTCCTGGGTTGACATTTTGGCATAGGGCATAGGGTAAAGTTGTGGCTCAACGAGTAGGATTTTATATGAGAAAATTAGGTGCAGAATTTTAGTTTGTCAAGAACTTACATTCACATCATCAAATAAAACTATTTACCTGGGCAACATGAAATGTTGTTAGCTCATTCATGAATCGGTCAAGATTGGCCATTTGCCTCTTAGCTCCCTTTGCCCAGGTGAGATCAGTATTTGGAGACTTTAGAATTATGATGATAGAAGCCATGAGCTCTTCAATATCTAAATCTGGCTTTTGCATTGTGCGCAGCTCTCCTGTAAAAGATAAAGTAATATGAGCACATCCAAAATACTTTTTAATCTAATACCACAACTATTCCATTACTTCTAAAGAGGAGTCTAGAAATTATCATTCAAGATGTACTCCAAGAACATTTTAAACACAGGTTAGAAGCCATAGGGCAGATGTGTATTGTGTACTTTTGTTAAATTAAGATGGCCATATACTAGTAGATTTCAAACAAAATTGACATTCTCTGTACATTTGTTGACAAATGTCTTTCAAACGTACTTGAAAATGTTGTTTGCCTTTCATGTTCAACCTTGGAGTTAATAGACTTTCTCAAATGAAAACTGTACATAATGTTAGAAATGTGTTCCTTCATGAAAAATTAACCATCCTGCTCCTTCTAGTCTCTGCAGTTGAAAATGAACAGTAGTATGACCTCACTAATAGTTATAAAATAGAATGAATGAACACAAAACCAAAAACTTAGAACAGATTTCTACTAGTGTGGCCATTTTACTTACATAATCAAGGGTAGGAGTGAGAGCAGTTGAAAACAAACACAGGAGGGTGCCTCCATCTAGGTGTAGAGATTTATTAAAATGAATAAGACAATAAAAATGCACTCACTAGTTAAAAGTTGACCAAGGCTTGTCACAAACCCATAGAGACCTTCATAGGATCAGTGCGAGGCTACAGAGCTCAGCAGGCAAGCAGTTATCCAAAGCAGAGTTCTTTGTGGAAGTTTACTATGGTTTGATAAAGGGGCGGTCCTGTTGCCCTGAAACATGTAGCCATGCCCCCTCCACTGCCTGTCACCATCACCCAGCCAAGAGAAGTGCTGATTGGAGCCACTCTTACTACACCTAGAAGCTGCTGCTGCCTATGTTCCAGCTTGAAGCCTGACATCTGTACTTTCCAAAATGAAACTAAGTGGATATATGAGTTAAATACTTTAGCCCCACAAGAGTTAAATATAGATATTAATTTAAATAGTTTTTTAAAAGGACTACTCCCAAAATGTAGAAACAGGGTATATTAATTTAGTAGTGAATTATGAATAGATAATTATGAATTTTGGCCACTAGATAGAGCTACTAATGGTAAGGTACTAGGAGGTTTATGAATACTTGTTTTATAATAAAACCAGTTATGTGTTTGATCATATATAATATAGTATTAATACACACGATCATAAAATCTTTTTAACATATTGATTTATATGAAATTATTAATAGTAATTTTAAGCCTAATAAAGTTTGTATGTTAGAGTTTTATGTACACACATTTTTTGCTCTATATTTTATATTGGTTTTGCTATATATTTTATATTGGTTTTGCTAATATAAACGTTTAGTTGTAAATCTTGGTATGAATCCACACAGCAAGTATCCATTTGTTGGTAGTTTAAACAAGATAATGTTAATAGATAAACGAACACTGGATGGAGGACATTTTTTTGTTTACCAAAAAATTATTAGCATATAAGGCTCCAACAATATGGCGACATGGAGCTTCCTGAGGATGCCGTTATGGCAAAACATGCAGAGGCAGTAACACGTCTACCATATCAGGTCTATGCGTTGACATAATTTCTGGTTCAGGTAACTGGAAGCATGCTGGCTCCAGTGGTACTGGTCACCAGTGAATGTGATTGTGCATTGCATACTTTATTGAGCGCTTTTATTGTTTTTATAAATGCTACACTATGAAGGTATTTGCTTCCTGGTGCACATTGTTTATGTTTTGAGGGAGAGCTGCATATCATATTAGGGAAGACATTCACAGAAAAGAATAGTATCAGCTGTCAATCCATTTGGTAATTGTATCTGGATCCTTGGTTAAAAGCACTTATGACCTTCCTTTTAAGGAAGGGGTCATAGATCTGTGGGGAGTACATTGCAGTGTCACACGTGTTGGAGCACTGATGTAATTAGCAGGGGTAACTGCACATAATTTTTATTGCACATTAATTTCAGAGATTTGTACTTTTTGGGGATTTTTTTACAAGACCTTTAATAGCAGGCGCCCAATATCAGAATAGCACTTATAGTTACTGCTTTACAGCACTACATAGTGTAAAATTCAGCTATACTATATACAATGCTGTATTGTGCAACATAACAGTGAAATAAGTGCAGCAGGCTACCAAGTGTGAACTGTGCCCCTTGTATTCCTTATGCTATATCATGCTTCATTCCTGTGAGCTGCATTTCAGTAAATTACATATCATTGTTTACCACCCTTTGTATTTGCAGTCAATAGACATAACAGTCCTTTATAGCGCTACCTGTTTGTGTGTTTCAGCAACAACCTCTGTTGCTGGTATTTCGGGTTTTGTGTTTAAGGGATGGTTTTTTTGAGGGGGTTACCATTTATATTTATATTATTTTTCTAAGATCTTTATTTTTTTAAGGGTCAGCAGCATGAACTTGGTGGTGAAACAGGTGAAGCTGCCCTTTGTTAGTAGAACATCACTGCATACTAGTGCAATGCGGGTTTTTGCACAAGCTCACCACATGAAGTGGACCAAAGCACCACATCCTCAATCCACCTGTTGCCATAAATGGTAATAAATATGTATTCCCTTTAATTCATTATGTCTAAAAGACCTAAAGGGAGAGACAGAGATTCATTATACACCGCTAGAAGGGGACGAGCAGGTCATGCATCTGCAGGACAAAGTGGTGGTTGGACTGCACCTTTGAAAGGCATTGCACATCTGCCTTCCCTTTTTGGTAGTGGGTGTGCTGTACAGCCAGACCACATGGAGGAGGTGGTAAGGTGGATAACCAAGTCATTCTCATCCTCCTCCTCCCAGGTGTTGGGCAGCACATTATCATCAGTAACTTCCAGTTTCTTTCACCTCCTTCTCCACAGTTAATCCCGTTGTGGTCATGAAAATGGGCATGAAAGAGTCAACTGAATTATTTAAGCACAGCATCAGTAACTTGCTGCAGGAAAATGTGCAGGAATTACTTTTATCAGATGTCAAGGAAGAGAGTGCCAGCAGCATAGAGGGAAGGGACAAAAGGCAGACCATATCTGGGTGCCACAGAGTGCAGAGGAGGAGAGTGAGGGGGAGGCACAACAATAGCCTGGACATGGGGCAGCTTGCAGAGAAGTGGAGGTAACATCTGCCCTATTCCACCAGATGCCCCTGCTCCAGATGTCTTTTCCCCAGTTTCTGGCATGAAAGAAAAATATTCATCCTATCACTCCTATATTGAGTATATCAATGCCATCTTAGAAAAACTGCTGGTTTTACAGCTGCGCCTGTTTCAGCTGGTGGTGTCTGCTGCCTTCTGCGACTTTGCAGTCTGTGCTGCACCACATTGGTGGGTACTAAGCTACCATTTTTCTTTACACAAAGCTATGGCTGCCCTTCACCAGCATATTGAAGCTAATTATTACTATTATTATGCAGAATGTATATAGCGCCAACAGTTTACGCAGTGGTAATATATGGAGGAGGTGCTGTGGAGGAACCACTTAACCACCTTACAGAGCTGGATCCCCTTTCATGGCCAATGTGGCTTGGATCATTCAGTTCTTGATGAACAATATTTCTTAACATTCTTACATTGATACATGGCCCCTATGGCAGTACCCAACTCCCTAAGCCATTTGCTTAACAACCCATTGTCTTTTAGCTTTGAAAATGGACAGAACTGATTTTTTGAACTTTAGCCCTTATTGAGTTTAACAAGGTTCAGCTTAAAAGTCATATTTTCTAAAATTTATGATGAGTTCAAAGAGCAGCTCCTAAACATAAGCACATTCGCTCATCACTAGTAACCACTATGAAACTAATAAATGTTACCCACCTAATGCTGCTATATCCATGTTTTGCACCAGGTCCCTAATATTTTCTAAGATAGCAGAACATTTGTACTCTGCCTTCTCAAGTGCAACTTGATATTCAGGAAGAAGGGATCTGAACTTCTTGATCTTTTGTAACTGCTGATGAACAGCATGAATCTTCTGTTCCACCACAGCTTTATCCTGGGCAATCTGTTGCAATATTTTCAGTGTCCCCTCCTTGTGTTGTTCCAGGACAATCTTTTCATGAATTAGGTCATCTGTCAGTTTTTCATGTGATCTAAGCTTTTGTTCAATGCAAAGTAGAGCTTGTTTAGCAACATCATGTTGCTTTATTATTACATCATACTGTTCTTTCATAAGAGCTTTAAAACACTGAGCAAAATGTTCAAAGGTTGCATTGGTGATCTTGCTATATGTGTTTTCTGATGGCTTCATATACTTGTTGATAGAAAGATGCATGGATGATAGAAGAAAACATATATTTTCTTTATCTTGCTTGGTAATCATGCCTAAATCTTCTATGTGATAATTTGCATGCTCTACTAGAGTTTCCCTAGAAAACAAATATAATTTTAGGATACCTTTAACAAAGGCTTAAAGCAGATAATATATAGCTGAAACTATTTAAAACCAAGACTTTTTTTAGTGCATAAAAAGAAAACATTTCTGTATAATTGTTTAACTAATAAAATCTGAGTCTTTGATTATTTCATTGCTATGCAAGCCATATTCAGGCAAGATAGGATTATTACAAACTAAAGCACGCATGAGAAAATAGCACTTGAAAAATATTTCTAGGACATCAGGTGCCACATTCCTTTAATCTAAATTACATTTAACTAAGCTTTGTTCAATACTATAAGATACATATCATTTCTTTGTACAAAAGGGTAGTCATATGCAGCCTGTTTTAAACCATGTACAATTTCCATAATGGCCAGTAACAAAAAGCAACAAAAATTAAAATCTCCCATCACACTTAGAGGGTTTCCATCATGGGTCCTTTAGAAGGGGAAGTGTTCAGGATCCGTTTGGACAATTTGAATGGTATATTCCTCTGGATCCTGGTAAGTTTAATATGGGTAGATTTTTCACTTGTCATTTTCTGTTGTAGACTATATTAATGTCTTGAAACTTAAAAGCTTCTATGACTATCAACACAAGCCACACTACCAAGCAAGATTCTATGACTGACACAGCTTGTAATTGATTGCTAACGTGACGCAGTGCACAAAAGGAAGGTTTATCCTATCTAAAATACATATTTGCCAGGTACAAACATTGGGGTTGATTTACTAAATGCATATAGGTTGTTCACTTTGAAAGGATATTTTGACTTTTTCAATGGAATTTTCTTGGTGAATGAAGTGAAGCTCTGCTGATATGTGCAAACAAAAATACTTTATTTTATTTTCCTTGCACATGATTGGATATTCTTTGCAATGTGAATTTTCTCCATATTCACTAAGCCATTGTAATAATTCCTTGTAAAGCCTATTTAGTAAATCAACCTTAATGGTTGTACCTTTAAGATATGTATTCTCTATGGATAGGCCTTCTATTTGTGCACTGATGGCAAGTTGTTACAAACACAAAAAGGGCCAGATGTAACTCCCATCAAAATGTTAGTAAGTTTCCAAACTACAAAACATCTGATTATGACCATAAACATAAATCTTAGGGACTGTAAATATGACTAACTTAAATAATTTAAACTAATTAAACATTTTAAGATTCAGATGCCTGAGTTTGGGTTATCTTGGTGTCCTGTCCACTAGGTGTATTGTTGCAAAATTCACATATTAAAGGGACACACTTAACTCTGTGTTTGCAGAAATCTATTAAAGCTGGCCATACATAGATTAAAATTTGCCTGGTTCAACAGGGTACAGCCGAATTTTGATCCATGTATCGGCACTGTGGTTGTACACTAGTCAATCTACCAATCGACTTCTGTACAACCTCCCTGTCAGATTTTCCCACTCGATCAGCACTGCAGGCTATAGCCATAAGCACTGATCAATGTATTCTGCCAGTGGGGTGCTTCCATGCTGTCAAAATCCAGTAGCTCAGTGGTAGGATTTGAGGTGGATGGGGGAACCGGATCAGTGTTTTTTGTTCAACCTGGTTGAATGAAAAAAACTGACTCATGTATGGGCTGCCTACATCTGCTAGAAACAGCTACCCAGGAAGATTATTCCACAATCCTACATTAAAGAATCATACCACATTCGGTATCTTTTTTCTCCAGTCACAGAAACGATGACAGTGTGGCAACTTTCCTCTAGGTATTAAAGGCATTAAAAATATTTATAGAACGAGAAAATACCCTGTTGTCCTTATTTCTAGGTGAATAAATTAATTTCAAGTATACTTTCTTCCTCAGTATCTATTTATTAATTTAGTTGTCCTTCTCTGTACCCTGAAGTGATACACTGAATGTAACTGAATGATGCTAGTAGTGAATGGAAAGAATGGTGTTGCACAAAACCATAGACAGGTGGAAGAGTCACAATCACTCCTAGCACCAGCATAACACCAGAAAAATAAATGGTTGGAGCTGTCCCTGCAAATTCATAATTAGAAACTCAAGTAATCATAGAGGTGAAGGTGCACTATTATGATAATAATGATCTATGATAAAAAAATGTGCTTTAGTGACTAGGTTTCTTTAAAGTCTTTACATAATGTCAACTCTGGGGGAGATTTGCTAAAACCAGAGAGTGCAATATCTGGTGCAGCTCTACAAAGAAACCAATCAGCTTCCAGGTTTTCTTGTCAAAACTTAATTAAGCAAGCTGAAGTTAGAAGCTGATTAGCCACCATGCACAGCTGCACTAGATTTGTGCTCCAGTTTTAGTAAATCGCCCCCATTGTCTCCAAAATAGATTTTGCTAAAAGGCTTTTGGTTTCTGTTTTTTTTTCAAAATATGCTCAAAATTAGTATTATTAGGATCTATTTATTATGCTATCCAAATAGTGTGATTGCAGGTAAGTGGAATCCCAGCATAATACCACACAGATGGTCAATAGTAGCTAGGCATTTCTGCTGCAAATTGCCTTTAGGAAAATCTGTCTAATATAAATGCATGCCTGAGGACCCAGAAAGACAAAATGTTGTATTTAGGAAGCCTTTGGGACAGCCTGCAAAAGCAGATAAGGTAAAGTCTACAGGTGAAAATCCCACAATGAACACTGAAATACTGGATGGCATGTGTTCAGTTCTATGTTAGCATTTTACAAAAAGGTGTTATTTTTGTCAATTAAAAGCAGACCATATCACAGCCAATGTTTCTTACTTTAAGAATGGGTATCAGCATTTTTTTAGTACACTATTCCTTTAGAAACAAGAGATAAGCCAAAAGGAGTGACAACACGAAATAATCCTAGTAAATGGCTTGATTTTTTTTATGGTATCTATGTTAATCCAGTGAATCATGTGACCTGAAGGAATATTTTACTTATTAATTATGAAGAAGATTGGCAGGTAACCAGGGCAACGCAGCTGCAGCTTCTACCATGAATTTAATCTGTCTATTTTCCCTATGGATCCAGTCTGGTCGATGGGTTTTGGAAGCGAGGCCTAGTTGAGAATGCTGTGTGTATATTTTTCTTATTTCCCTCTGGCTATTCAATGAAATAAAAGCTTAAATCCGAACAATTAGTTTCTCTGTGTTTAGAGAAAAAACAAAGATCTTAGAAGACCATAAGCAACAATTCCACGTGTTTAAGCACTGCAGAAGCTGATTAAATTTTGTTTTGTATGACATGTTTCCTTTCTTAGTTGTATGTTTAGAATATTTTTTTGCAAAATCTTTCTGTAGAACATTAGTTGCTGTCTTTATTCGTAGACAGCCCATGAAAAAAATTACTATATTTACCTGATACAGAAACAAATGTATACCAAACATGGTAACAGTTACATCAGCATGTATGCCTTTAGTCAGGGTGAGATTTATATTTCTTACTGTCCCAATTGTCTTATGCCGCCCCATTCCTACCCCATCTGAATGGTTAACATTAGTACCACACTAACAAAATCTGATGTAATAATCATGCAAGGCTGGGAGGAAAGGCTGGACAAGTCAGAACATTGGAGACAAATCATAGGGATTCTATGTTTGTTTCACTAACTGTTTTTCTTTTGCCATACATCACCTGAGTGCACTGGCACAGTCAGCACTGCAGTGTTGGTTAGAAGAGATGTCTAGGAGAATGCCACATTCATCAGGAATGGCGTAGATTAACACAGAGCACATGGGTTGGAGTTGTATCACACTTCCTTTGTGGCTTTAAGATCAACACTGCAGAGCTGACTGTACCTGTGTAACCAGGAGTTTGTGAGCGACTTTTTGCTTTCTTATTGAAACTTCTAATAATTTGCTTGATCTGTGCCATGCAGTGTGCTTGTATTTTGTTTTGTTGTATAAAGTTTGTAGTATTCCTGGATACTTCTACAGGCTGAAAGTGGTAGCATTAAGATTTATAACAACTTTCTGACATTGATCTGGACAACACAGTGGCATGTGGTGAGTAGGCGTGCTAGTAGTGATTGCATTCCATTTTTTTAATGATTAGTACAAGTTAAACTTAGTACAAAGACAGTTCACAGTTCATATAAACACAGCTAAATTATTATTTCCTTAACCACTTCCTCCTGGAGCATTTTTGACATTTTTTTGCACACATGTGAAAATCTGCCTTTTAAGCTAGAAAGATACTTAAACCCCTCCCCCAAATTATATATTGAAAGCAGAGGCCTTGTAGAAAAAAGATGGTGTTAAATTTTTTATGTCACATGCTATTTGCAAAACTGTTAAATCTATATTTTCAGTAAAAAAAATACACTAAATGAGTTTTAGTGCACACAAACCCAATTTGATTCCCATTTTTATGTCAAGCCTTAAAACTATGTGCACCAACATAATGGCACAAAATTGTGCTACCCAAACTGATCAATAGACAGCACTTTAGAGTCTACCATAAATCAGGGAGACTCCAACATATGTGGCGATACCCAATACGTACAGTGCAATCATTTACATATATATGCCCACCCTACATGTGTATTTGTATGTGTGTTCATGCGACAATGAAGGTGCTTTTGAATTTTTTAGGCTATTTTTATTGATTTCTGTACACTTTACATTTTAACACTTTTTGTCATTTAACTTTATTGCTTTCATAAGAGGACTAACAAGCCCCCTCTGTGATAGCATTGGGCAGGTGACAGGTAATCTTTATGGAGACATTAGAACACAGATTGGGAGAGATTTAAAAAGCAGTTTCACAGGTGCATGTATGTGGTCATCATGCTAATTTTACTTTGTTTCCTGAATAATCCAATCTGAGCAGGTACTTATCAGCCAAGTCACAAAGGTCATGTGCACATATGGCCAACTCTAATGAGAATAAGACCTTCGACCTTTAATGCAGAACCACCTACCTGGTGAAGCATCTATAACTCTTTCACTCTTTTTTGATAAGTGTTAGAAATCAAAATTATGATTCGGCACTTATATTAATGGCAAGCTTGCAAAATATTTGGTTTTTATGATTAATCATAATTAATGTTAATATGTGTGAATGGTCTTTTGACAAATGGTATTACAATTCTTCAAACATAACTGGGACAGTAAAAATGGGTAAGTTAGCTGAGACCAGCTAAACCAGCTGAAGGCTGAGTATACTATATTTAGGTATACTGGTTAAAAGTCTCTGGTAGTAAAATGTCAAAGGTATTAGGAGGACTCATTATAGATTTACTATTACATTATGAATTTTAATAGTAGCTGTGTGTATTTAGTATACGTTTCTAATATTGATACATATATAGATTACTGATTATACATTGATATGTTGTAAAGATATGTTTTTAAATTATATTCGGTATTATGTACATCAGCATACATATGTTCCTGTCCATCAAAAACATTATGTGAGTGTCGTCCCCTCCCTTCTATGCCATACAAGGTATTAAGAATCTCTCGCTATGACACACTCATTCTGCATAAAAGGTCCAGAAGGGACAGTGGAGAGAGCTCACACACACGCTAATACTGACACTTTGACACACACGCATACACACGTATGAGAAGCTGGAACAGGTGCTTACTGAAGACAAGATCATCACTTCCGTCTATTTCCGGTTTCTTCCCGAAAAGACATGAGAAGGACAAGAAGAACATGGAGAACAGCACATGGCCAGGACAGTCATGACAAATAATGGTGACTTATCTTTAAGCTTTTGCTTGATATTTCTACAGTAGTTTTATCTACATGGAACTGTTCATGATACGTTTTACATTGTTATTTTACACCATTGTGTGATAGAATAAAATCACACTTCATTTTATATTTCAATGGCTCTTTCATTCATAATCGCCTCAAGACACTAAAAGAAGTTTTATATGTGTCTAAAATCCAACAATAAGCTCCAGCGATTACTTACCTTGTCCACTGAGGGATGAAATAAACATTAAGTGCATTAAAAAGGGAGGGGAATTGTTGACACCATTTGTAGAATATAGATCCTATATCACTACAAATGAGAAACCAGCGAATGTTCTGTTGAACCGCCTGCAAGAACAGATTCCATGCACTCTCCTTTGAATATGTCATCCCAGCATTGGTTACCTAAAAAACATTTCATAATCATGAGTATACTTGGACTAGAAGACAAACCAATAGAATGATTACCATTTCATTATATCTAACTTTTATGCATTTTATGAGAGAAAAAAATATCATCTTCACTGCAAATAGAATATACTTATTAATTTTTAATTTGCTAAGCCTATACAGATTTGTAGATCCATAATCACATGTGGTCATAAGGGCAGGATGTGTATGACCTGAGAACAAACAAGTCACATTCAAGCCACTCATGAAGTCGTTACAGTCAACCACACTGCATGCACACAGCCTTTATATGACAAACTCTAATAAAACTTAACAAGATGTCATTGTATATTCAGTGTAATTCAAATGGAAATAGTCAGTGTAAGCTGTCTGCTCATATCTCGTACGGGCGGTACTTGTATATCATTCATTCACAGATCTATGACCCCAGAGTCCACCCACCCCGTCAGTTCCACACATCAGTCTCAGATTCCTTTTTTCTGGTCTGTGGACTAGGCAGGAGTCAAACATGAATCTTTTCCTTGAGACCTATATCACCTCCATGGTATCAGGTTCAGTCACCCAAGGGTAACATCCCACACCTAGGGCAAGTGTGTCTAAGCAGCACCACTCCTGCCCCAAACTGGATGTAACAAAGGATTTCCCCAAGTATAGGCTTAGCATAGGTGTAATCAGTTCTGCATCCATCTAGCATATTGTAAGGCTTTACCACTGTGCCCATCTGCCTGCAGCCTTTAAACAAGTACACCCACTTGACATGCTACAAACTTCCATACATATCACTTGAGTGCATTCTCATTTGAGTTACAAGGCAAACAAAATTGGGTTTTGTAGAAACCAAATACTTGGTGTTACAAAATCCAAAAGTATGCCAATGCAACATACGCAAGTGAAGGATGAAAAACTCCATTCATTCGGTTATAGTTTCAGAATGGAAAAAAATTAATTTACACAACTGTCCAGTAGTCAGGGTGTATAGAAGGAGATGCTGAAGTCCTCACATGAGTAATAGTAAATGGCACTGTTGTAACTCTCTTCCATGCTGTAAAGGCTCCAAGGTCTAATGGTGCCCCCCAAAAAGACACCAGCTAAGGAGTCTTCTCACTCCACGCTTGCGCTCAAATGGGGAACCTTGACTCCAGCTCCTTCTACTGCTCCTTTCACTGCAAGCCCTCAGTATGTCCACTGGAGGTATGAATATGGCAGGGCATTGACTGGCTCCCCTCATGAAGGGGAGCCCACCTGGGGCACACACAAATCTATTTGTTCCACATGATTCTACCCCTTCTAGGTCTAATGCCAGACTCCTTGAAAAATTATGCAGTATGTCATATTTAAAGCAGTGCCAAAATGGCCCTCAAATCTCATGGGAATTCAGTGCTAATAGTAGGCAATAGCTTCATGAAGATGGCTGCTGGGCTACATAAAACTAGCCACCAGAGCCCACTACAGAGAACAACTCAGTTTTCCACTGGTTCCCTAGTGCCCAGAGCACAGCACTGGTTGAGTGACCTCCCTGTTCTCTGTATACCAAACAATCACTGGGACAAAGCACAGTGGACCTAGGAATGACATACTGCAGTTTGCAATGCCACACTTGACCCTGCACCTGCCTGTGACATGCCGACTGTGACCACAACTTCAATATCTATTACCATTTAGATTTGTTCATACCAAACAGTGTCCCTAAGTAGTTGCGCAGATAAACAAGTCTGTTTTGGAAGCCACATTCAGAAATCCACAGTCTCATAATAATGCACAGGCTTATTAGCTTTTATTTAAAAATCCAGTCATTATTGGGTATTAATAGAAATAATTGCTTTTATATTCATAACTAATCTCAATTTTAATCATTGCATATCAGAAACCTTCATTACTTTGATCCATGGTCCAGTCACAGCATCAGACGTCACTGATGTGCCGACCCCTGCTTTGTGCTTTGTTAGTAAGCACAAGCTGCTTTGTTGAGAATTGCAGGAACAGGGCATCTGTATTATGTTATGCTGTGACACGGTTTAAGAGAAGGATTTGACTCTATATCAATGCAGATATAATAGCAACAGAGGCTAGAGGTAGTGGCATGGAACCTATGCAGTAACTCTCTCAGGTAAGCGCCTGCTGGAAACCAATAACTTATTAAAGAGTTCCCACTAACAACCAACATAAAAGAAGTCACTCCCCACTAACCACTAGCCAAAAGGTTCAGGCACAACTGACCACTTATGGAAGGGAACACTCATCACTAATCACAAACAATAGGAGACAATCAACACTGATGACCAGCTTAAAGAAACACTCATCACTGACCACCAAAAAAAAAAAGGGGGGGGGTGCACTGCATTACTGACCATTTTCCACAGTGTACTGTATACCCCTAACATATCCCTTACTGCTGCACTTTGTAAGCTGTGCTGTACATTGCATTCCCTTGGTCTCTGTACTGTGGCCACTGTACCCTGTAAACTATGCTGTTCATTACATACTCCCTGATAACTGCAGTCTGTAAACTGTACTCTACAGTACATACTGCTGATCACTGTACTCTATAGGCTGCGCTGTACATTAGATACTTCTGAACATTGCATTCTGTATGCTGTGCTGTACAGTACCTAGTCCTGACTGCTGCAGTCTTTAAGCTGATGTGCATTGCATATTTTGCAAAGTTTTTTATTATATATTTATCCTATATGGTGATCACACAAACCGCACAGATTTTGAATGTTTCCTTTTATTCCCCTTATCAAAGCACCTCTAATTTTAATGCATGTACCTGTATATATGTAGTACTTTAAGTTTTTGAGCCTGATGATAATACCTCAGACATACCTCACTTCTCATGGCATGAGCTATGGTTGCCTGTTGTTCCAGTGTGAAAAGATGAGATACTGATCCAAAGACAACAAATTCAGCAATGTACACCAGTGCTGTTGGATCGATGTCCTCTTCAGTGAGCAGGAGCATAGTTCTTTGACCCTAGAGACAAGAGGCTTACAGTAAGAAAGTATAATGAAAAGCAAAAGAAAAAACATAAAGTCCCACTGCCTTTGCTTTACATAGACATGAAATAAGCTGAACATATACTAGATTAAAATAAGTGTCTAGGAATAACTGTTGTTTTTGTACTGTATTATTAGGGCACAGGGTTTTTGCCTACTCCAGAAAATACCAATAACTAGAAAACATGTAAATAACTCATTTTTGAGCCCTGAATCACACCTATGCAGATTTGAAGTTGTGCTATTTCAGCACAACTTCAAAACTGACTATCATTGCGATTTCATGTGTGGTTTACTGACATCTATTTGACTTCAATCAACAGATGTCATTGCAAGTTGCCATGAAGTCGCACAGAAATAGTGCAGAAACCTTTCTCAAAGTCGCTGTAACTTGAGTCGCAGCTATTTGAACAGTTCCATTTGCACAAATGGGGTGCAATTTGTCATGCGACTTTGAACTTCCAAGTATCAATGGTGTGAACCAAGGCTAAATTGCATTTCTAGTTAAAATATTTGCGTTGTATTGTAAACAATAATATTTGGTAGGGAAGAGGTCAAACTTATGCCCAGTTTCTTCTGCCTTTGTGAGCCTTTCTGGGAGATTTTCTCTTCTGTCCTTGTAACAGTAGGTTTGGGGTCTCTACTTTTTCCCCACTCCACTATAAAAAGTGTATGTGTTGCCATCTCTGGCTTCAGTATATAGTTCTCACAGTACTTCCTATCAAAGTGACACTCTGTGAAAGGAAACTTCACCAACATGCAGGTGACACAGGTAGCAGTAGTAACCCACAAGGGATGCAATCCCTCTCCACTCAAAATTTTTGACAGGGTTTGAGCTTTATTGCTGTAGAAATAATTGGCTAAATAGTTATAGTAGACCTCATAGAAGCTCTTATGCTAATATTATCTCTTTTCAATTTAACATTAAACAGCCATGTTATTTTGTAGCTAAAATTATATTTTTTAAGATTGCCTTAGAGAAAAACAGTCTCAATGCATACTATTATTATTTCTAGTAGTGGTAGAATCAAACCTATCCAACAGTCCAGAATTCTGTAAAACTTGACTCCATAGTGGACCCTTGGGCATATCAAGGAATTATAAGCACTTCAGTTCTAGCGTTGTCCCTTTTTATTGTAATACTAGTGTGTTTGGGCACAGACACTGTCAGCTCACAAGGTAATTAATGACCCTGTAATGATAATGCAGTTTAACAAGGTTAAGTTCTAGTAAAGCTTTGGGTCAGGGGTTAAGTGATACATTGGGGGGGGGGGGTTAAGGGTTACTGTAAGAGTTAAAGTGTATGTAAAATCAAAGCTTTTTTTTGGGTTTTGGATAAAGTAGGGAATAGTTTTAATTTTTCAATTCCTCCATAAGGGGCAGCATGTTTTATTGAAGTAAAACAGCAGCATGAAAAGGAGAGCATTGATATAGTATATATAAAATAATACAAATTAATACATAATATATATACACTATATTGACAAAAGTATTGGGACACCAGACTTTATACACACGTGAACTTTACTGGCATCCCAGTCTTAATCCGTAGGGTTCACTATTGAGTTGGCCCACCCTTTGCAGCTGTAACAGCTTCAACTCTTCTGGGAAGACAAGGTTTAGAAGTGTGTCTATGGAAATGTTTGACCCTTCTTTCAGAAGTGCATTTGTGAAGTCAGGCACTGATATTGGACAAGTAGGCCTGGCTCGCAGTCTCCCCGCGAATTCATCCCAAAGGTGCAGGCCAGTCAAGTTCCTCCTCCCCAAACTCGCTCATTCATGTCTTTATGGACTTGCTTTGCGCACTGGTTCGCAGTCATGTTGGAAAAGGAAGGGGCCATCCACAAACTGTTCCCACAAAGTTTGGAGTATGAAATTGTCCAAAATGTCTTGGTATGCTGACGCCTTAAGACTTACCTTCACTGGAACTAAGGGACCAAACCCAACCCCTGAAAAACAACCCCACACCATAATCCCCTTCCAACAAACTTTAAACTTGGCACAATGCAATCAGGCAAGTACCGTTCTCTTGGAAAACCCAGACATGTCCATCGGACATTGGAGAAATGTGATTCGTCACTCCAGGGAACACGTCTCCACTGCTCTAGAGTCCTGAGGCGGTGTGCTTTACACCACTGCATCCACTGCTTTGCATTGCACTTCATGATGTAAGGTTTGGATGCAGCTGCTCGGCCATGGAAACCCATTCCATGAAGCTCTCTATGCACTTTTGTTGTACTAATCTGAAAGCCACAGTTTGGAATTCTTTAGCTATTGACTCTGCAGACAGTTGGAGACTTCTGCACAGTGCGCTTCAACATGTGGTGACCCCACTCTGTCATTTTACGTGGCCTCCCACTTCTTGGCTGAGTTGCTGTTGTTCTTAGTTGCTTCCACTTTGTTATACTACCACTAACAGTTGAATGTTGAATATCTAGTAACAAGTACATTTCACAGATGGACTTATTGCACACGTGACAACTGTGATAGACCCAACTGGGACACGTGCTTTTGGAGGGGACTGCAGGCCAGCCTCTTGCCTACTGACCATGGCCCTGGCATGGTCAGTAGGCAATATATGTATATATTACAATATAATATATACTAAAAGTAATATATTAGTAAGGAAACATAAGCATGTGAGCAACTACTACTATACAAGCTGCATAGGTAAAGCCATCATGATGCCACTCCAGGTGAGTGACTGACTCTCATATGTTGTGAACTGGAACCAAGGGTGCGAGATTCAGAAACATGCACAAATCTAGAATATTTCTGCACTCCTTGATATCTTTATTGAAGCATTAAAATTACTTCATGGGTATGACAGGAACATTAAAAAGGTGATGTATTTCACACTAAATTCAGTGCTTACTCAAACCTCATGTCATACCTTATGAGGTTTGAGTAAGCACTGAATTTAGGATGAAACGCGTCACCTTTTTGATGTTCCTGTCATACCTGTGATGTAATTTTAATGCTACTTTAAAGATACCAAAGAATGCAGCAATATTCCGGATTTGTGCATGTCACTAATAAAAGTTGCAGCATGAGCAATAGACATATAGACAGTCAAAACCTATGAAATTGAAGCAGGCCATGAAGTGCATCTATATCAGCATGTATTCCATTAGAATTGCAATAGAAATTATCAAAGTAGTATTGCACATCTTCAGGGCACTGACTTATATTAAACAAATATTAAAATAGGTTAAAAGAAATAATACACCTCCTAACACCTACATCCGTGTGTGGATTTTATTGAAAAGGTAATAGATGCATTATTCTTAAAGGAAATGTCCATATGGTGGTGAGTTTAGAATCTCCTCCTGCTTAAGGGGCATTTCAGGTTCTATTCTAGGAGGTGACCCTCTGTGTTCATATAACAGCTTCTTGAGGGACAGTGCATCAATAAAAGTTTTCAGCCAAAGTGTCAGTGTAGGGGGGAGGAGGGAAGGGAAGATCTGTACGCTGGTCCTGGCTATCAGTTTTTTGGCCATGTAGAAGTTGTCAGGTTTTGTACATTAACCTAAGCTGAGTTGTTCAGTCGTGTCAAGAAAACATGTCTTGGGGTATATTCCCACTGGGGAGCCCATTTTATTGTGCAGGATTTCTATGATTTGTTTACAGTATCCCTGAACTAATAGGCAGGCCCACAAAAGCTGTATAAAAGTTCCTGGTACCTGCTGGAATTCAGGGTAAAGTGATTGTTAAGTGGTTTCTATTTAGAAATGTGTACTGGATTAAGATAAACTCTACTGGAAGTTTGGCATCTTTGGTTAGAGGTCTTTCCCTAATTACTATACTATTACTCTCTATATACATATATACTGTAAATAACATTTAAAACACAAACCCTGCCTTGTTTCCACAAATTAATTACTACACATAGTAAGATGAAACTGTAATTGTCATGCAGTTCTGCACTCAATTTCTGTGATGGAAAATTGCTGGTGACTGAACAGTTCCAAGCTGGAATATTGTCAGTGTACAATTGTTGTTGGCATAGGTTGGCTAGAGCCTGTAACCTGATAAAACAAATGCAATGTGTTCATGCTTTTCTTTAAAGGGTTATCTATACATGAAGATCTTGGTTGGGGAACCTTGCTTGAAAATACATAGTCAGTAGAACACCAAGTGCAGAGGCTACTCATCTGCCTATTAACTGAGCCATTCTCTGTGGTTGGAATGTTTGATTTCAGTGGCTGGATATATGCTCTTAGATATCAAAGTGACTTGTAACCACTTGTGATTTTGGTGTGCTTATTCCTAGGAATCTCAAGGTAGGTATTTCATACAAATGTATGAAATTTAGAGAATCAAAGAATCTTACTTTCAGTCCAGCTTTAACATAGCAATCTACAAGCTGGGATTTGACATTTCTGGCTCGCTGCTCTTTATTTTCTATTTTCATATGTGATCCAAGCTGGACCACACTAAATCCAGAGAGGTGTGCGGCAAGTCGAGCTACTGTACTGGTTGATCGTGGGCAGCCTTCACCGCATAGCAATGTATGTGCACTTCCATGAGGGCTCCAGAGATTGCGAGACAAGCGGCACAGCAGATTAATGGTACACTAAAGAAAAATTGATTAATTAAATCAGTTTCATTGAAAAGTATAGCACAACTTGGTGTTTGTTAGTGACATGAGCAGTTGTAATCAAATATCCGTTAAATTAGTTATTTCTTTATACACATATGGAGTTTCACTTTTGCCAAGATATATATGCCTTCTGCATCAAATTTCTGTCTACATTTTACCTGTGTATTGGGTGCATGTGACTGAGACTTATTGGAGTGTATTGAGGGGTGTGCTGTATGGGTGTGTCACATAGGAAAATTATGACTGTGTGTGCTAAGTGTCTTTGGTTTACATGGTGGGGTGTAATGAATGTTTTGGGTTATTGGTAATGGATGCATTTAAGGTGCTAAGGGAATGTTCCAGGGGTAATATGGTGTATAGAGGGATATCATGCATGTAAGTGGGTGTAGGGTGGGTGTATTTTGTGTTGGAGCAGTATAAAGGGATATGCTGAGTTTATTTGAGCATGTGTTCAGAATTATGGTGGGGTGTGCTACGTAAGTATATTGAGATGTATGTGATGAGGCTATACCGGTGTGTGTGCTAGGATGGGCTGAATGTACTGGGGTGCATGTTGAGGTGTGATTAGTAGACTGTGTACAGTGGGATTTGCTGAGTGTATTGGAATACATGTACTGTACAGTTTGGCAGGTGTATGTATTTTGGTGCACAGTGGGTGATTTCTTCTTTTGAGAGGTATGACAGAGCATTCTGAATGTATTTGGGGTTCATAATGTGCAGGATGTATTTAGGGTGCATGATCTGGTGTACTGAGTGTATTTGGGGTTCACGGTGTGCTGTGCTGAATGTATTAATGGTGCATGATGTAGTGTGCTAGGTGCATGTTGGGAAGTGATGAATATACAGTATAGTGGTGAATGGTAGTGAGTGTTGACTTTATGGGAATGT
The DNA here is from genome assembly GCF_062004578.1 of Staurois parvus. NCBI lineage: Eukaryota > Metazoa > Chordata > Amphibia > Anura > Ranidae > Staurois > Staurois parvus. Next base: position 2,057,545 of record NW_028318635.1, read on the forward strand.
ATGCTGACATATGCTAAGTTTAAAGAGGTGCCAAATGTAACAGTACTGAATGTACTGTGGGCTGAATTATTAAGGGTGCATTTTTAGGGTATGCTAAGTGTATTGGGTGTTTTGGGGGGGCTGCCTGTTTCTCGCCATACCCATGTATTAAAAAAAAAATTCTACAGCTGGCCCGAAGCTAGCCCTTTTGCTCAGCTGGCTTGAAGGACCTGTCCATGTGAATTTATTAAGTCAAGACAGGAATTATAAAAAGCTAAAGTATTTTTTGTGTGAGCGTTTCTGTGCAAATTATTACATTCCTAAGCAGCCTAGAATGTTTACTTTTACCTGAAAACTCAATATATTTATTAGTACAGACTGCATGCTACACTGTCTAAAGCATTGACTATGGAGAATGGAAGGACAGAGACAGGTTTGAGATAATAGAACCACCAGGGCCCCTAGGCTAGGATACAAATCTAACTCTTCCCTTATTCCTGAAAATCATACGGCTTATAACAAGCATACCTATGCATAAGAACATGTTGCTGTTCCACCTAATTGAGCCTTAGATAAATAGAACCATAGAGAATAACATCTGTCTTTAGAGGAAACTACATTTCAACAAGTTAATTCATTCAACAAAGGATTTGTGTGAAGGAGGTAGATCAATATGTCTGTTGCCTGAGTTAGCTATTCTTTTCAGCAAGCACACAATGATCCCTCAATAATATATGAGGCAGGAAATGAATGACAGGTGAACAAGTCACAGCAACCGACCTGATAAAATGTGATGCTCATTCTGGGATTCACTTTGTTGTATTCTCTCAGTGCTTCTGTTAGCAACTGCTTCACGTGGACTGAATCAAACGTTTCCTGGTACCCATCTAGAATATGAGTGCTGCTGCTGGCCTTCTCACTTCTCTTAAACAAATTCACATCTTGTTGTCTGGCTACAGTAGAGATTAACCCACCGTCATCCTCAACAATGTTACTAAATAGGGGCTGCTGAGGGCCCACAATGATCTGGACCTGTAAAATAAAACAAAATTAAGCTCTTCAAAAGAGTGTGTACTTCTAGAAAAACATATTTCAATCATTTGATTGCAGTGTTTTCCTTAAAATAATTAGAAATTTTCTTTTTATTAAATACAGGGATTTTTTCATTAAGAGCTAGGGTGTTCGCTGTACTTGACTCAGTAATTCCCCCATCCACCTCGATTGTGTGGATGGAGAAATCTATTAGCTTTGTTTAGCCCACTGGCTGAACAAGAAAAAACTGTCTATGCCCTGCCTTGGTCTTTTCACCTTATATTTTTCCAGAGTGTTTTTGGTTTACCCACCTAACAATGTTTTTTAGGAATACTAATCAGATTGCATAGCATATTACAAAATGTCTACGTTTTTTACTATTCCAAATTCAGTATCTATCACTTGCCCTCCGCCCTATAGCAGTTTTACTGGTACAAGGTGGCATTCCTGTGCAAAACCACGTATATAACATAATTTGAAATTTTGGGGGTTTTTTTCAAACTTGTCAGTCTTTTTTTGTTTATAGCACAAAAAGTAAAAACCACAGAGGTGATCACATACCACCAAAAGAAAGCTCTATTTGTGGGAAAAAGGACATATATTTCTTTTGGGTACAGCATTGCATGACTGCACAACTGTCACTTAAAATAACGCAGCCACTTCCACCACACGGGGACAGGTGTGCCGCTGTGAACGGTCACAGCACAAAAAGGATCTGAAAGCCCCAGCGAGCAGTTGCTCACCGGCACCTGCAGATTGCCAGTCAGGAAGGAAGGAAGAACAGAGCTATGGCTATATTTACATAGCCATAGCACTGTTGTGACAGGGGAAAGCCATGAATTGTTTCTCTCTGTAGAGCTGAGAACATGATTCATCACTTCCCATAGTAACAGCACCACCTAGTGTACACCAGGCACATAGCTAGGCACTTAACCCTCTGGTCACCCTAGATGTTAACTCCTTCCCAACCAGTGTCATTAGTACAGTGTCAGTGCATATTTTTAGCACTCATCACAGTTTTGGTGTTACTGGCTCCCACAAAGTGTCAATTAGCGTAAAACTGTTCGCCGCAATATTGCAGTCCTGTTATAAGTCGCTGATTGCCACCATTACTAGTATTAAAAAAATAATAATAAAATTCCAGTATATGTACCAGAGATTGTAGACACTATAACGTTTGTGCAAACTAATCAATATAAACTTACTGGGATTTTTTTTACCAAAAATATGTAGCAGAATACATTTTGGTCTAAATATATGAAGAAATTTCATTTTTAAAATTTTTTTATTGGATATGTTTTATAGCAGAAAAAGTATTTTTTTGTTTATAGCACAAAAGGTAAAAACCGCAGAGGTGATCAAATACCACCAAAAGAAAGCTCTATTTGTGGTAAAAAAAAGGACATATATTTTATTTGGGTACAGCATTGCAAGACCGTGCAACTGTCACTTAAAATAATGCAGCACTGTATTGCAAAAAATGGCCTGGTCAGGAAGGGGAGTAAATATTCTGGAGAGCAAGTGGTTAAAGAGTAAACAAGCAGATGTTGAATGCTATCATTAAAAAAATATAATGTATTTGCTCCTGTAACTTTAACATACCACACAATTTAAAAAGCATCAATGATAACGTTATGGTATATATCCCTTTACCTCTTCTTCATTCATTAACTCTTTCTGAGCCGCTGTAGTTAATTCTTGTACATATCGGTTATAATCCACTGCACTGGACATTCTGTGCCCATAAACCCAATTACATTCATGCCTCCAAAGCCTCAGAAGCTTTTCAGTTGTGGTCTTTCCATCCAAAGACAGGCAGATATTCCTGTAGAATAAACACGTAAACATGTATCTTTTTAATAACAAAAAATATGTACATTTGTGTATTAGTGCATTATTCTAAATAGCACTCTATTAGAGATTACAACTTGCAAATGAATGTACTGCTTGCAGAGTTGAATATGATATAATGTACAGGAATGGACAAAAAAAACATACAATATGTTTTCCAATGCAGCCCACCATTGGGTATGGTAATGCACTACCATGTGAATGGCAATGGGTTAATGCACATACAGTAACATTTATTTCATGCATTGCTGTAATGTCATAATGCGTACCCAATAACAGAGGTGTGTTTCAGCCCTGGATGGCACTGTAGCATGTTTACATACCTTGCAGTAGGTGCATGGTAAAAAGATTGTTACCGAGATTGTTACCGCAATAAAACAGTAAAAAACTTAGCCTAAATGTCCATAGCCTGGACACACATACACTTCATTATTAGAATATCCCTTGGTTTGTATCACACAGTTTTTTATTGCCATTACTAATATTATTATTATACAGGATTTCTATAGTGCCAACAGTTTGTGCAGCGCTTTACAAAATGAAGGTAGACATTACAGTTACAATACAATTTGGTACAAGAGGAAACAGAGGGCCCTGCTTGTTAGAGCTAATACCCCACTGCATCAGAAGTCTTGTGAACCTTTGACCCATTTCACTCATATCACAAGCAGTTATCAGCACCTTGCCAAAGATAAATGATCAATCTTCATTCTTTAAGGACCCCTTGCTTTAGCACTTTGTTCATATAATTGTTCTTAGGATGAATATAGCTGGCTCCAAATCAATCTTGAGCTTCCAGCTCTTTGTACTCATTTACATTTTATTAACTTGTAAATAATCTCCATAAATTACAATGTTTCTAGAGCCTCATAAATTTTCTTGTTCTGCTATTTTTCGATGGTACTATAGCTGAGCCTGGAGAAAACGTTAAACAACAATTTATACTTTGTGAAAATAATGTTTTATTTTCACAAAACAATTGGGAAGCATAGACAGTTTACATTGCTAGTGAAGTTTATTTTCGTCAACAGGATTAAATCCTATGAGAGTATTACAAGCCTATACCAAATTTCCTTTTAGTAGCAATATCGTATGAAAATTATCACATATAGTCCTAAACTAGTAAGTGTATAAAAATATTTTTGTGGTGTCCAGTCAGATTAAACATCTGTGAAGTCACCACAATAAAAAAATATCGTCAGAAACCACATCCAGGCATATTTTGCTGCAGGGTTTTTTTGCTAATACTGTATATATCAGGGGCGGACTGACCATTTGGAAACTCAGGCACTGCCCGAGGGCCCGGGGTCAGTAGAGGGCCCCATGAGATGCCCCTGGTACCTTTTTCACAGGCTTTTTTGAGTTTGGGCAAGGACACAGGGGCCCCATGATCCCCTATTGCCCAGGGGCCCCATGAGTTGTCAGTCCGCCCCTGTTATATATGTATTATTTGCAACATAATTTAGTCATATGATGGCCACAAATAAAAGTGATATAAACAAATGGCACATAAAAGTGTAATGGGGAGTTATTTACTAAGAAATCAATAGAAACTAATCAGCCTCTAGGTTTTATAGTCAAAGCTTAATTGAAAAGTTAGAAGATGATTGGCTACCATGCACAGTTGCACAGCCGCACAGCTGCACAACTGCACCAGATTCTGAGTGCTCCAGTTTTTGAAAATCTCCCCCATGTTGTACTTATTCTAAAAGTCTGAATTAATTAAATTGCATATTTGTCACTTAGAAAACACATGTATACCCCTACATAAACATGTCCGCCTGTCAAAACAGCCATAGACAGATCAAAATTCAGCAGGTTCACAAGGAACCGGACACATTTCGATCCATCTGGGACTGCTTGTACTGAATTTGATCTATCAACTTCCAGCCTGTCACGTTTTTTCCATTCAATCACATCTGGCAGCTATAGCCATCAACAGGGGCGGACTGACAACTCATGGGGCCCCCGGGCAATAGGGGATCATGGGGCCCCTGTGTCCTTGCCCACACTCAAAGCACACCCAAAAAAGCCTATAAAAGGTACCAGGGGCACTTCATGGGGCCCCCTACTGACCCAGGGCCTTCGGGCAGTGCCCGAGTGCTCGAATGGTCAGTCCGCCCCTGGCCATCAGCAGTGATCAGGGTATATCGGTGGGGAAACCTACGGCTGTCAGAATACAATAGCACAGCAGGAGGGATTCTCCCCATCAACACTGACAGTATTGATGGCAGAATCAAGTAATTTTATTTCCTTCAACCTGTGGTTGAGGGAAAAGAAAATTGCATAATCTATGGCCAGCCAGCCTTAAAGTAGAACTATTTGCAAAATATTTTTTTTAGCATTTTGGATAGAGTAAGGGAGGATTATAAGCCATGTCAGATTTTTTTCACCATCTGTGTCCCATTGGGGAGATTTCCCATAACTTCCGGTCCCATACCCAAAGAGGAACTGAGAGAATATCTCTGCAAATTAAGGGCAGGTTCATTTGAATGGGCTGCTGTCCTAGGTGTCCCGCACAAAAATGTCTATGCACATTTTCAAAAATACATCCACATTGTCTTTTTGATCATGTGATTTCTCTGCAGTTCATGGATCCTGCTCGCACTGTGGGCTGAGATGTGTAAGGGTGGCATTCAGAATGGCACCTCCACACATCCCCCCCAGAGAATCTCACAAGAGCAGTGCGAATTAGCTGCCGGTGGGTGCGGAAACAGCTGCAATTCCTGCACCTGTGCACCTTCAACCAGCTCACAGCTTGTGGGCTAGTGTGAACCCAGGGTCAGGAAATTTCTTGGGGACCCCCAGGTCACCAGAACTAGTATCCCCATTGGAATATTTATCCTCTACTACTTTTCTGGGGACAACCCAAAATTTGGCATTTCATTTTACTGTTTTTTTCAATGATAAAGATAAACAGGAAAAATAGAGAGGGTGAATCTCCTTAATTGGGGTACAGACAGCAATAAAAACTGACAAGTATTCTAATCCCTCTCCACTATTCAAAACTATAAAAAATAGTATTTAGTTATACTTTAAACGAGAAGAGAAAACCAATAAGAGTAAAAGTGACAGCAAAAGAAATCCGATAAAAAGTTTTTTCCCCTACAAAAAGCTCACCACAGTTATTTTAGCATGGCAATCTACTGGTCAGGAATGTGTGCTCATATTTACACTAACACCAATTTCATTGTTTTAAGACAGATCAGTTTGCATATGCAGTAAAGCATGCTGGTTATACTCACTGTGGAACCTAAGGGGTTAATCCTCTGCATTGTGCAAAAAGGCTGTTTGATTCTTTTTGCTCTGCCCCTCCTCTTGTTGAAATGACCACCTGATACAGACTGAACCTGTGGTCACATGCACATACTCAGTTTGGTGTGTATTGCTGGAGGGTTTTTCTTTTCTTGGGAGGGTGATCAGCACAGGGCCAATCAGTACTGTCCAGACAGAGGGTCAGAGGTTTCACATCCTCCTAGAGCAGAAAGAAAACTCCTCCTACAAGCTTTAACCAGTGCTCTGCTGAAGTCACAAGACTGCTCTAACTGCTGATGAGCAAAGGTATTTAGCAGTTTATATTTGCTAAAATAATTGTGTTTCCATGTTGTGTGTACTGTGGGAGACCCAGGGTCCTGGGTTTAGTAGCACTTTAAGTAAATTTAAACATAACTACTGAATATATGTTTTTCTCAATATGGTTTTTGTATTCTGTTGATAAAGCATAGTAAATATGAAGAAATAAAGCTCATGAAGTAAAATTACATAAATGGTGTCATGAAAAAATATCTGAGCTCATCATTTCCACAGAAAAAGCTGAGTGCTTTGAAATTATATAGGGACATTTTGGACAGATGTAGACTAACAAGGACAGAAAGTGCAGGTTCATCTCAAAATCCTTGTTATTAATCATCATACTGAAATTCAGAGCAGAATGAGATAGACAAGTTTGAGTCAGCCTTCCCTAGTAATTGTCACACATAGCCACAGGACTGACCTTTTTCCTCAGCGATGTTGGTAAGACTTAACTTTATGTATTACAGAATTACCTGACATGTCACCCTAGTGCAGGTTTAAACAGCTTTTATAAGTGGTACAAAGTGATGACAAAGCAATAACTGTTCATGGGAGTTAGCTAATGGGTCTTTTAAATCAACCCAAGCCACACTCGTAGCATCTTTCCATTTCTGTTACCTGAATACTTTTGCAAGATCACGAAGTGTAAATATGTAGTGACAGCGCTGCGATGTCTCCAAAAAAACAGTCTGCAGTCTCTTGTGTAGTTCAATTGAAATTTTAGTGATTGCTGCAATTAATCCATGTAGTCGTTCAGCAGTCATATAACCTGAACTGCCATCCTAAAATCATAGATGAATTCATTAGTAAAAGGATTGACCGAATTTAGATGCATGCTGTAACCTCCTGGTTCCCATAAAAGACCTTTAAATTATGGTGTCCTGCTGCTCCTAACCATAGAAACACACATAGTATATTGGCATTAATGTTAGTTAGAATTCCTTTATTACCAATAAATATGAAAAATATATAACCAGGTTCTAATCAGCACTTAGGTTACAATAAAGTAGAGAAACGATGCTGCTGCTGGTTGCCTATGTACCTCTAGCAATTTAAAAGAAGGTAGCAAAGATTATCCCAAAAGTTTCTGACATTTATCAAATATACTCAGAATTTCAGTGTTATTACATAATAAAATAAAACTAATCGCTGTGACACCACTAATAAAATCATTATTTCTATGCAGTACGTGCCCTCTGTAAAGTATCTGAAACCATGTATAAAAGGAAATACACTAAAGGGAAGGGGTAAAGAATGAGGCATATGGTTTTTCTGGTGTTGTACAGAAGAGATCCCCTCTATCTTCCCTTTCATTCATTTTGAAATAGTTCAGGAGTTGAATTCTTGTCATGCATTTGTTTAGCAGTGTTTACGTATTTTCAATGGTGATATCCCCATTATACTAGAAATATTGTTGTGCAAATATTGCTGGTAGGATTATGACCAAACTAAATATTTAGAGGCTGATGCTAGGCACTATTCTGGGGTTCAAGCTTTTAATTTAAGCACCTTGGGTGCCCAGAAATTGCAGGTTCTCTGAAACACATATTTCTGGGGTCAGTGCCATAAAGATGATCCATCTACCATCCCCATAAAGGCCTATGGGGCTGAACTGTGCACATGTGGACATCAGATTAAGATGCCTGCAGAGGAATGTGAACAACATCATGGGTCTTGGACCAAGGCAAGTAATTATATGAATTAGGTGAGCTCTATACCTCATTAGAATGGCAGAAAGTTAAGGAAATTTTCTGTGGAAAATGTATTTACCTTGTTAAGCATTATGTTTTTGAGGTTAGGTTGAGATTAAAGTTAGATGAAAAAGGTTAGATATAGAGATTGGGCTCAGGTTACCTGGCCATCTTGTGAACAACACACTTCCTGCCCCTTAGTAGCTATGCTTATTCACCTATTGTATCTAAGGAAGAAACCTTAGTTACCATCCAGGCTGGGTTTCAAACATGTCTGTTTTTTTCAGTCTCTATTACATGGAGGTTGCTGGGACTAGTAGTTTACACACGAGGGATAACATTGTTCTGGCTTCCAGTTCATCTCACAAGAAGTGATACATTTCTGACAAGATCAATAGGAATTTGTACTTGTTAAAAGTGTTCCATAGTGTAACCACTATATCTAAAGACAGCTAAGGTGGGATATATTCCATTTTTACTTTTGGGTTTAATTATACTTTACCAGTACCAGTTACTGAATAAATGTCATGTGCGTGAAATTGATAGCTTTGAAATGACTATACTCAAAACAACCACTGCATTTCTAAAATGATTAAAAAAATGCTATCGTGGTGTGCACAAAACTTTTTGAAATGATATGAACTTTGTGCATAACAAAATTAAATGGTTGTCCGATAATTGCAAACACTACAGTATTAAAACAGCAGTACCCAACTTGCCCTTACAACTAATATCTGCAATGGAACACTGACCAGTCTCAGGGGAACCGAAGGACTAAGGTCCATCTATGACAATATACAGAGTTCAAGTGAGCTCAGTTGGAATGGTTGTTAGTATTTGATTACTTGGAGTAATGATGCTATCGAAAAATCTATACAGTGAGACTGGACCTAAAACCAAAACTTTTGTAACTAATGAGTAATCCTCTTTAATCACTGACATCATTGGGCTCAATGTACACGGAACGTTTGGAAAACACTTCTGAACGATGGAAACTGACTGCTGGAAAACGGAGGTTAAAAAATGTCTGTTTAGCCGCGTTTGCATACCGCGTTTATGCGCGTTTATGAGTGTTTGCGTTTAGAAGCTTTTTTTAAGGTAACCTCAGGAGACCTTCCAAAATGGCCAGAAAAACTGTAAAAACAGTAAAAATGAACTATTTCAGACATTTTAAGATAAATAGAGTGAGTAGAAGCAGAGAGAGCAGTATGTGTTGAGATGACCTGTCTTTTCTGGTTGTATTCACTATGGATCCCATCATGAGCATAATGCAGCACATTCTACCATTTTTTCCTTCACGCAAAACCTGTAACTAACTGCACTGGTGTGCTAGGTCCATTTGAATACATGGAAAATGCTTTGCATGCATTTCTGATTATGAAAAAAGGCTCTGGACAGCATTTGGATGTGGAACAGTTAAAAAACGCTTCTAAACACAAATGCTTATAAACACAGTTAGTCATGTTTACACGCGTTTGGCATTTGAAACGCTGACAAAATCTACTCCTGAACACAAGTTTTGTGTGTTAAAAAAAAATGACTATAAACTCAACTGCCTGTAAACGACTGTAAACAAAGTGTACATGGACACATAGGAAAACATTAGGGAGAGTTCAGGGGCTGCTGAAAAAAATGCAGAAAAGCTCCTGAACATGAGTTTATCAGCTGCAGTGTACATGAACCCTTATAAGCACAACCATCTTTATATTAGTTATTTGTTACACAGGCATAAATACTACTACATTTTAATTCAATCAGAAGACCATGTACATGTCCAGGATCAAGCTATACTGCTTTGCTACAGTGGAAATTCAAGACATGGGTATCTGATCTGACAGGGATACCTGTTTATGGATCCACTGTCCTCTAGTATTAACTTCTAGTATCACACTGTTATGTAAAATTATGTCCGTCCCTTCCTGACTTGGGGGTGGTTGCGAAAAGATCCTGGAAGGAAGAAGTGGAGACAGACAAGTTTTCATGTCCTGTCCACATGCCCTGGCCATGCTACTAATACTAGATCAGAAGAGACAATTATGCAAGTATTTCTATGGTCTAATAGTTTAACTGCAGCTGCCCATAGCTTCTTGAGTGTGTTGCTTAATGCTCATAGCAAACAATAGCAGATAACTAGGACTACATTCCAGGCTGGTTGGGTAATGGCTGGAGAGTCTCCTCATCATTGCAAATCTTGTCTTCAGGTCTCCAACACAAAGGCAGAAACTGCAACTTTCTCAGAGGTCCCTATATTGGGATTTTGCTGCAACTTTCATCTGGAGGCATCTCTATAAATAACTATATATACCTGGGTATATGTGCACAAATCCACCAGCATTCCTATTGTGCCCTTTGCTGATAATATCTGTCTGTACATTGAATGTATATACTTCTATTAACCTTTCCTTAAATAAAGCTTGTATTATTTTCATACTGGTATGCATCTACTATATATGCTTATGGTTAATGTTATATGTGGGTTGAGGTAGGTATTCTGCTTCCAATTGCTTTGATTAAATTACTGATTATTTCCCAGGAAGGGAATATCCTCTGTACACAGAGCCCCTCTCCTGGGTGGAGGCATTGACAGCTTTATTATCAAACCCACTCTTCCACTTAGCAAAGGTTCTAGTTCTCTTATTTACATGCAGGTTTAGCGCAATATCCTGTTTAAGGAGGGCCATTTCTCATAATCCCCCAAAAGAGGGTTCCACCTGTATTACAAGACTGGCTGAGCAGAAGTACACATCTTCTGGTAGGTAAGACAGCTCACATATATGCTGCTTATAGTATTGCTGCTATGGTAACTTTACAACCTTGTGACAAGTATGATTTGTTGAGTTACATTGGTAGAAATGTACAAAATGTAGACTATGGATTATGCAGGTATGTTAACAGAAAGACAGATGAATAGTTGGATATTAGATGCTGCAGCAATTAGTGTATTAGAAACAAACACAAAACCACAAAACAGATTGGCTTCCCTGACATTTTTATGTAAAAAACATTAATTGGCTTGATGTACAGACATTAAATGCTATCCTTTAAAAGATGCTTGGTGAATGGAATCCTAAATATGTCACTAGATTTTACAGCTACTTGTAAAGCACTGCAGTTACTTCATTATGACAGGCCATTAACTAATAAGTGGTACGCTACAAGCTGACAATGAGCACACAATTAGCTGAGCTGCTAAAATAGTGCTCAATTTGCTTAACATCCTGCTAATGAAGGAGAGAAGACAGGTACCTTGTGTTCCATCACTCCTGGCACAAAGTGAGCATTCAGTATACTGCTGAATATTCCAAACTGTTCACTTTGACTGCAATAAAAAAAAGTGAAACAAATCAATCCACTTGTATAGTGATAACCAAATATGTGCATAATATAGTTCACTCCAAATGCATCAAAATAGAGTATGAAAAGGCTAGCCAAAACACACTGATAAACCTTACCTGACTTCCTCTACTGCTCTATTTTCTTTGTGATGTGATACATAAGAATCAATACTAAACAAAGCACACACTGCTACAGTCAAATGGATGCTCAGGAATTACCAACAGTAGGTGGAAAATATATACAGGATGTGGCTGAAAGAGGCCAAAGCAGATCAACAGTACTGAGATAAAAAAAGGTCCAAACAGTATGTTGAACGTGGCAGTTGTTGCTCTAGTAAGCTAAATCCTATCCAGTTAAGGCTTGGATTTACTGTACTTTAAGTTATATTGTAAATCATGGTACCAGTTTTTCAGAAATATGTGTGTGTTATATCAATGATCAAGGCGTCAACAAACCTCCACTATTTTTGACACCCATTGGCTGAGTTATAGCTAATTACACTTAGGTACATATTTATAAAAGATGACACATTGTCCAGGTAATGCTCACCCTAGTATTGCACATTCTCTGCCAATTCACTGGTCAACAAAAAAAAATCCCTCAACATTTTGTTTTTCAATAGAAAAAGGTAGGACTGAGTTTGGGACATAATTAGATTCCAATGGATACTGTTAACGTAGAAGCAGTGAAGCAGCTTTTCCTGGTATTGTATTCTTTTACTAAAAACATATATCAAACTGGTTGAAAATTAACACCAGGAATTAGGGTAACCACCCTCATGCATCAAAACAGGAATGAGGGTGACCACCTACTGGCCCCTCATGTAGGGCAAGTAGGTGGCAGTAGGCACCCCGCATGCATGCACCCTACTGTAGGGTGCCTTAGAACCATTCGAACAGGCAAAATGCTTTGTAAAAGGTACCCTCTTTTTATAGTTTTCCTTTTAAAAGCAACCTTGATGCTTCTGACCATTTGGGTAGTACATTCTAAGCCCACTTGCCATAGAGATACCAGCCTACATGAATGAGATGGAGGGAATTGGATTTTGTTACCTTTAACCCTCTAAGTTCTAGCTAGTAGTAGATTCAAAATAATCGTTATATGTGAGTGCAGCTTACTGTATTTGTAACAACCATTAACTATGTATTTACAGTATTTAAACATGGCAAATGTGACTAACAAATGTGCATGTCATAATAAACTCCCTTAGTAATATGCACCATTACTACTCACACAGATGTGACTTTTTGGATAAAACGGGATAAAAAGCTATCACTCCATGTAAAATATAGCTGTTTTACTGAGAACAGCAATCACTGATGCTTGTTGTAAGAGCATGCAAGGTGCCACTGCTGACTATGCACCATGGAAGTTTGGAGGAAGGAGATCTGTGTGTGGGATGGATATGTCTTTCTTTGGGTGAGAATTATGGTTTGGCAAATTGCTTTGGGCCCACAACCATAGAGATGGCTTTTCTCATAGAATTTTGATCTTTTTATGCTAAAATTGTTATTAAAACCTTTTCTTTTTTTATATTATTTTCTTTTATTAGATGATTATGATTAGCAATCATGTTGATTATGACAGTTGACCACAGAACATTTTACAATGGCAAAAAAAAGAAGCAATTACAAAGCAGAATGCTTTTTATTGTATAGATAAATAGCAAACCTTGGGTTTTTGCAGAGAAATATGCAAAAATGTCTGAGCAAACGCTGTCTTTGGGCTGGGGAAATCTCAAATGCTGCTGTATTCCATGTTGCTAGATATATGATGCCCTTGATAGTTTTCGAGTTCAAAGACAGGGGATCAAATATTTTTTCTTGATCAAGAAGCTGTCGAACAAACTCACAAGCTGGCTGACCTCCACGTTTATTTGCCTAAATGACAAAATTAATTTTATGACATGAATTTTTTTTTTTACATATTATTACCCTCTCTGCTCCTTAGACTTATCCAATAAGGAAGTTAAAAGACACAAAAAAAGCAATTGCAGCAAAATGATGTTACCCAGAGTGACCAATCAGGTCTCAGGTTACTAAAGATGACTTCTGTCCGGTTGCTATGGGTTGCCAAACTGGTCTTTGCATTAGCTTCCTTTGTAGGCCAGCTGGTGTCTATTTGCAGCAAATAAGTCCATCTTTGATAAGCTTTAATTCTCTATCTCTAATAAGAAGTGGGAAGGAAAGTGCAGGTACCTTTTGTGACCTACAGTAGTTTTCCACTTGAATGTTAGCATTATGATTTCCCATAGAGAATGCAAAGTAAATTTATGGCTATACAGTTAGGCATAAGAGGATACATGTTCATAACATTAAGCATCACACCTATATACATTCATTTGGTATTAGCCTCCCTTCCTCCTCTGCATCCACAGAGCCTCCTGAACTACCTATGCAAATACTGACTTTTTCTGAGCCAAGATCATAGGTACATAGTATCATAGTCACAGTGGGATGCAGGGTGAGGACATGTCTATACCCCTACAACAACAGAATGTCTGATACCTTGGGGAATATGTGGGACACATTAGGGTGATGGAATTTTAAAACTGACAACATATAGTGCATCCAGAAAGTTTTCACAGTGCTTAACGTTTGCCACATTTTGTTATATTACAGCCTTATTCCAAAATGGATTAAATTCATTTTTTCCTTAACATTCTACAAACAATACCCCGTAATGATAATGTGAAAGAAGTTCATTTTCATATCTTTGCAATTTATTAAAAATAAAAAAATGAAACAAAACACATGTACATAAGTATTCACAGGCTTTGCCATGACACTCAAAATTGAGCTCTGGTGCATCCTGTGCCCACTGTTCATCCTTAAGATATTTCTACAACTTGATTGGAGTCCACCTGTGTGAAATGCAGTTGATTGAACATGATTAGGAAAGGCATAAACCTGTCTATATAAGGTCCCACAGTTAACAGTGCATGTCAGAGCACAAACCAAACCATGAAGTCCAAGGAATTGTCCATAGACCTCCGAGACAGGATTGTATCAAGGCACAGATCTGGGGAAGAGTACAGAAAAATTTCTGCAGCATTGAAGGTCCAGTGAGCACAGTGACATACATCATCCGTAAATGGAAGAAGTTTGGAACCACCAGGAATCTTCCTAGAGTGGGACGCCTGGCCAAAATGAGCTATCAAGGGAGAAGGGCCTTAACCAGGGAGGTAGCCAAGCACCTGATGGTCACTCTGAAAGATATCCAGCGTTTCTTTGTGGAGAGAGGAAAACCTTCCAGAAGAACAACCATCTCTAGCACTCCAACAATCAGGCCTGTATGGTAGAGTGGCCAAATGGAAGCCACTCCTCATTATAAGACAAATGGCAGTCCGCCTGGAGTTTTTCAAAAGGCACCTGAGGGACTCTCAGAGCATGAGAAACAAAAACTCTCTGGTCTGATGAAAAAAGATTGAACTCTTTGGCCTGAACACCAAGCGTCATGTCTGGAGGAAACCAGGCACCGCTCACCACCTAGCCAATACCATCAACAGTGAAGCATGGTGGTGGCAGCATCATGCTGTGGGGATGTTTTTTAGTGGCAGGAACTGGGAGACTAGTCAGGATTGAAGGAAAGATGAATGCAGCAATGTACAGAGACATCCTTGATGAAATCCTGTTCCAGAACGCTCTGGACCTTAGACTGGGACGATGGTTCATCTTTCAACAGGACAACGACCCTAAGCACACAGCCCACATAACAAAGGAGTGGCTACAGGCCAACTCTGTGAATGACCTGGAGTGGCCCAGCCAGAGCCCAGACTTGAACCTGATTGAACATCTCTGGAGAGATCTGAAAATGGCTGTGCACCGACGCTCCCCATCCAACCTGATGGAGCTTGAGAGGTACTGCAAAGAATAATGGGAGAAATTGCCCAAAAATAGGTGTGCCAAGTTTGTAGCAAGATACTCAAAATGACTTGAGGCTTTAATTGGTGCTAAAGGTGCTTCAACAAAGTATTAAGCAAAGACTGTAAATACTAATGTACATGTGGTTTTATTTGCTTTTTATTTTTAATGAGGAAAAAAATGAATTTAATCCATTCTGGAATAAGGCTGTAACATAAAATGTGGCAAAAGTTAAGCGCTGTGAATACTTTCTATATGCACTGTATGCAGGCACAGTATGGAATCTGAATTTTTGTGCAGATGTCAGTTTGTGTCTAAGTGTGTAATGACACCATGCTCCAGATTTATTCACCATAGTTTTCATCTTTGTACATAAACATTAAAGGGAAACAAATGTAAACTGCAGTATCTGTTCTCATTAAGTTTTTATTATATTTTCAATTCTAGTTTTGTGCAAAGATCAATGTAAAAGGAATAGGAAAACATTATAGAAACACAAAACGTTTGCATGAACATAAGATTAATACTGAATAAAGGATGGGAAAAGATGGATGAATACGGAAGTGAAATAACAGGGTCTTTCTTTTTTGGTTGTTGTTGTTGTTGTAATACTACTTTTACTGAAAGAATATTTATTCCCAATAACACCAAACCAAAAAAACAAGGAGTGCACAGCAGCCCCATGCTAGATGTCAGTAGAACATCTGTATTAAGACGAATAAAGTCATCCGGGCTGAAAATGGAAACTAACTAGCAAATGTAAGCAACAATCTAATGAGAGGAGCAGAAGAGAGAAGTAGAAAAGGGTCTGAACCAAGAGTATGCTAGATGAGGATGGTAGAAAAAGATCTTGGCCAACAGTGTGCCAGATGGTGGAGGGGTGGAAGAAAAGGATCTAAAGCAAGTGTTTATGAGATTAGGGAAGCAGCAAAGGGTCTGAACCAAGAGTATGCCAGATGAGGGAAGTACAATAGGGTCTGAACCAAGGGCCTGAAGCAAGTGTTTGCTTTTAGATTACATAGAAATTCCCTTCATGGTAACATGAGTTTATTCAATAAAGCTGGGCAAAGAGCAATGATAATGTGCACAGGTTAGGAACCCAACGCAATCAAATTAGACTAAGCTGAGTTGTGATTGGTTGCCATGGGTTAATACACTCTGATTTTTGGCATTTCAAATAAAGTTAACACTTGAATAAATGTTCTTTAAAACCTATCCATATGTATATTTGAACTCCAGTTAATATTTTTATCTTTTATTACTGGTATAACCTTCACTTCCGGTCACCACAACAATGTTATCATCAGGACAGGAAGTGGAAATCTATGAGAGCACAAGCAGCAATAACAACTAGATAGATCTTCTAGCCCTTCCCCTCTCTATTCAAGACATGAGTTCCACATCAACTAAAATAATACAATATTTATTTCAAGATAGGAGCCTAGAGTACTTTTTGTTGCTTCTAACAGGTTTGAGGCAAACCTTTGTTCTATTTATATTATCCTGGCTAATTCTGAATGAACACATTTCAGTGCAATTATCCTGAAATCGCCATCGGTGCATCTGCTGTGTACAATGCTTAACCTTGCAAGAACCTCATTTATAAAATGTACTTTTGATTTGCCTCAGCAAGACAGGTCTTCCAAACTAATTTGCAATAATAGGCTTCTTAGTCTAGTCTCCTGAGTATTGAGTAATCACCTTAGCAAGGTTGAGGTCATCAAGCAAACATAACAATTTCTTGTTTCCTGCTGGTGTATGCAATGTGCCATGTCGCCACTCCAGTCGGTCTTTTAAGCATCCCCATAGTCTCCGAGGATCTGTTGAACTAACAAATACATAATTTTTATGATGTGCACTGTCTGCCATTTTAGTGTTCAAGACAAGATTTTTTATAACCAAAATCTGCATTCATATCACATTTTTAGAATGCTGTCTATTATTGTGTATACTGTACAGAGTGTATTGGTACAGACTTCTAAAGCACACAAAAAATATCACGAATCTAAACTAGGTTAGCCAAACAGCAAGAGAACTGCACAGTGATGCATATCTTGTATCACAACACCTTTCTCTCTGTATGCACATGAGTGGGAGGTGAATGGAGACCAGGAGGCAAGGGATGTCTGAGATGAGAGCATGATATTGCATAAAGGGAGAAAGGGCCTTGCCGGTGCTCCTCTCTATTTTATCAGTAAAATAGGGATTTTTTAATATACCAATTGCAGTGCTCTTAACTGCTATTAATTATGGATCACAAACCATAAAACTAGCAACCTAAACTAATCAGATTGAGAGTATGCACCGCTTAAATTATAATGGTCTGTTTGCGAAGAAGTTTACTAAGAGCATTTGGTAGATGGTATATACTTTTAGAAAAACAATAAAACAAAATAACAATAAAAATATTCCAAAGACGAATCTACACTCAATGAATTTTGCTTATGGCACAGGCTGTATTTATACCTTTCTTTGAACCCCTCACTTCATCTTTTGGGTACATGCCACTTACAATGCAAAACCAATACAGGTATACTTAAAATGTATCTATAGACAACATTTTTTTTGGTTTTGGATAGAGTAGGGAATGACCTGGTAGATTATACTGCAATCGGAGACTCAGTTGGAGAGATTTCTTTTCTTTCCATCTGGTAAAAATGTTGTCCCCAGGACAGAGATGAGGGCACATTTTCTCAAACAGTAACACAAGCAGAAATAAAATGATTTGTTTACATTAAGTAGGGGCTTGTTAGAACCTCTGCCAGTTTTTTAAAGATGTCTGTTTCCCTGTTGCATATTTTCTCTCACTTTCAAGTCAAGTAAAGTTTGTCCTCAGAACATGAAGTTCGGAGAAATCTTTCCAATGAATCCTGAGATAGCAGTAAGTGGTTCTAATCTATCCTCATTTTAACCAAAACTAAATAAAAGTTTTAGGTATAGAAACATGGTAATGTTTATCTAAACCCCAAACTTTTTTGTTTTTTGTTTAGGATAGAATGGTTAGAATGGATAGATTATTCCCTGTTTGTCCTAGTAACTTGTGTCACCAGCACTGTAAAACAGGGGTAATCCAACATTTTGATTCAATGGGGCCACTTGTTGCAACTATCTATGGCCACACAAGCATAGATACTGTAATTGCTTTGTAAAGCAAATGTTTTTTCTTTACGAAAATCACAAATGATCTAGTTCACAAATACATTTTTGTCTCTTCATGTTAATTTTAATGTCGCCTACAATATCCAAAGCTTGCCACAGCCCAGGGGCGGACTGACCATTCGAGCACTCGGGCACTGCCCGAGGGCCCCGGGGTTAGTAAGGGGCCCCGTGAGGTGTCCCTGGTACCTCTTCATTGGCTTTTTCATAGGCTTTTTTGGGTGTGGGTGAGGACACAGGGGCCCCATGATCCCTTATTGCCCGGGGGCCCCATGAGTTGTCAGTCCGCCCCGCCACAGCCTCAATTCAAGTCAATGGAAGCACAGCACAACTGTGTTCTAAATGCTGCTAAGGCATTTTGTGAGTGCTACATCAAGTCTCTTTCCTTGTTTTATTCCTGGCTTTCAAGAAAAAAATACATTTGGAAATCTTCTGAAGAGCTTTCTAATGCTTCCAAAATGCATCTAAAATATAATATAAAACACAAATTAATGCTCTGGGTATATCCCATATATTTTATTCTCAATGCCCAAGTGAACACAAAAAAGTAAAGAAAGGATTTCCCATACTCTAAAAAAAATATTATCCTGTTTACTTTTGTGTCTAGGAGACAGTAAG
This sequence comes from Staurois parvus, assembly GCF_062004578.1. Classification (NCBI taxonomy): domain Eukaryota; kingdom Metazoa; phylum Chordata; class Amphibia; order Anura; family Ranidae; genus Staurois; species Staurois parvus. Next base: position 2,076,644 of record NW_028318635.1, read on the forward strand.
AGAAGAGAAATCTCAATGAGACGCTGGTAACGATAATAAATCTGACTGGGGTTTTAACTCTTTCATATTCTAAAACTTCATAATCTAAAACTTTAAAATTGCAAGTGTTGATATATTGCATAGACAATATTTTGCAGGTTTGTCTGTCCACGAAGTAATTAGGACTACGAATGGCAAGTCATGCTATAGAAGTTTGTGCACAATATTTACCTGTTGATGGGAATTCTTAGTTCAGACATCTCTGCTACATCCCCCAAGCACAGAGCATTAAGCAGCTCATGGCTAAGAATGGATTTTCCACATCCAGTATCTCCAGCCAAAAGAACAGGATGGCCTGAGGTAGTCAATAGGCTTGAAAGGTAGAGCAGTTGCTGGAAAAAAGGCAATTTATTTATATTTTACTATTCATTTGTGTTACAAAGTTGGACTATTTCACTGAAATTCATAAATAAATGAAGTAAAGTAAAATTCCAATACTTCTACCTTATCTTGAATTTCAGGTGCTGTAGCTCTGATACTGCGTTTCAATGTAAAATACCTTTTACTGAATACATTAAATTGCATATAGCGAAGCCATTTAATACAATCACTTTTTTTGCATTGGATATCTTTTTGATTTCTGCAAGATTTGTCATATACAATTTTCTTTTTTTATATAAATAAATGCCTAAAAGAGAAATATGACTGATTTCCCATTTATTATTTATTTAATATTATAGTTAATGAAAATATGCAGCATTTTCTCTACTGACAAGGGCTACAACTGAAAATGTATTAGGATATCGTTAAAAATAAATAAGTAAATAAATATGTATTTGAAATTTGTAAAGCTGGACGTGGAATTTGGCAAGGATACATCTGCAGATATTGCTTTAAAAATCTGTTATATTAGCAAAGTAGAATAATTTATTTATGTTTTTTAATAAAATCTTGAGCACCATTCAGAGCAATGTAACAGGGTAATCTGACAGTTTGCCCTCTCAGTTGTAAATACTTACATTCCCCAAATGCCCTGTTTGCCTGATGAAACCCTTCAAATTCCCTGGCACCTAAGGACAACGGCCTATGCCTCTCTTCCATTCATTCTCATAATGCAGAGCTCTGTAACTGAGGGGTGTGAGGACCAATCATTTTCTCATGGAATGGAGGAAGTTCCTTAGCCATGTATAAGCTTTGACAGGGAGCAACACCAAGGGCGGACTGACCATTTGGAAACTCGGGCACTTCCCGAGGGCCCGGGGTCAGTAGGGGGCCCCATGAGATGCCCCTGGTACCTTTTTCATATGATTTTTTGAGTTTGGGCAAGGACACAGGAGCCCCATGATCCCTCTTTGCCCGGGGGCCCCATGAGTTGTCAGTCCGCCCCTGAGCAACACAGAACTTACACAGGGCCCTCCACTCAGGGCACTGGAAGGAGAACAGAGCAATGGGAGAGCATTGGCATGATCAGTATCAGTAGCAGAGAAGGTGGGATGTAAAGAAACAATCAGCAACTTGGGTGAAATGGGTAAAGGTAAAGGGAACTATGGAAATATGTCATCCCAAGGCTCCCTTCCAATATCACTGACTACAATATCATTGTATGCCTTATGAAATCATACACAGTACAGTCAATGTATTAAGGAAATCCAGAGAGCTCCCTCCCCTGTGTTTTTTGCAGCTTTAAAGCATTTCCCAGCCTGGATCCCACTTCATTCCGCAGCTGGTGTCTGGGAAGTGAAGAAGCACTGAGCAGTACACCTGTTATAAATATCCTACTGGGTATCAGGAGCCCTGCATGGCATAAAAATTAGATTAAATCATCACATCAAACATTTAAAAGATAACATTTTTAAAACAATGTCTGCATGTTTCTCCTTTCCATTTTAGCTCTCAGTGGAGATATAAATACATACCATGCTGTTACTGTATTGTGCAGACTGCAGATATTCAGTGTATCACCTGCTTCAAATATTATTTTACCACTTGAGCACCAGCCTGTAATACCTCTTTTATTATTAAGCCATTTCAGTTTGCAGTCCTGTGATAGTTTGACTGAAATTGCACATATAACACTGTAACCATTGTTTGAGACAGATAGAGCTTACTTTTAGCGGTATTTAATAATCACTTTTTTTTAATTCTAAAAGGAAAAACGTCCAAATATTTAAGTAAAAAAACTAACCCTTAATTTCTGTTCAAATAAAATGCCAGGACAGAACCAACACCCACAAAATGACCTCCTTTTTGAAAGTAGACACTCCAGGGCAGGGGCGGACTGACAACTCATGGGGCCCCCGGGCAATAGGGGATCATGGGGCCTCTGTGTCCTTGCCCAAACTCAAAAAATCTTATGAAAAAGGTGCCAGGGGCACCTCATGGTGCCCCCTACTGACCCCGGGCCCTCGGGCGGTGCCCGAGTTTCCAAATGGTCAGTCTGCCCCTGCTCCAGGATGATCTCATTTTATGCCACATTTTTTTGAAAAAACATGCTAGTATTGAGGGTCTTAAAACATGGAGCTTGGTTCATTAGATACATTATAGCAGAACTTCACCCAAAAGGGAAAGTTCCCCTTGTTTGCATCCTCCCCCCCCCTTCACTGCCACATTTGGCACTTTTTTAGGGGGAGTGGGTACCTAGTCTTGACAGGTACCAGCTCCCACTTCCAGTCAGATGCGCCGTGTTGATCTGAGCCAGAAGTCCCCCCCACCACCATCTCTTTTTCCTGCAGCCTTCTGGGACACATCCCAGGTCCCAGATGACTGCAGAACCACCCACAAATGTGGAGTGCGCTTCAGGCAGGCTCAGAAGGAAACCAGCAGTGCCTTGTGGCTTCTCTTACTTAAGATGCAGGTGTCTGCACCAGAAGCCGACTGAAGAATCTGCTCAAGTGAGGATATTGTTGGATCACTGGACAGGTAAGTGTCCTTATATTAAAAGTCAGCAGCTACAATCTTTATAAATGCTGCCTTAATTTTTTGGGGGGAGCTTAGAGCTCCACTTTAATGTGTACACGTCATACACAAACAGAAGATGTCATACACAGAAGGAGGAGATGGTGAAAAAGTTAGGGTACAGGTCACAGACAGTGGAAGGAGGGTGATGAAGGGATTCATGTTCAGATGTACTGGGTAATGGGGGGGGAGGGTTAAGGATTAATACACATGTCACATTAACAGGATGCAGATCAGTGGAACGAGGAAGAAGGTGAGGTGAAAGGGGAAAAAAAATAATAATTCAACAATTAACCCCCTCCCAGTTTAAATCTGCTGCAGTCTCTGAGCATAAGCGATTGAATGAGGCATTCATTTGTTTCTGTTTCCTCCATTGTAAAGGGGAAGGAGAGGGCTCATAGATTTAGATGTACTGCTACAGAGCGGCCGCGCTGTGCAAAATCACATAAATATACGTGATTTCGCATTTCGGGGTAGAGGGCCCTACCCGCGCTACAATTGGTTCCTTAGAATGTCAATCACCGGGTACCGGCCGGCAATTCCTGGCTGGGACTTGGTGATTGTTGGCGAAGCTGAGAGGGAAGAGATCTGTGTGTAAACAACACAGATCCCTCTTCTGTCAGCATGGGCATGCTGCTTTCTATCTATCTGCACAGCAAAGAGATAGAAGGAAGCCTGTCTTCCTAGTAAAACACCACACACTTTACACAGTAAAACACAAACAGCACACTATTAACCCTTTGATCACCTCACATGTTAACTCCGTCCTGCCCAGTGTCATTAGTACAGTGTCAGTGCTTTTTATGAGCACTGACACTGTATTAGTGTCACTGGAGATGGCAGTTAGACAGTTCCCACCCAGTGTCAGAATGCCCACTGCAGTTCCGCTGTAAGACTGATTGCCGCCATTACTAGCATAAAAAAAATTATATATATATAAGTATATATATCGCCATTTGTAAACGCTATAAGTTTCACGTAAACCAATTAATATACACATATTTAAATTTTTTTAGCAAAGATCTGTAGCAGAATACATTTTGGCCTAAATGTATGAAGAAATTTTATTTTTTTATTGGATATGTTTTATAGCAAAAAGTCAAAAATATTTTTTTTTCAAAATTGTCAGTCTTTTTTTTGTTTATAGTGCAAAACATAAAAACGCAGAGGTGATCAAATACCGCCAAAAGAAAGCACTATTTGTGGAAAAAAAATGACATTAATTTTATTTATGTACAGCATTACATGACCGCACAATTGTCAGTTAAAACAATGCAGCGTCATATCGCACAAAAAATGTCCTGGTCAGGAAAGGGGGTAACTCTTCTGGAGGGCAAGTGGTTAAACATACACTGTATATATTATGCAATCGCTCTAATAGTCTGTGATCACATCAATATGGTACAGAGACTCTTGGACTGACTCCATACACAGCGTCTCTGAAGGAAGCCATCTGAATGGTTTGGTTCACAGTTATTAACAGGTGCCCTTGGCACCCAAAGGCTAGAGATGACCATTACTATGATTTCTTACAATACAGCAGTAGTAAGATGGTTAAGGAGATGTTTTACCTTGCCCATTCAGGGCAAAGTGACAGTCTTTGCAAAGGGGCCTCTGATCCACTGATCCCTAGACACTGATGCTTCTTCCTATATCACACACAATGACAATATCTAGCTGCTGTGACAGTGCTTGAGTCCAATAGCCAGTCACTAGGCCCCGAGCACTGTCATATTTCAAAGGTGCGACACCACTGCTCCGCCTTGGATCTGGCCGGAGCCAACAAGGGGATTTAGGTGCTGATTACAACAGAAAAAGAAGTATCAGTGGGTCAGTGGGGAAGCCTTTTAAAAGACACTATCATTTTGCACTAAATGGTAAAGCTGGCAGTGTCTCCTTAACGCCAAAAAATATAATTTTCACAGAATGAAAAAGCTGCATAAATTGGGTTTTAAAAGTACCAAAACATTTATTTCCTAAATTATCAATTTTTATTTTCACGTGTGGTAATAACACATTGAATGCCTCTTATACCATGAAATATGTAATCTAAAGCTTGATGCATGAGGCCCAGTGTTGTATATATTAAAGAATGTGTTTTGATCTAATTACATATTGCAATTACAGTTTGCAGTTGATGGTTAGTTTCATTACACAAAATAACGATTCCAACTTGCCTAGAACATAAAATAATCAGTATTTTCTGACTGTAGTTATGAATAAATAAAATATGTGTGGCACAGATAAAATATTACCTCGCTGTGTAGTGTGTGAACAAACGCCTCGGAGGCCATGTTTTGTCCATGACTAACAGAGTAGGAGGAAAGTATGTCATGCCATCTGACAAAATGTCGCGTATCAGTGTCAATGTGATAGTCCCAGACCTGCAGCAAAAATGAATACTGATTGTCAGCAACAAACGTTCGATTGGGATTAAATATTTATGCTCATGAGTGGTGATGACAGGTCCTGACACTTATTTGCAGGCACATCATTCCAGCATGATCACTCCTTGCCAAGAGATAACCAGTGCCAGACTACATTGTCTTTTCTAGAAGATGATGCTTGTCTACCAGAGAAGGCAGCTGTTGGCTGTTAACACTAGCGCTGCCAATCTATCATTCCTTCTTGCTAACATTAATGCTAAAAAAGTGCTTTGGTAAAGTATATCTAAACCCAGTCACTAAATATAAACTTTAACATGTTAAGCTAATTTCAAATATAATTTTCAATCCTTTTTAGCATTAAAGGTTCATTAAAATAATACCTGATGATCTTGCCATAAGGATTCTTGTTCATGCTGTACCTACTGTAAGGGTTGTAGGGTAACAATGCCCTATCCTTGTCTACCAATTGTGCTCCTGCGTTGTTACTTTTCAGGCTCCCGAAGAAGACTACAAGTGGTAGTTTCAACACACAGGGGTTGATTTACTAAAACTAGACCGTGCAAAATTTGGTGCAGCCCTGCATTGTAACCAATCAGCTTCTAGGATTTATTGCCATAGTTTAATTGAACAAGCTAAAGTTAGAAGCCGATTGGCTACCATGCATAGCTGCACCAGATCCTGAGTTCTCCAGTTTTAGTAAATTTTCCTCAAAGTATGCATGCATGGTCCATTATTGTCACCAGCAGGAATCCTTCCCTGAGAAGCACCGCACAACTATCGCTGGAGTGAAAACAAGTTTTTTTTTTAATGGCAATTGTTTAGATACACAGTGCTTTAACAATCATATGTCATTCCTTTAGGACCAATTAACACCACTGCACTGTAGTAATGCATGTAACATGCATTATTGTTCTGCAGTACAACTGCCTTAAAGGTATTTCATATACTTTGAAGGAAATATTGTGTCCTTTCAGTCACTGTCTATGTCTGCAGTATTTATATGGCCAGTTTAAAAATGTAGCTTTGTCTATTAAGCATCAAAGGGCATCAATTAAATAATAGCTGTATCAGTCACACATATAGTATACATGATTTGTAAGGACACATTTTGGGAACTAAGCTAGCTGTATTCAGAAAAAAATACATAAAAACTTAATGTAAACTATAAAAAATGCACACAGGAAGAGGTAGAGTAATGAAACACATGCAATATTTCCGGTCATGTTGCCTATGAATCTTATCTACTGAACATATTGGGGTTGATTTTTTAAAGACAGAGTCTGTGCACTTTGCACGTTCAGTTGCACTAATTTTCCCCGGAGCTTAGTGAATGTGATAACGCTTCAGTTTGTAAAGAATACCCAATCAGGTGCACAGAAAAAAAAAAAAAATTGAGTGCAACTGCACATGCAAAGAGCATGGTCTATTTGTCTTTCGTAAGCAGCACAGTGGCTAAGTGGTTAGCAATTCCACCTGGCAGCACTAGGGTCATTGGTTTGAATGCCAACGACAGCAATACCTGCCTGGTGTTCGCATATTCTCCCTGTGCCTGTGTGGGTTTCCTCCTACACTCTAAAGACATGCTGGTAGGTTAACTGGCTCCTGTCTAAATTGGCCCTAGTATGTGTACGTATGAATGTGAGTTAGGGATTTAGATTGTACGCTCCTTGAAAAATAAATAGTAAATCAAGCCCATTGGTTCCTGAGCTTTACTCCTACCTGCTGCAATACAATATACAAATATATAACACAATGCAGAGCTAGCTAATCTGCTAATCCAGGGGTCTCCAAACTGCGGCCCGAGGGTCAGATGTGGCCCTTTGCTACCCTTTATCCGGCCCTTGGGGCACTATTCCTCCCACTGAAACCAACAATGGGGCAGTACTTCTTCCCATGAAACCAATGATGGTGTACTATTCTTCCCACTAATACCAATGGTGGGGCACTACTTCTCTTACTGACCAACAACCCCGAGGCCATGTTTATTCTCACTGATGCTGGGGCCAAGACATTTTCTATCCTCACTGGCCCTAATCCGGCCCTCCTAAAGTCTGAAGAACAGTATACTGGCCCTTTGTTTGAAAAGTTTGGAGACCTCTGTGCTAATCTAATGAAATTCATTGCCACAAGCAAAATTGTTGGCTGAAGTAATTTGGATTTATTTTTAATCTTTTATCGCACTTGTCAAATAAATGATCAGCAAAGGCAATAGTCATTTTACACTGTAAACGTCCTATGCATATTAAAGAAAAAAACATTACCTCTCCTTCTGCTGGAAAGGTGGTGTGGTTTCTATATGTGTGCTTCCACCAGTTACTGAACATAGTTCTTTCATTTGAGTCCAGCCATCCTCCAAAAGACCATATGCATGCAAATATGAAATATTTCTTTATATCCTCACCCAACATATCAGGGACATGGAGCAGCAAAGCCTTTAAAAGAAAAAAGAGATAGATTATAAGGGTAATCAGGGTTTTCCCTAAGACCAAGAAAGATATCACACAAACGTGAGATGTGAAGTAACTTTTCTAATAAATCTGTAGATTGACTTTACTAAAATGCATGACAAAACTTTTTATTTTTGATTTTGTATGGAGTAGGAAAGAAAAAAGCCAGCCATACATGGATCAAAAATCAGATGACTTAGCAGGGACCAGCCAAATTTTGATCCATGTATGGGCACTGTGGTTGTACAGATGTCGATCATAACCTGCAATGCCGATCAGTGTATTCTGATGGTGAGGAAGTCTCCCTCAGCAGGGAGGCTTAGAAGAACTATATGGGCCTGATTTACTAAATTTAATATTAGGCAAAATCAAAATTTGCGCACTATCAATCGTGAGGGAAAATTATTGCACTTTTACTCTCGTAGTTCATAGATTGTTCTTGCTCTGAAGTAACTGTCTGCCCATACGGCAGATACAGGCAGAGAGCTGTACTGAGAGTCGGCAAGAGTCTGACACTGCACCCACAATCTGCTGATCGCAGGTGCAAGAAGAAATAGAAGAAAAAAATAATAATAAATGCATATTTTTTTACCTGCAAAAAAAAATGCATTTATTCTTTTTTTTTTACAAAAGTGAACTTAGTCTTTATAGGTACCATTTTAGTGTTTGCAGATGACAAGCAAGTAGTGGAATAACAACTTTACAGGATGTCTCCAACTTACAAGTCGACCTCAATGCCCTTTTTAATTGGGCAGCAATGTGGCAAATGAGATTTAATGTTGATAAATATAAAGTTATACACTTGGAGCTAAAAACATGCATGCATCATACATTATAGGGGGAGAACAGCTCAGAAAGTCAATGGTCAAGAAGGATCTGGATGTTCTGGTAAATCATAGACATAATAATAGCATGCTATGCCAAGCTTCAGTTTCAAAAGCTAGCAAAATTCTTTCTTGTATTAAAACAGGTTTAGTTTTGGGCACCAGTTCACAAAAAGGATATCAAAGAACTGGAGAAATTGCAGAGAAGGGCAACTAAACTGATAAAAGGCATGAACAAGCTCAACTATAAGGAAAGATTAGAGGAACTGAATTTTTTCTCTCTTGAGAAGAGGAGATTTAGGGGGGATATGATCAACATGTATAAATACATAAGTGGTCCATATAGTGAACTTGGTGTAGAGTTATTCACCCTGAGGTCATCACAGAAGACAAGGGGGTACTATTTATGTATGGATGAAAATAAATGTAACCTCCACATACAGAAAGGCTTCTTCACAGTAAGAGCTGTGAAATTGTGGAGTAGACTCGAGAACTGGCTCTGGCCAGCTCAGTAGAGCTGGATGCATTCATAAATGTATCAAAATATAACTGGATATTACTATATAGAGTTAATAACACCAGGGTTAGTTGATCCAGGAAATATCCTATTGCCTCGTGGGTGATCAGGAAAAAGTATTTCCCCTTCTGGAGCAAATTGGATCATACTTTACTAGTTTTTTTTACCTTCCTCTTGGTCAACTTTGGGTATAGGATTTAGTATATGGACATTTCTATTTGTTTTCTTTTTCTATTAGTTGAACTAGATGGACGTGTGTCTTTTCCAACCTAACTGACTTTGTAACTCTGTAAAATGTACTGTTTTTACTGACAACCTACAAAAAGTACAGAAAATAACACACCTTCACTTTTCAACGGTGGTAAAGATATTCATCAGCTTCATCAATAAGATTTTGGAAGCAATAATATATATTTTTATGCATTACAGAGAAAACACATCTCCATCCACTGTAGTTAGATAATGTTGAGGAGGAAATGCTTTTCTGCTGGCTTTTTCTAATCTTCTTTCTTCCTATTGTCACATCTCAAAATGCAGAGCGGGGGGGGGGGGGGGGGTTATACGAAATTCATGTACAGCCAGTAAATTACTCAAAAACAGGAACGCTATCAATCAAACAATCAATTATCACACACATCCGAATTGCTAAACTCCCATTATAAGTGCAGTTCAGAAGGATTGATTTACTAGAGAAGTAGAGGCTGTTCACTTTGCTTAGTAAACAAGGTAAAGTGTGTCCGCTTTTGCTGTATCACAGCCGTGCACAATATTAAGGCAGGGCATGTTTTATATGTTACAATATATCTATATCTTGCTCATGTGTGAAGTGATCAAGGCATCTCATGATTTCAATATTTAAGATAGGCTTAATAAATTATTTGCATGGCTCTTAGCAGTTCATATAGTGAAAAAAAAGCTTCAATTTGTTCCTTGTTATATTGAATTCCTAGAAACTAGTGTATTGCAATTCCACATAGTAAAAAGATATCGATTATCATACATATTCCAGAAGAATCAGAGCTTTTATAATGAAACATGCTGGCAACATTAGTACAGTGGGAGGGTAGAATTGTTGCTTTTGGCTTAAGAAGTAGTAGACATTCTTTTGTCATTTGTAGAATAATTTTTCTCACATTTAGAGGCAGTACTTTAATTGGCAGCAAAATGAGCCATCTGCGCTGCAAAGAACAAAGACAGCATACTAATATGGAATACTCTCTATAATCATATTACTGCCTCAGGATTTTGCTTGTAATACCTTGCGCACAGTACACTGATGCTTTGAATACAATTACACTTTTTGCTTCACAGTGCTTCTGCAGTATTGATATTGGCTCCACTACGGACAAACGAGACGAAACAGATAATACCACCCATTTGTTGGCATATCTTTCATAAACAGAGTGACAAATCTGACACTTTATCCTTGACTTGTACAGTGCAACAACAAAGGATTTCCACCATGCTGCAAGATTACTGTTAATATACATTTTCAGCACTTGAAAATACTTGTAATGAACTATATACATAAGGCCCATTCACACCAGTGGGTATATGTTATACTCTGTTACAAAAAAATCACACTGCTTACCTTGTTTTTAATTTTATTGAACTGTCACAAAATGGCATTCCATTGAACTTTAGGCACCACAGTGCACTGCAATAAGGTGTAGGGCATCACAACGTGCTACACTGCATAAAAATGAATCCAGTCCTATTTTTTTAAGTGCACACAATGTAAGTGCAATACTGTAAACTGAAATAATAGAATGAGGCAGATAAGCCTTGTTTATGCATTGAGAAAGCTTTGGGCAATGCATATGGTGAGACCCTTTAAATCTTGTTTGCACACTTTTGCAAACTCCCCAACCTCTGCTATTTGCTGCCTACATTCACATTTAACATTGCTCTCCAGCACCATTCTAAAACAATTGTGATACTTCTTAGCATGGAAGAGAAAGTGACATATAAAATGCTTCTCTAAAATGGGAATTGAAGATATTCTTCTGAGATGGCATTAATAGTCCTTTTAAGATACGCGAAACAAAAAAAAAGTTATTGATTAGTAAGCATAATTGTATCGATTTAACAAATTAATGTAATTTTTTAATTGTAGGGTTAGTAGTCATTTAGAGATTCTTTTTCACATGTCAGAACCAGACACAGATAGACACTCTTACCTCTCCATGTAACAATAGGAAATGCTATATGCTGGGCATATACTGTACAGCTTAGTGTCACAAACCATATTTTTTATTCCTGTTCTGCTTTTATTAGGAGGTAAGAACAGTAGCAACCTTGTGACAGTTATAAACATATACAACACTTGCAAAACAACTCACCCATATATAAAAGGAAAGCAACAACTAAACAGGGAATATGCAACTCAGAGCCAGGTAAAGAAGAAAAACATATTGCCATGGACAAACGCTGGCCTAGGCATTAAGCAGCTTGCACTGCCCCCCCTTTATCGGCGGCCAGTACAGTGACCCATGCAAAGAATGAGGAGATGCATTCCGGGGTGTTCCCTACATTCCAGGTCTCATGACATAGAGCCCTGAGGGAAGTCTAAGAAAACTTCCCCCTGTACTGTGCTACATCCCACGCTGATCATTGGATCTTGGTATTACATGCAGGTTTTAGCTCTTGCTAAATAAGTGAAAAGAAATATAAACGGCCTCATCATTGAGCTCCTCCTGAGCCCAGTCTCTGATGCTCTGAGACATCAGCGCAAGGGCTCAGGAATAGCTCAAGGCTGAGGATGTTCATAAGTCTTTTCTTGATTGAGCTAGTGGTGTACAGCACTTCTCTTATCCCTTCATATTTACATGTTATTTCTGTGTGATTAAGTATCCTTTTTGTTCTGATTTCTTTATTGGTTTGACCACAGCCTGTTCACAAATTCACCTACTTGTCCATAGCATGGCATGTTGTCTGCTACCTGCCCCATATTTTTTGCCAAGTATTTTATGGACTAAACATAGGACAGCCTGCACCCTTATAGTATAATGCTGTGAGACGCCGGTACAACCAGAGCACCTTGAGCAGCACTATAAATGGCATAGGGTAGAGTGAGAAATGAACAGGTACTGAAAGAAGCCCTTGATCGGACACAAGTAAATTCTACTGATCAGATTTTATGTAAGCCATCTAGCAAATGGCACAGCTCAACTGCATGCTGTTTACACCTAGGAAAGACATCCAGGTACAGAGGAACGTATGCTTGCATTGAGGTAGTGATACCAACCATGAGAGGTTGTGCAAACCACTTGTTTCCTACACTTTTGCCTTTTATTAACTACAGCTTTTTTGTATTTTCCAGCAAATTAGCACTACCTAAAACTCCTTTATCTCTGATGGTGCACTATCGGTCATTTCTGTTGCTGTAGGGATGAGAGGTATGGGAGCAGTGGCTCCCATACAGTGAAAGGATCCTGTTATTTACCCTCCCTTTCCTCTCCCTTTGTCCAGTCACAAGCACCTTGTATCCTGTAAATGGAATAGAAAGCATGTTGTTTATGGACAAGGGATGAGGAAAGGGAGGGTAACCGACAAGATCCCTTCACTGTATGGGAGCCATTACTCTCATAGTTCTCATCCCAATAGTGCTGGAAGAACAGCACTGCCTGTAGTTTCCAAAATTAATGAAATTAGGTTTTTGAAAACACACAGCAGGGATCAAGATTTAGGATTACCTTCTTTAAAGGTAACTACTTTGTACAAAGTCAAAGATTTTATTTTTTTGTGGCGTTTCCACTTTCAATCTCATCCATGCCACAGACTAGTTTGGAGGAACACAGGTATATTTAGGTCGGTGATTTATGTGCTTAACGAAGTAACCCTTAGTAAACAGAGATAATATTGCTTTGACCAACACTAAGCAGCTGCAATCTTTAATTTAAATTATTTTTATTAGCACTTGCATGTCTCCGTTTTTTGCCTAATCACATCAAAGACATGTTTCTGGGTGTAAAAAGAGCCATGATTATACAAGCATACATTGAAAAATGTGTTCAGCTTAGTAGCCCATAGCAACAAATTACATTTCAACTATTATCAGTTTAGACCAGCAGAAAAATAATGACTCATTGATTACTATGGGATACAACACTTTGTACATCACTCTTTCCTTATAAAATAAGTCTGTTGACAAATATGGCTTCTGTAGCTTTAATCCAGCTAAATTCAGTGAGAAACACATACCGGTACATATAACATACCTTGGCAATCCTACAGAATGTCTGTACAACACTTGCTTCACAAAGAAAGAAATCTCTGTGTACGGTCTTTTTTTCATCTCTTTCTCCTTGTGAATGAAGTATTTGTTTATGTCTGAGAAACTGCAAGCAGGGCTCTAGAATAAGATAAAAGTCATTTAAATACAGTATAACTATCAAATGTTCAGGGATTTAGCACATTTAGTATAAATAAGAGTTCAGTTAGGTTTGGTTCATTTATGTTCTCCAGGCAGAGGACCTCTGGAAGCAATGTTGGTGAATCGAAGGACACTGTCGGGAATTGGCCATATGTTGCAATCAGGCCTAACAAATATACAGTAAGTACTAAGCCACTCAGCTAGAGCTTAAAATGCACACTGAGCAATCTCAGCATCTAAAGCTGACCATGCCTATTACAATCTGTTTGGGCATTCTCCATTAAATCTTCTAACAGCTGTAAAGCTGTAAAGGGCCTCCTTTACTGGATCCACATTGATTGGATTGTTTAACTAAGACCACACATAATGTAGCTATAGTAAACCTAAAGGAGATGGTACAGAAAGTGTGCAGACAAATTATACTGTTTATGAACAGTTTAAAGCCTAAAAAAGAAACTCCACAAGATTTAACTAAAATAATTATTTTGGGTGGACTGGCTTGTTAACCCTTATTGGGCAGAAAAAATTGTGCATGTTACTTTGCTGTCTTGCCAGCAAAACAGCAAGTTGTTATGGACCCCTTCCAAGAGCACTACAGTATCTGAGCTATCAATAGATAAGCATCCAGCCATTGCTGATCTTGTTTTCTTGCTCCTGTTACACCTATATTCCTCAAACACACCACATTTCAGATATTTGGATGGATGTAGCCTATTAAATTCACTAGTTGCATGCTCTAATTTGCTGCTAAGTAATTAAACCACTTGTGGACTTTATTTTCCACCATTTTAAACCAATGTCCCACAGCTATTTACAACCAAGCAGTTTGAGTAGCTAAATATCACAGCAAGATGACATTAAAACTGGCCATAGAGTTTAATCCTTACAGTTAAAAGCTACATTTATCTAAATTATAGAGCTTGCAGCTGAAAGAGTGAGAATCCACAGAGCCAACTGTGAGGGAAGTAGGGTTAATTGCTGTAAATTCCATCAGGGAGATCTCACTGCTGGATTTCCTCATGATCTGCCAGACAGTGAGGATTTAGACTGAAGCCAGTGAGTATTTCAACTGCTAGCATTCATCCATGATTAAAATATCGCCTTTGCATGTATTTAACCATAAGGTTTAATTGTGAACAAACACCTAATTACCCTCCTGAAATACCAAAAGTATATGCAAACTGTTTTTCCAAAAGATTTGTGCTTCTAGACAATCTAGCTAGACAGTTTAGTTAGCTTCTTGATCTCTCTGCAGATTACAGCAGTTAGGAATTACAACTTAGTCTTGGAGACAACCCAGCCTGTAAGTGCACAATACAGGAACAGCAGTACACTGTTGAGGCCACCCGTGTGTTCTTCCCTCCTGTAAGCATGTTCTTATGTTTGACTGATAACACTCTGCCAAGTAGTAAAGCCATGATGTCTGGCCTCACTTTAATTTAGGGGTTGGGATGATCAAGCAGTTTGTGGTATAACTACACCACCGTTTTACTTCTCAACAGTGATGGCTCAATTGAGAATACTTTCATGTAGTACCCAAGGTGCCTTCTTTGTGATTCTCAGTGATCCACCACCATAATGAAATGAATGTGATTCTTCCTGCAGTTATGTTCGGAAAAATGAAATTTTGCCTTTCCTTTCCACCAGTAAGAAGTGCACAAACATTAATCAACTACCAAATTCAGAAATGAAAATCTTATTTGCTATAAATCAAATCCACACTAACTCATCAAAAGCCTTGCACTGGGTGAAGATCAGGCTGTCAGTGTGATGTACAGCACACAACGAGCACTGTAATATAAGCTAAATTGCCTGAGTCATGAGCAATAATACTGTAATACTACAGAAAATTGGAAATCAATTCCTGTCATTGCAGCATATAACTCCTTTATCAGAGTTTCATTTCACCCATGTAATGCAGCTGAACGAGGTTCAGCTGGCATTCATACCAATTTCATTCAATAAACGGAAATCATGTTTTAGTTACAAAGGCGAGGCATGCAGTTTAGAACACCAATGCATAACTAGTGACTGCCTGCAGACCTTCTGACTTAATCACTGTGTTGTTCCTAGCCTGGCCTGCTCTACTTATGGCAAAAGTAAAACCTGAGTATATAATACTTAGCAATTTTTATCTTATGCAAAAACTCTGAAACCATGCTGTATTTAGACACCTAAATAGCAATCTTATCTTGTGCGCAATTTAGCTTGAGTGTTATAATTATTTTAATAAAACCACAGCTAGAGAGACCCAGAGAAAATAAATGGAGGAGCTGCATGACTGGGGGGAAGAATAGTCCCCAGGAAGAAGAGTTAGACAAAAACGAGCTGAGGGTCAAGTGGCAGGGAGGAGCCGCAGGCATAGGATCTGTTGGGAGTTTTTCTGGAAGATCTACAAGGAAAGAAGGTTGTACCACCTTTCTTCCTTGTTTAATCATAGAATGTGTTTTATAGGTGACTATCATGGCAGATTGGTGAGTTATAGGGTTTCTAGGGGTCTGTGGAAAGGTGAAATGGTTACAAATTGGGGTGCCCATCTGGTGGCATGGGGCTTTGATATTGGTGTCAGTTGTTTAGCTTAGTCCCTTGAAAAGTTCTAAATAATAAATCCTGGAACTACCTACAAGCCAGTGGTGTGCATCTGGGGACAACATTTTTTGACTAGCCGACACCAAAGACCCCCTCTTGTAACCAACAGTCATTATGTTATACTGTATATCAGTATGTTAATTTTGGTCATTATAAACTAGAACTGTCTTGCAGTAAAGGCATTGTAAACATTCCAACCTGCACCTTGTGTTTTCCTATGCATAACATGTGCATTTGTAGACAGGTGCCAGCTATATCATTATGCCATTTAAGGACATTTACAAATGGGACAACAATTAATCTTTTTTCCCCCTAGTGCCCAGTATTGGGACTGCTGCATCACTCCCCATTAGCAGAACTGAACTACAACTATAGAGGGACGTTGGGAAAGCTTTTATATTCTACAGTAAGGGACTGCCTCACTCTCTTGGCCTGGGATACAGAGCTGAGAATGGGGGACTGCTGTTCTCCTCCAGAGAAAGATTGCTGACTACAACTGCTGGACTCTGCATACCAGTTCAGCACAGCGGTGAAGCTGATCATCACACTAGGATTGGATCAGTTTCTCTGCAACGGAACTGTCACTATCCAGTCTTCAGTGCTTGCTGTGCTGACAGACTGTCAGGTGGTAACTCTGCTCTTCTGTGCAAACAGCCAAGAAGCCTGTGCAAGAACCCAGTTCCTAGGAGGCTGTGCTATCAATGGGATTGGTGAGCGGGCGGATGCCCATTCTCTTTTTGACAACACTGAGAGACACTGCATGCACACACCTTAGCACCTCAGTATCAACAGATCTCTGCTATGAGCATTTACCACAGTCTATTTGTTATCTTGAATTACCATTACTCATTACTCATTACTGTATATAGGCCCCACCATTGCTATCAGAAGACAATGGCTACTATCACACCAGAAACTTTAAACAAATGACTCAAGTTGCTATCCATAGTTAAAAGGACCTCTTCGCATCTAAGCCATTGTTATTCAAATTAGGATGTATATACCCATTTATGCCAGTATATATATATATATATATATATACGCTATCGTGATGAACAAGGAGCACAGAGAGAGAGCACATGGAGGCAGATCACACAAAACCCAACGTGCGAGCATTTATTGGGGAGACTCAAGGTACAGACAATAGAAAAACTAGTCCACAAAACAACACAAGACACAGCAATGAAGAATTATTCTCAGGATGGCAACATGGGGCAGCAGAGGGCAGGTAGTCCACAGAGCAAACAGGGCAGAAGCAGTGAGGACATAACAGGGTGGTAAGTCCATAGCACACAGGGCAAGGGTTCCGGGCAGAATAGGGTTAAATCCAGCACACAGGACAAAGTGTTTGGCACAGGGTGGCACGCTAGTACAGCAGGGCTTAGTCCAGAGTCAAAAGCAGCAATATGGCCCAGGGAGTAGCAGGCTGCACACTGATACAGCAAAGTCCGGGGCACAGGTCAGCAATTCAGGGACTCACCAGCCAGCAGTGGCCTTAGTAGAGGAAGTCTAGGTAAATAGGCATGAAGAAGGAGGTCCTTCACCAACTCCTCATGGGTCTTCCGAGGGTTGTGTGTCCTGGCCGCAGATTCAAGACCACACAGGCAGCAGTTGACAGAAAAATAGAGGGTAGAATAAATTCCATGTGCCTGGAAAGCCACACAGACAATGTAGAACTACAAGTCCCAGCTGTGCAAAAAGCAAAGCACAGCACATACAGATCTGTCTCAGCAGTTCAATGCATCTCCTAGCAAGGCCTGCAGACATGAGCTCCTCTGTCCATCACTGACTTTAGCTCTGCATGTTTTCTGACTCTTTCTGCCAGCATAGGGACATTATATTGTCTTTTCAATCCTACCAAACCAAGCACCCAATGCCAACAAGTCTGGCTTTTCCCAGCTGCAGGAAACAGTGCTGTCTGTGCCTCCCACTAAGATCAACCTCATCTTCCACCCCTTACAGGGCAAAGGAACCCATTGGTTTAATTAAGCAGAAAAGCTGACTGCTTGACACACTTATTGATTTCAGCAAAACAACACAAAAATAAAATAATATTTCTGATTTCGGTCACAACTATATTGCCAAATGTATTGGGATGCCTGCCTTTATACGCACGTGAAATTTAATGGCATCTCAGTCTTAGTCTGTAGGATTGAGTTGGCTCACCCTTTGCAGCTATAACAGCTTCAACTCTTCTGAGAAGGCTGTCCACAAGGTTTAGGAGTGTGTCTATGGGAATGTTTGACCATTCTTCCAAAAGTGCATTTGTGCAATCAGGCACTGATGCCTGGTTTGTAGTCTGCTCTATCTCATCCCATAGGTGTTCTATCGAGTTGAGGTTAGGACTCTGTGCAGGCCAGTCAAGTTCCTCCACCCCAAATTCGCTCATCCATGTGTTCATGGATCTTGCCTTGTACACTGGTGCGCAGTTATGTTGCAACAGGAAGGGGCCATCCCCAAATTGTTCCCACAAAGTTAGGAGCATGAAATTGTCCAAAAATGTCTTGGTATACTGATGTCTTAAGAGTTCCCTTCACTAGAACTAAGGGGCCAAGCTCAACCCCTGAAAAACAACCCACACCATAATCCTCCTACAATAAACTTTATACTGGGCACAATGCAGTCAGGCAAGTACCGTTCTCCTGGCAATCGCCAAACCCAGACATGTCCATCAGATTGCCAGAAAGAGAAGCATGATTCATCACTCCAGAGAACAAGTCTCCACTGCTCTAGAGGCCAGTGGTGGCGTGCTTTACGCCACTGCATGCAACGCTTTGCATTACTCTTGGTGATGTGGGGCTTGGATGCAGCTGCTTAGCGATGGAAACCCATTTCATGAAGCTCTCTATGCACTGTTGTTGTGCTAATCTGAAAGCCACATGAAGTTTGGAGGTCTTTAGCTATTGACTCTGCAGACAGTTGGCAACTTCTGTATACTGTGCACTTCAGCATGCACTGACCCCACTCTGTCATTTTACGTGGTGTACCACTTCATGGCTGGGTTGCTGTTGTTCCCAGTTGCTTCCACTTTGTCATAGTACCACTAATAGTTGACCGTGGAACATTTAGTAGCAAGGAAATATCACAATGGATTGCACAGATGGCAACCTATCACGGTATTACACTTGAGTTCACTGAGCTCCTGCGAGCGACCCATTCTTTCACAAATGTTTGTAGAAGCAGTCTGCATGCCTACGTGCATGCCTACGTGCTTGAGTTTATACACCTGTGGCCATGGAGGTGATTGGAGCACCTGAAACCAATAATATGGAGAGGTGTCCCAATATTTTTGTCAATATATATATATATATACATATACTGTATATATATATAAACTGCTCAAAAAAATTAAAGGAACACTTCTTAATCAGAGTCTAGCATCAAATCAATTAAACTCCTGGAATATTGATCTGGTCAGTTAAGTAGCAGAGAGGGTTGTTAATCAGTTTCAGCTGCTTTGGTGTTAATTAAATTAACAACAGGTGCACTAGATGGGCAACAATGAGACAACCCCCAAAACAGGAATGGTTTTACAGTGGAGGTTACTGACATTTTTACCTACTCATCTTTTTCTGACGTTTTCACTAGTTTTCCATTTGGCTACGGTCTGTCACTACTGGTAGCATGAGGAGATACCTGGACCCTAAAGAGGTTGCACAGGCAGTTCAACTCCTCCAGGATGGCACATCAATACGTTCCATTAACAGAAGGTTTGCTGTGTCTCTCAGCACAATCTCCAGAGCATGGAGGAGATTCCAGGAGACAGGCAGTTACTCTAGTAGAGCTGGACAGGGCTGTAGAAGGTCCTTAACCCATTAGCAGGACCGGTATCTGCTCCTTTGTGCAAGGAGGAACAGGATGAGCACTGCAAAGCCCTACAAGATGACCTCCATTGCCACTGAACACCAGGATTGGAAGGTCCGCCACTGGCGCCCTGTGCTTTTCACAAATGAGAGCAGGTTCACCTTGAGCACATGTGAAAGGGTCTGGAAAAGCCATGGAGAACGTTATGCTTCCTGTAGCATTGTTTAGCATGACCGTTTTGGTGGTGGGTTAGTGATGGTCTGGGGAGGCATATCCATGGAGGGATGCACAGACTTCTACAGGTTAGACAATGGCACCCTGATTGCCATTAGGTATCAAGATGAAATCCTTGGACCCATTGTCAGACCGTACGCTGGTGCATTGGGTCCTGGGTTCCTCATGGTGCATGACAATGTCCGGCCTCATGTGACAAGAGTATGTAGGCAGTTCCTGGAGGATGAAGAAATTGAATGGCCCCCATGCTAGCTTGACCTAAATCCAACAGAACACCTCTGGGATATCATGATTCAGTCCATTCGACCATGCCAGGTTGCATCTCAGACTGTCCACGAGCTCAGTGATGCCCTGGTCCAGATCTGGGAGGAAATACCCTAGGATACCATCCATCGTCTCTTTATGAGCATGCCCAAAAATTGTCAGGTATGCATAGAAGCACGTGGGGGTCATACAAACTATTGAGCACCATTTTGAGTTGCTGCAATTAAATTTCAGCAAAATGGACTAGCCTGCTGCATAAATTTTTCAGTTTGATTTTCGGGGTGTCTTTGAATTCAGTCCTCTGTATGTTGATAATTTTCATTTCCATCAAATGATGGGGCATCCTTACGTTCCTAACACATTACCCAGTACATATCAGTATAGATATCCAGCATGATATTTTTCCCTATTGAGATCTGATGTGTTTTCAAAGTGTTCCTTTAATTTTCCCTATTGTGATGCTGGTGGTCCAGAGGGAGCTGATTAGTCAACAAGCCTTTTTTCCCCCTCCTGCTGCTGGGGTTGTAGTTACACAGTTACAATGTACCATATAGTCTGTGAACCATTGCTATTTGGTTATTTCCATTTTATCAGTGTTTTGCTTTTATGCGTTAACTGGGGATGTACCTCCTAAACCTTCATTCTGTGGCCTACTTGTTTGAATGAGCATAATATAGAGGTTTTACTAAAGAATTGTGTGTCTCACATTATGTTTTCATACTGTTGAAGTATGAACTAAGAGTGTCAGAGGTGCCAGGAGGCTTGCAAGGTCAGGGCAACCATTATTAAGTGGCCCCTGTGGGGGTAGCGCTGCACATTAATCATGTAGATCATGTAATTTCCTGCCCAGTCTATGGTAGAGTAAACATGCACATTATTGCATGAGAAATTTCTGTTTGTATAGAAACATGAGGCATGCAGCATGGCACAGCACAGGTTAATGCATGACCCTTGTCTGTAGTCTAAATACTAACATTTCCTGTTAGAAGCCACAAATTCCACAATCCCTGGGTCTCTCAGCCTAGTGCTGGTACAGGTGAGAGCTACACAGTATTTAGAAACAACCACAACCAGGCAGAGCATTCACACACAGAGAGCTCACCATGCAGCTAGAACATTTTTTTATTATATTAGCACATCACATTTGTGATGGCAAAGAGTGGCTGCCAAAGTATGCATTAGTTGCTGTGTGGCCCAAAAGAGGAAGTTGTCTTGTCCCTTTGGCGAATAGGGACAGGCTAGCTGTAGCAAACCATGGACTGAGAAGAATAGATCAGCCATGATACTATAAACTGCAGCCTCAACATGAGAGCCCATCATTACAAAGTTGGGCAAGCAGCACAGGAAATACAACTACGCTAATACCTAGTTAAAACAACAAAAACAATGTTTTCAATAAAAGGATGCTTTGGCTATTTCAACCCATATTGAAGATTTGTGTGTTTATGGGAATTTCATTCAAATAAAACAGTCATGTGCTTTAGAGGTCAGAATGGGACCTGTTTTATATGTAGAGCTACTTTATTTTTGTACAAAAGCCAAACTAGAAGAGGTTTTCGTGTTTCCTTTTAGACTACTCCTAACTTCTTCTGTACGCAAACGCCCCCCCCCCCCCTTGCTCTTACAATTATCTTGATAACTTTTATCGACACATGCCCAGAGATGGCCAGAGGCAGAGAACAAAATGAGGATAAAGTTATCAGAATTTGCCAACTAGAGGTCTGGTGCTGCCCCATCTAACTCAAGTGCACTCACAGGACCTGGGGAGTGGGGTGGAAAATGTTAGCTAAGTATTAGGTTATAGCATGCCATGCAATCACCGGGTACTGTTAATACTAGTCATAATGTATATTTCTGAGGATGTGGGAAATTATGCTCACAATTTTTGCTATGTTTTGTGCATATAGTCCTACTGTTGCAATTGGGTACTGTAAACTAGGTAGTAGCTATTTACTTTTGTTGCTGGTAGGTACCAGACCTCCACTGTGGACAAACAAGAAAAAAAGTGCCTGGATATGCAGCAGTTCACAATTAAAACAGAGTACCATGTTTCAACAGCCACAATTATATACTAACTTCATTCAATAGGTCACAAATCTACTGTCTTGCCAGGGTTAACTGCTAAGGAATCCCATTATGTGAAATAAAATTAGGGGGTCTATTTATCAATGTTTTCACCCAAGACTCATACAACATTTTCCAAAGAATCACTCGTTTTTAACTGAATCTTATGTGGAAAATGGGAACAAAGTTGAATGAATCTTGGATGAAAACATTAAGATCCCAAGATTATGATCTCATTAAAACAAATACTAGTTCCTCAGAGTGGCAGCAATTTTGTATGTGACATTGCGTACAGGTTAATAATCATTGAGGTATGCTATTACATGAATTACACGCAATGAAAAAACTTTGCATGGTTAATTATGTAGGCAGATGCAGTACATCATCCCCACTGTAGGTGCGGTTGGCACACATATGCAAAGTGGATAGTGTAGGGACTGGAACCCCACTGGCTAGGGACAGTACGCTTAGTGCTACAGAGAAGTTCTGGTTGAG
This sequence comes from Staurois parvus, assembly GCF_062004578.1. Lineage (NCBI taxonomy): Eukaryota > Metazoa > Chordata > Amphibia > Anura > Ranidae > Staurois > Staurois parvus. The sequence continues at coordinate 2,099,578 of NW_028318635.1, forward strand.
GAGGAATAGGGTAGGGACACTATGCCAGGCTCTGCTATCTTGGAACCCTAGAGAGTTGGGACGAGGACCTGCCTGCTTGTTTACTAAAGACACCTGCATCACTATACTGCCTATCAGTCACCCCTTTCATCAGCTGCTGTTCTGAAGTAGCCTACCAAAGTGCACTCCAAAGACTGGGTGGGTTAATGTGCTACCAATGTTGTTAACACCTTCCCACCCGGCCTATAGCAGATTGACGGCGGGACACTCGCTGTTGTGACTGGGCGTCATATGATGTCCTGTCAAAACAAGCCGCTTACGCGGCCGTGAGATCACGCAGTGGCACGATCTGTTACCAACTGTGTCCACGGGACATATCATTACACCGGCCCGTTGCCAGTGTGACCAAACACCACTGTGACCAAACACAGCAGATCACGTCATTTTCATACAGTGGATGGCTTCCTGTCATTGTATACAATTATGTTGTTAGCTGTGACTGGTCAAGGCAGTCACATAATACAGACAGGGCCAATCACAGCCCATCGGTATCATGTGATCAGCTTTGCCCAATCACAGCTAATCACAGCAAAAGACTGAATGAATCAGTTTCATTCAGGAACAATGGTTGCAAATATCAATGAAATACATTGGTATTAGCAATCATAATGTGTTAAAAAAAATCCTGATCACTTGCTCAGAGTAGTTCAATGTTACTATGGTAACATTGTATTGCTTTGGTCATAGTGTGCTGAAAAAATAAATTGTAAAAAAAAGAAAAAATTTAACAAAAAATAAAAAAAATAGAAACATTTGAAAAAAAACATACAATGTCAATTATTATTATTATTTTCACCAAAGAAATGTAGCAGTATACATTTGACCTAAATTTATGAAGAAATGTTATTTATTTGCAAAATTTTATAACAGAAATGAAGAAAAGTGTGTTTTATTTCAAAAGTTTCAGGTGTTTTTTAGCAAAAATACTACCAGAAGAAAGCTCTATTTTTGTGAACAAATGATAAAAAATTCATATGGGTACAATGTTGCATGACCGCACAATTGTCACTCAAAGTGCAACAGTACTGAAAGCTGAAAATTGGCCTGGGCAGGAAGAGGGTATAAGTGCCCTGTATTGAAGTGGTTAAGAGATATTACATCCGGGTTGCCTGTAATATTTGAGCTTCCACAGTGTCGAGAACTGTAAGTGAGCTCCTTGCCGCTGTCTTCCACATATTAATTGCAACTTCTGCTTTACCAAATAATTGTATCACCTACCTTTGTGTACCTTCATACCATCTTGGGTACCAATCAACTGCCCTGCCTACAACCGCCTCCATAGTTTGGAATAAGAAAAATATAAATATCATTATGACTACGTTTTTTGGGGGTGATTTTCTGTTTTGCACTACTTTGGTGGTTATATATGATGACCATATGAGTACAGGATGTTTCACAACAAATATAAGTGACACAGAAACACTTACTTTTTTTCTGCTTTGAGAAGGATTAGCCAGGGTAGTACCTATTAATTGGCCTTAATTACGTAATATAGTTTTTTTATAAGAAGCACTGGATGGTTGAATGATTTTTTTCCACTTAGGATCAGATTATGAAGTGTTTAAACTTATGGAGATACTGAATATCTATGAGAAGGAAACCTTTGAACATTTAAATCCTCTTATGTAAAATGGTACTGGGTTTTATGCCTTATCTTTTTTCAAATGAGGACTTCAGACTATAAGTATGTCATTATCATGCTTCATCACCTCGGAATGCTAATGATGGAGATCTGCACAAGCTACACTGAGCTTTTTATTATCTTGCAATAAACATGACAGCGATATGTGTAGTGTGTGTATATGTTCCTTGTTAGGAAATCTTCAGTGAAGGAAATATGGGGTCTGCCATTGGCTATCCTCTTCCAATAATACCAGTTGCCTGGTTAGCACTAAAATAGTACTTCCTCAGATAATGGCCAAGGAAAACAACACAAAAATTTGGATTGTCATAACTACATCAGAACTAATGGTTTGAGAATTTATCCCAAGCAAATGAAGTTTCATCATAGCCAGGCAACCAGCATTTTCAGAAGGTTGTCTTTCAAATTACAGAATATTTGCTGCACTAACAAAATATCTGTATTTAAAGTGATATTAATGCCAAAACCAATAATGTAATGTATTTCAGCTTGCCAATCATTATATGTGGTGGCTGCATTATTTCTTTTAAGGCTTTTTTAACTCTGTTTTTACTGGGTGATCTGGCCAGTAACACACCTCCTATATTAGAACCCACCCACTCTGGAGGAAGGCGCACAGGAGGCACCTTTAGACAGAAGCCTTGTTAATTTGAGAGGAGGAAAGTGTTAGATGTACTAACAGATTTAAATACACTAACACATAGAAGCTGAACTCCAGGTAAAACTTTGGTCCTCATGCACACTGGACGTTTTTACAGCTGCTGTTTTTAGCTTCTGGCAATTTTTTCTACAACCAGTAAACTCCCCGGCATATTATCCTATGTGTTCATGCACACATAGGCTTTAATCAGCTTTTTTTGGCAGGAGTGTTGTCTGGCTGGAAAAAAAACCAGAACTAGTGGGTTTCAAGAGGAATTTTTTTTAAAAAAATGTTCTAAAACTGATAAAAGCTGAAAAATGCTAATAAAAGCTGACAAACACTAAAAAAAAGTGTCTATCCGGCATTTATGAGCGTTTTTGAGCCTGTAGATTTTGTGAGAGTATAAGCAAATTGTTTTTTTTTTCGTTCCTTTTGAGATAAAGGTTTTACATAAATAAATTAAAGCTGACCATTGGGATAAAGGTTTTACATAAATTAAATTAAAGTTGATCATTGTAAGCACCCTTGTCAGTGGTAAATGGTTTGTCTCAACCCTCCAACTGCTACATTTGCAGAACAGCATGTTCTGTTTAAAAACAATACGCTTGCTGGGCAGATCACCAGGAGAAAATAAAGGAGAGAATGCCTAAAAAAGAAAACTAAGCCATCACATATAAGAATTGGCTAATAAAAGTTTGCTTTTGGATTTAATACTACTTTAAAGCTAAATTATAGTCAGATATTTAAAAATACTTGTCTATAGTATTATGTAAAGCACATTAAATTATTTTAATATATCTTATACTTCTCCACTCATTACCATATCTTGTAAAATATATATTCCATAATGATCAAGTATTGTCATATTGATAGACTGTACCTTGAGTTCTTTGTAAGACCATGGCTTTTTTTCAGAGGGAACATGGGGGAACACAGTTCTGGCACCACCTTCACTGAATGTATGTAATGTCAAGGAGTGCTGGGGCGTACTGGAGGGTCTATTGATTCTGGCTGCTGAGGGATCTATCGTTGCTGGAGGGAAGCTGTTCTATTTTTGCAGGGAGGTCTATTGTTGCTGGTTAGGGATTTATTGTTGCTGTGGGTGGGTCTTATATTGCTCGTGGGGCAATTGTTACTGTTAGGAATCTATTGTTGAGGACGGGGTCTATTGTTGCTGAATCCCAGGGGATATACTAATGCTGGCTGCTCGGAGATCTGTTGTTGCAGCTAAGGAACCATTGTTGCTGGGGGGTGGTATTTTGTTGAAGGTGATCCATTATTGCTGGGGAGATCTATTGTCACTGGGGGGGGGTCTATTGTCGATGGCTGTAGGAGATCTATTTTTCTGCTTTTCCATGCAAATTACCTAGCACAACAAAGTGTGCCTTTGGTTAAATAGGTTGGTCTTACACAGGGCTTTTTTTCTCAGAGAATAGGTGCTAGAACTCGGCCTTTCCGAGTCACCCCTTGTGACTATACCTGGTTCTGTATTCTCTAAAAGGGGCGGAGAGGTGGGTAAGGGGTAGAACCAAGGGATGGCACTCAGAGGAAGGTAGGGGATAGAGATAAGGGGTGACTCGGAAAGGGCGAGTTCCAGCACCTATTCTCTGAGAAAAAAGCCCTGTGTAAGACCAACCCATTTAACCAAAAGCACACTTTTTTACACTTACATCACATACTCCATGTAGCTCTACTCTGTATGTGGTGTTTTATTGTATATATTATATTACATATTTGGTTTAGAGCTGTGTTTAGAGGTTTACTTTACCCCACACTTCTTTTACTCACATACTTGGTCAAGAGGGAGGCATTATTGTGGATATTATTAACTTTCGCTGAAGTATCAAAAAGCATTTATTGGTTCCATAATTCCACATGGTTGGCATTACTGTCTGGTACAAATGGTATAAGTAAATTTTGGTAACTAGAGTCCAAAGGTGCATTGTGCAAAATGTCCACATCTTGACACAACAGGTATAAAGTTCAACCTACTAAATAAACTCCTACATCATTTTATCTCCAGGCCTTCTTGTTGCATCTTGTTGTTCTCTTTGGTCACAAACCCAAAAACAGCTCCTCCTCCCATATTATAAAGGGACAGGACTGGGCTCCTGGGGAGCACACATCTCAAAAAGGAAGTGTTTACACATTAAAGGGGAACGCTTGCTTACACGCATGTCGCTAGGGCCAGTTTGGACAGGAGTCGATTAACATACCAGCATGTCTCCAGAGTATAGAACAGGAGTACCCAAAAGAAACCCACAGAGAGAACATGCAAACTCCATGCAGAAAGTGTCCTAACTGAGATACCAGTCAGGGACCCCAGGGATGGCAGAAGTGCTAAACAGTGTGCTGCCCAGAAGGGACAAGTTCTATAATTTATCCCATTTCTAATGACACTGAGACATAAAGCGGGAGCATACAGGTTATACCAGCAGAACAGCCATGGCAGAGAAGAAGTACCAAGGTGTACAATGTACGCCATGGGAATTTAAATGATGTTTTTTAAGACATATCTCATACGCCCAAAGTCCGTAAATGGTTAACAGAAAAATATTATTTGTAGCAATAAAAATGTATACTGTATTGAACAGTTAGGCACACTTTTGAATACTGTGCTGTTCATAATATACTCCACAGCACCCAACTCTGTGTTATATATTCCAGAGCTTAGCATTTTGTACTATGTGCTGTACATCACATACTCCGCACTCTGCAATATGTAATATACTTCACAATTCTCTCTCTCGTTTGCTGAGATGTTCATTATATATTCACTATATTCCACTATGTATGTTGTGCTCTGTACACTGTACACTGTGCTATATATTATATACTCTGCACCTCTTCAGTCTTGATCTGTGTTTTATTTGCTATATCATGCTCCACCTTGTAAGCTGTCATGCTCACTGTATACGCCACACAGCTCCATTCCTAGATTGTAAGGTCGAAAGAGCAGGGCCCTCAATCCCCTCATGTTTTGCATTGTATTGGTATTGTTCTGTCACATGTTCTGTCCCCCTTTGTAATGTACAGCACTGAGCGAACTATTGGCGCTTTATAAATACTGTATAATAATAATAATAATTCTGTATACCATTCTATACTATACACTACATACTGCACTCCACTCAACTATGCTTCCTAGAAACTCAGAAGACTGCCATTGAACTAAGTCTTTTTTTGTAACCCATGCTGCCAACTTTTACTACATTTACAGCATCTGTCCAAGCTGCAAGCAGGTATCTTAAAAATAAATATGTCAAGTCATTTGTAGTGAGCTATAGTTAAAATGCACAGGGTGATCATCAGTCTATTGACAGCTGATGATCCAAATATGTCATCTCTTAAATATGCCTTCCAGCATCTTGAAAATTTAATGAAACCAGAAAATTCTCATTAAAATGAATCTTGACTATTTGCACAATCTGGAAACTCAACATAAATTTCCCCTAAGAGCTGCACTTTTTTAAAATAAAAAATAGTTTTAGATAGCTCAGTGACTTATTACATACTGTATGTGATTTGTAAAAGGACAATTGTCTACAAATCTGCAATTAGGATAGTCATTAGGATAGGATTTCTTTTCTACAATTCATTGATAAAATGTAAACAGTGAGGAAGCACATTTTTTCCCATAGACATAGGGGTTGATTTACTAAAAGGAACTAGACTGTGAACTTTGCAAGTGCAGTTGCTCCAGAGCCTAGGCAAAGAATGCATAATCGCATGCAAGAAAAAGAAGAATCAATCCCATAGTTTGCAAGCTATATACAATATGAGTAGTACCACTATTTGGTTTATTAGGGTTTTCCTTTGTAGTTGGGTATAACGATTTGCAATAACTTTCTTGAGCATATTAAGAATTGTGTCAACTGAAAAAATATCACTTCAACATCCAGCTTTCAACCACTTAACGTGAACTCCTCTGCTTTGCCTATTTAAGGCAATGCAACATGTTCACGTTAATGCAGACCACCAGCTGCAAATATATATCTTCTTGCTTTCCTTATTGATCTGTTCAGACACAGGAAGCAAAAAGAGGAAGACCCCGTGCAAGCTTCCAGTCATGATCAGAAGCTTAGCCCTTTTGCTGCCAGAGCCGATTTGCATCTATTTAAGTTTAAAAAATGATGTCAGGCCCGAAGATTACGCAAACCCCAAAAACATTATATATTTTCAGAAAGCAGACACCCTAGAGAATAAAATAGTAGTAGTTCCAATTTTTTATATCACCTGATATTACCTCAAGGGTCTTAACATTTCAGCAAAAACCACACTAAAGTGAATTTTAGGACAAACAAACGCAACAAATTACCCACATTTTTGGTAAAATATAAAAGATGAAGTTTCACCAAGTAAATAGATACCCAACATGCCAAACCTTAAATGTGTTTGCGCCTATCAACTGGCAACAAACTTCCGTACCCTATATTTTCTATAAGCAATGCTTCAAAAACCCCTATAGGTCATCAGATTAGTGTTACAGAGAAGGCCTTCTGCCATAATTATTGCTCTCACTTCGGCATGTGCAGCGATATGTAACATGTGTATCGAAATGTGTATGTTTTCCAGCATAGGCACTCCAACACGTGCGTTTACACTCGTACATGTGTATATGTGAGAGTGGGGGGGGGCCTCAAATTTTTTTGGAGGGGATGTTATGTGCTTGGGTGTAACTCTATTTTTCTGTTATTAAAAAAAATGTTTTTACTTAACTTTTTTTTTCATTATGTAGGAGACACAAAGTCCCCCATGTGATGATTTTTAGGTGACAGGTTCTCTTTATTAGGAAAAAGACCCTGCATGACTCCACTGGTTTCAACAAGATGTATTGCAAAGCAGATCGCATTGCAATACATGTATCCCTGGCTATTCTAGCCGGGGAAAGTGACAAACGTGTACCTTAGATTGTACACCCCTCGAGGGTTAGGGACTGATGTGAATGTACAATATATATGTGAATTGACAGCACTATATAAGTACCTGTAATAAATAAACCGTGACCCAAAAGTGACATCATATACTCCGCCTTTCGGGTCACAGAAAGAAGAAGAGAGCGGACATTCGTCTGCTCTCCTCTCTCGCCTCCACCCGCCATGGTGCTCCCTGGGGCCGCAGATGTCAAGTGGGGCCTGGATGCATGGTGGGAGTGTCCAAGGGTTGAGGCACTGACTAGAGCATTGGAATAGGGAATGGAAGGTAAACGTGCTACTGGTGGGGCCACCCTCAAAAATTGAAACTTTGCTGTTAGGAAACATCTCCAAATGTTCACTGTGCCTCAGCAGAACCATAAAAACCTTTTTCTGGAAATTCTGAAACATAGCAGTGAACTTCCTTGTATGTGAGTAGTGTGCCTACATAGGTACTGTTGTGCATCTGAGAATTAAGGCATTGTGCCTCTGGCTGTTAGTCTAAGGCAGCCCTTACTTTCCTGGCGGTATGATTATTTCAGATTTTTGGTGCTGAAAGCGGTACCATTATTTTGCATGGAAATTTGTAGTTTTTTTATTGTAGGCTGTAATATTTAGGAATAACTCACTGAAATCTGTCCGAACGAGAGTATATTAAACATCCCGGGTATGATAAAATTCAAAACAGAAAATCATAAATTATAATTTAATAAATAATCATAAAAAATATTAATATAATAATACATTTAATTCAATAATATAATCAAAGCAAAAACACTGAAATTTGAAATAGAGCGCCAAGTTCGCACATCACTGAGCAAAGTCGCAAAATCGTTTTTAGTGTCTGATGACGATTTTCCCCACAAATCATTATCACTCAATTCTGCGAGTGGTTCTGATTTACTATTGCTGTTCTCTAGCTGGTCTAAAACCGCTTTTAACCTAAAGGGACGCTTTTTGGATGCCATGGACGTTTCTCAGTTTCAAGGCAGAAAGAACAGTCAAAATGCAGACAGGGGACAGGACAAAGCACTCGGGACAAAATGTATGTGAAATGGTTTGAAACAGCAATGTTTTACTATGTAAAATTCGTTTTGAAAAAAATGAAATTTTTTTCAAATTTTCAAATTTCCCGCCAGAAACTTACAGAAACTTTACCCTGAGCTACACTCGGGAATACCTCCAGGGAGGTTAAAGGAGTCATTATGATGACTCAATTTCCCCTCCACACAGTCCATATAGATGGGGGAATACACCCCGCTGAGCTATTGTATTCTAAGAGCAGGGAGACTTCTCCGCTATCAGAAAACACTGATCAGAGCCAGAGGCGTTAATTGAGTGGGTAGGTAGATCAACTTCTGTTGAACCTCCCTGATCAAACATGGATCAAAATTCGTCCAGTGGACGAATTTCAATCTATGTATGGTCAGTTTAAGGATATTTGGAATGAGATTTTAGTGATATCAATGTAGTGTGAACAGTTATTCCCCGCTTGGAAACTTTTACAAGAGGAAGCAAAGTCTTGCCTCTACCAAAATGGCTACCTCTACACAGAGGCACAATGCAGAACAAGGTATGGTAAATCATTAATACAGAAAGATGAGCTGCAGGGAGTCCACAGGCAATACTAGTGATTAGTTATTTCTCTCTTCTTGCCTTTTTTGGCTCAGCCTAAAGAGTTTATTTCCTCTTTAAAAATGTTGATTTTTCCCTGCATGGACAAAGTATAGGCTCACGTTAGGGATCTTTAGTTTCACCTTTTCCATGTTTATCTCAGGATGCTGGAGTGGGGAAAACTTTGGACACAAGGATAGTGGAGAAGCAAAACATTCAGGCGTTAGTTTTTTTTATTAAATAAGCCCTCGGTCACATCAAAGCCGATTTTGAAATCGTGCAACTTACAGTGAAGTTGCACAATTTCAAAATAGGGTGACCTGCCGATTTTAGTTGTGATTTGCAAGACATCCAACACAGATGTCTATGCAAATCAAAACAAAACTAGTGCATGCACTACGTTAGAAATTGGTGTGGCTCCAACCAAGTCGGAACCGCACCGATATAACCGCTCTAATAGCAGACAATAGGGTCCGACTTGGCATACGAAATGCAAGTCGCCTGGCATGCACAAGTCGCACCCAATGTGACCGGGGTGTAAACCAATTAAAGTGGGTCTAACGTCTAAGAGCATTTCACCTTAATGCATACTCTGCATAAGGGCTGGTTCACACTATAGAAACGCATTTTTGATGCCTTTTTGGTGTGTTCCAGTGCGTTTTTTACACGTTCCAGTACGTTTTTATGCATTACAGTTCATTTTTTCCCCTCATTTTTTCTTCAATTTAAATAGGGACATGTCCATTCCAGTGCATTTTTGGTGCATTTAGGTGCATTCCAGTGTGTTCTGGTTTGTTTTTGATGCATTTTACTGCATTCCAATGCAGTTCTGTGCAGGAAAAATGCAGCCTGTTCTACTTTGTTTCTGCAACCAGAACACACTGGAACTGTGAGCACTGATGTGAACTATGAGATTGACAACCATATAACCTATTTTCTGTGCTTTTTGGATGCAGAAAAAAAGCAACCGAAATGCATGTAGTCTGAACTGGCGCCCAAAGTAAAATACTCCCCACTAACTGTTCCTCCTACCCCCACCCCAAACACTTACCTGCATTGTGTCAGTGATCCAGGCTGGCTGGATGGCTGCAGCTCTTCTCCCTGTACTTCCAGGTCTCAGAGGAGACACAGGCAGCATTGGCTCCTGCCGCTGTCAGTCAAATTCTGTGAGGAGGAAGCAGGGGGATGCACACAGCCTGGCTCAGCAGTGTGCCCACACAGGTGACCTCATAGCACACAGCTTGCTATGGCGGCACCCACAGAAAGAAGAAGCAGACAGTGCGAGGGGAGAATTCCAGAAAATGAGATAGGGGACTTCTCTGTGCAATACCATTGCGCAGTGCAGGTGAGTATACCCTTATTTTTATTTTCATAAAAAATCAGGCTTTAATATCACTTTATTTGTTAAAATTATTTTAAAATGTCTTTTTCTGTAAGTCGGTATAACAGTAAGATGGAGAGTGACACAGAGAATCAGCTAAGTTACCTAGAAATGTCTTGGTGAGTTGTTGTAATAGTGGACAATGTTCTTCCTCCTGGGTTGTCATCCACATTTGGAGAGGTAATTTGCAATCTATATCATCATTTGTCATGGCCAGAATACCCATAGAACACAAGATCGAAGGGCTCACATTGGCTAATGTATCCAGCTACAGAGGAAACAAAGAGACATGGAGAGTATGCTATAAATAATGAAATAAATAGTGCCTGGTATTGGCCGCAGCTTATTTTATGTGTGTGACTACAGTGCCCCCCTCTGTTCAAATAGCAGTGCAGACAGGCTGAGTTCATGAAATGGTAACATGGCAAAATAACATAAAATGTGTACGCCCCGTCCAATGTATAGCCATGACAATGTAATCATTTATTTTAGGAAACATGTAAGCAAGAAAACAAACGGCAGTATTGTATTACTTTGACTAAGCTGCAGCCTTAAATTCATTGAGCCTGGGTTCACATTGATGTGGTGTGGAATTCACACTAGTTTCTGTGCGATTTCCACATCGCATTATAACCACGCCCTGTTCATATGAACCACTGCTGGTGTGCATGTTAAGTTAACGACACCCAAAAATCAGTTTTCAAAATGCGCCGTGATGTGCAGAATCACATTCACTTATTCACACCCATGCGATTCGATTCTGGTGCAGATTAAAAAAGGGTTTTGCACTTTTTTGGTGCAGATGCAGTGTGATTTGAGCCTTACAAAATGTATGGCGCAAATTGCACCGCACAGAAATCACATGTGATTTGCACAAGAATGAGGTGCGGTTCATGTGCGAATCACATGCAATGTGCCGCACCGCATCAGTGTGAACCTGGGCTGAAAATAGACAATTCACCATCTAATTAACTGAAAAAAAACTGTAAATATAGCCGTGTGTACATTTACCATAAATCATGTGCAGTATAATGCAGTTTATGCAATTGCGTTAGTTTCTTTAACCACTTGCCCTCTAGAGGATTTACCGCCCTTCCTGACCAGGCCATTTTTTGCGTTACAGCACTGTGTTACTTTAACTGACAATTGCGCGGTCATGCAATGCTGCACCCAAATAAAATTTACATCCTTTTTTCCCACAAATTAAACTTTTTTTCAGTAGTATTTGATCGCCTGTGTATTTTTTGTATTTTTTGCGCTATAAAAAAAAAGACCGACAATTTTGAAAAAATAAACAATATGTTTCTATAAAACATGTCCAGTAAAAAAAATTTAAAAAATCAAATTTCGTCATAAATTTGGGCCAAAATGTATTCTGCTACATGTCTGCTAAAAACAATCCCAATACGTGTAAATTAAATGGTTTACCTGAAAGTTATAACATTTACAAATGGCCGTATAGATACTGGATTTTTTTTGCTAGTAATTTACTAGTAATGGCAGCGATCAGCAACTTATAGCAGGACTGCGGCGGGCATCCTGACACTGGAGGGAACTGATTTGGTGCCACTGACATCCCCAGTGACACCAATACATTTATCAGTGCTAAAAAAAAGCACTGACACAGTACTAATGGCACTGGGCAGGAAGGGGTTAACATTAGGGGCGATCATTGTGCAAGGAGTGTTTTACATAGGGGGCCGTGTCAGTGTGCTTCCCTTTAAGCACAGTGCTCTGGATGGCTGTGCTGCGCACAGCCATCCAAAGCAGTGTGCCCTAGTTGACAGGGAGGAGAACTGTTAGTAAACAAAATAGTTCTCCCCGTCGGAGATCGTTGGAAATCACCAGGCACCGGGACCCGGTGATTGACAGCTGCGTCCGCGAATGGTGGTGCGGGTAGGGCGCTCACGCAGCTCGTGCGCGCCCCCTACCCAGAAATGCATAATCATGTATATATACGTGATTTTGCGCGCCTGTGCCGCCCTGTAGCAGTATTTCTGCTATAGGGCGGACGGGAATCAGTTAAAGTGAACTCGTCATAAGAGACATAACAGAAATTTTCGCACATTCATTTTTGTTATTAAAAACGAACACTTTTAATGCATGTGTTATTTCAGTGCATATTTATCGTATTTTAAGAACATGTGCACTGGCCTGTAATACCCCTTTATCATCAGGCCATTTTTCAGTTTTCTGTGCTCTGATACTTTGATTGACAATTACTCATTCATACAATGTACCCTAATGCGTCTGATATCATGTTTGAGGCAAATAGAACTTGGTTGGTATAGAAATTAGTGGTATTTAATAACCGGCGGGTTTTTTTATTTTTATATAAAAAAGGGGAAAAAAGACCAGTAAGTTTGAAACTGGTATTGAGGGGGTTAAAACATGGCTGGAGAATGGTGCATTAGATACATTATTATACATATCAGTCACAGAGGGAGGGGGAGGTAAAGGGATTAATAAACAGATCACTCACATACAGTGGCTACATAGAGATGAAGGAGTTAATGTGAAGATGCTCAGGGTAAGGAAGGTGAAAGGTTAATATATAGTTCACATATAGAGAGAACATTCAGAAAAGCTGTATAGAAGAAAGAGGGTTAACAAAATCTCACAGCCAGTGAAACTGGCAGCTGCTGCTGATCCATTCATTCTTTCTCCATTTAGAAATTACTATCTCTGTTTTCTCGGTTTTAAGAGGGAGGGGCGGGATAAACTATGTAAACCATAGCATGTGATCGCTGTAATGACCATTCACAGGGAGAACCAGGGACAGAGTATTTTGCACCTTATGAAGTGGGTAAGCTGAAGGCCTTGCTCAATTCACTAAAGTGGTTGTAAACCTCTGAAATGAAAAATGAACACAGCATAACCTTCTACAGTGTGTACTTGCCCCAATGCAAAGCACTAAGGGCTCCTTCACACTTGACTTTATTTCTAACTCTTGACAAGCGTTAGACAGGCGTTTGTGAAGCTTTTTTAATACTGCACAAACGTTCCCAAAATGCCCTATGCGCGGTTTTGAGGCGGTTGATACGCATTTGCCAAGCGATAAAACTGCACCACAAACTCCTATAATGAAGTTTAAATGGTATTAACGCTCCACAAACGCCTCGCATCCGTATCACAACCACACCGCAAACGCTTGAAGCGTTTGCGGAGCGGCACCATAGACTTGAATGGGAGACTTCAACTCCTCCTGACTCGACATGAGGCGTCAGTTTTGCTGTGACGCAACACTAACGCTTCCATGTGAACAGCACTGTGTGCTGCCATGTGCAGAATTTTCAGAGGTGTTTGAGAAGCGCTTCCCAAACGCCTGTCTGATGCCTGCTGACAAAGCTAGTGTGAAGTGTAATTTCTGTCAGCTGTCTCCTTACTCTGCTATCTAAATGAGTAATTGCTGACAGGTTATCCTAACTCCAAACAATCACAGGTGTTGAGGAAGGGAACTCCAGCACAAAAGAATGTGACTGACAGCATCACCTTTGCATGTTGTCCTATGGGACTATGTGGATGGGATTGTGTCCATTCCCTCCACTCAGGTCTCAGATTACACCCAGCTCCCTGCTCTGTGCTATGCAGTGTGTACCATCAAATTCCTGCCTAGAAGCTCAGAAATAGTGTGCAAAAATGATTCACTTAGAATGGATGTAGACAGGAAAGGCAGCAGATATACAGGTACAGGTTGTATAGGAGGATGTGTGTATCACCTCAGGCTAGCATACTCTGAAAAGAAAGCAGGGACTTGGTATGTTTCAGAAATACCTCTTCAGCTTGGAGATCACGATGTTGTGCCCCCTTTAAGAGCCACTGGTTAATTTGGACCTATTCCCCCCTTTAGAGCACACAAATCCAGGCACAGAGTATTTTCAGCATTCTTCCTCTGGCTCAAGAATTAGTCTAGGGGTTTCTTTTTTTGTTTTTTTTTATTGGGGAACCATGAACTTGGATGGGGATAGGGAGTATGGGACACCCCAGAACTGTTCAACCTGAACTTGAACAACTTGAGGACTACTAAATTTCTGGCTGCTCTGTGCAACTCTTGAAAGCCTTCTACAACTTTGGCTGCACTTGTACAACTCGAGGATGTATTCCACAACTGCTTTGCCGTACTGCACAACTTCTAGCTGCACTCTCCCAGCAAAGTCCCATGGAATCTCCATCTGCCTGTGACCTGTACTTCACTCACAATCCCAAGTACCTCACTGTCACCCTTGCAGCACTGGGGTCTTGTACTCTCTCTGGAACCAGTATCATCGGTTGCCTCCTGGAGATATCCTTCCAGGCTCTTCCTAGTGATGGAGATTTAGACACTGCCTTTTGGTCAACTTGGGCTCTCTCCCACAGCTTCCCACAAGTTCTATCTTGTGAACTCTCCCATGACCCTCTGGATTCTTGGGTTGCTTTGTAAATAGGTCTCCCAGAAAAGCCTAGTGTCTTCAGGCTGGCCCCCAGGAGTCTTCAGGATGGTTTCCTTCCCTAGCTTCTGCCCAGGAGGGCAAGGCTCCTAAACAGGCCTCTCCTCCAATAGGCTGAACTCAGGAACACTGCCCTACACCCACATATGGCAAGCTGCTCCTCCTACACAGGCTTCCGACTATTTATGTTCTCCTCCCCACCTTCTGGGCACAACTACCCAGAGATTGGCTGATGTCCCATAAATATTCAGGGTGCAGCTTCTGCCCTCCCACTATTTTTTAGAAATCCCTAGAAGACAGGGGTGATTAGCAGAGCAGCAGCATGTAAAACCCCGAGCAGCCCCAATTAATCAATCCCTGCTCCAGTGATTAAAGTGGAACTAAAGCTAAATTTGACCTAGCAGCCTACTTTAAATAGGAGAGTGCTAAAAACACTCTTGTTTCTGTGATAAGGTAATATTAACATACAAATTTATATAGCAGCAACCATTTGTGCAGCACTTTACAACATGAGGTCAGACAGTACATAGGGTAGCGTTCCATAGGATGGATGACGCTTGAGAGAAGCCCTTGAGGCGAGCATGGGAGGAGGTGACAAGGAAGCTAGAGAGCAGGAGGTCTTGGGAGGAATGTAGAGAATGATTTTGTTTGTATTTTAAGACTACATTAGTGATCTAGGCAGGTAATCTACCAACTGCAGTCATGTGTCTGAAAGAACTGTTATTCTTTAACCACTTGCCCTCCTGAGGATTTACCCCCTTCCTGACCAGGCCATTTTTTGCGTTATGGAGCTGCGTTACTTTAACTGACAATTACGCTGTCATGCAACGCTGCACCCAAATTACATTTACATAATTTTTTCCCGTGAATTGAGCTTTCTTTCTGATGCATTTGATCGCCTGTGTGTTTTTATTTTTTGTGCTATAAAAAAAAAGACCGACAGTTTTAAGAAAAAAACTATTTTTGACTTTTTGCTATTAAACATGTCCAGTAAAATTTTTAAAAAATCTAATGTTATCATAAATTTAGGCCAACATGTATTCTGCTACATGCCTTTGCTAAAAAAAAATCCCAATACGCATAAATTAAATGGTTTATGTGAAAGTTATAGCGTTTACAAAAGGCGGTATAGATAATGGAATTTTTTTAATTATCATTTATTTTTACTAGTAATGGTGGCGATCAGCAACTTATAGCGGGACTGTGGGACTGCGGTAAGCATTCTGACACTGGGGGGAAATGACTTGGTGTCACTGGAAAAAAAGCACTGACACTGTACTAATGGTACTGGGCAGGAAATGGGTTATCATGAGGTGCAATCTAAGGGTTAATTGTGTGCTGTTTTATTTGTGTCTGTACTTCACTGTAATTACACTGCTGTGCATGGTTGTGCTGTGCACAGCCATCCAAAGCATTGTGCATGAGCACAGCCATCCAAAGCATTGTGCATGAGCTGACAGGGAAGAGAACTGTATTGTTTACATACAGTTCTCCTCCCCTTTGGAGATGCTCGGCAATCACTAAGCAAGTAATCACCGGCCGGCGCCCGGTGAATGACACCTGCGGCCGTGAACGGCAGTGCGGGTAGGGTGCGCATGTGCCTCATGCACCCCCTTCCAGGAAATGCAAATTCATGTATATGTGATTTTGTGCTCCCGTGCTTCCCTGTGCTGGTAGAGGGCGGTCGGGAAAGTTACATATGTGATAAAAAAATAGTATTTTTTCAATCAATGTTAAATGAAAGCAGTTTGCCAAAATTGTCAGATTTTTATGCAGATTTGCAGTGCTTGAATTAATTTTTATAGCAAAACCCTCTTCATGCAATGGTGTGGAACTGAGGTAAGAAAATCATCAACAGTTTGATTGTGAGTTAATTATTTTAAGACAATGACTTGCAAATTATCACATTCAGCTCATTTTTGTTATTTAACAGCAGGAACACCTGCATCTGCTCAAGCTGGTTCAATTAACAAGAGGAGGGAATGTGGAATGATGTCTTGTGATCATAGTTTTAATTTGTAACGTGTAAATCAAGGAAGATTGATTTCAAAAAGCTGTCAAAATGAACGATTTGCTTGTGTTCACTTCTCAGATGAGATGTTTTAGAGGCTTCCATTTTGAGAAAGTTGTAGTATATTCATTTCTTACACAATATTAGCATTTGACTTCACAATGCCTATGTGAATTTTCAAAAATATTCTACTGAAAATGAACTGCTGTCACTTACCTCCCAAAAAATTAGAAGAGACTCTGAGATGCGTATACATTCGTTATTTTCCAAAGTAAAAAATTCTGCCAAAAAAAAGTTATATTTTATATTGGCACAATGTTCCATAAATGTACACTCTTTTGAACTAGAATCCTCTGATTTGTAAAATGTATGTAAACCCTTCCAGGTATTAGGATCTCAAGAATCTGCACTATTATATCCCTTGCAGCATGGAAAACCATCCTCCATAAGTGGATCTATCCAGAACCCCCACTATTTCTTTGTTTCCAGATAAACTATCTTATGTTTTTTGCATGGACTGGGTGGTGGCCTCTGCAAAGAATCACAGGTCAAAACATTTTTTGATGGTTGGAAATCCTTTGTCCAAACACTACTGTTGCACCCAACAGTCTATAATGATGTGTTTCCAATATACCCGGTGGCATCAAACTAGATTGCTAATCAATGACCCTCCAATTGATTCTGTATCCGCCACTTAATTGAAAATATACATTAACATCTGCCTCCCCACTTTCCATCTCCACCTATCAATTTGTAACAAACTGCTGTCTATCCTGGTGCTTAAGTGTATTTTCATTTTTTTCTTTGGCCAAATGTTGCAACCCCTGACATTTTTAAATGCATTCTCACCTAAAATATAAATAAAACAAAAAAAATGTATGCAAACCCAAGAACAATAATGTAATATACTGCAGCTTACAAGTTCTTAAATATAGTGGCTGCATTTGTTTTCTTTTTTCATACTTTTTCAAATGGTGAGCTGCCAGTACCATTCGTCCTTCCCAAGGGCAACAACACTTACTCGCAATTATGGGGAGCAGCATTGTCACCCAAGACCGTTTGTTGCTTATTTGGATATAGGATTCTAAATTTGTGATATAGAATTGGAATAGTTTGGGGGTGATAGTTTCTTTATTCTGTAATGTATATTCCAATTATTCATCATTCGCTATTTGTTATCCCTGTTTTCTAACTGCAATAATCTTGCATTTTTAGACAAGCAAGCTTTTGTGAAAATCAAAATAGCACTTTTAATGATTTCAGGTAAAAGATATTCTGACTTTGTGTATGAATGGATTTGCAGAAATTTCTGATAAAGGGCATGTCTAAACTGGAAAATGTAAACAAATGTGCGAGTCACACATTGAAAGTTGCCTGTAATTCTACATCTGCATCATCAGAAGCACTGCGCAAGATAAGCCAGTCCTTGAGCTTCAGGGAGCCATATCCTCCAGTAGCAAGAAATATTGATCCCTAGTATCTTCCTTAGAGCCTAGCTGTTAATGCATCTGACCTCTGTCAGTACTAGGACTCACCAAACCTCTGCCAAGATCAGCCCCACTGATCCGTACAGTGTTACATCCAAACCTAAAAATCTATTATTGGTAGACCTAACTAAGATCCCTGATGAAAGGTCACTGGAATGAACTCATATGCAGTAAACCTTTCAGTTTAAATGAGCTTAGGCAAATCCATTTCTGAACCTTCAGCAGGCTGATAACTGTGGAATACATCTGAGTGAAAACTATACTATTTAAATGCTAAGTAATCTTTTACTTTAGTTAGAAATAAACTCCAAATAATATTATTTCATAATACAATCAAATTCAATCAGATAAAAGAAAAAAAAATCTAAATTTTACAAATTTTTGCAATCTTGCTGATCGCTTACCCGCTCCTTGGTACAAATTGTGCATCAGTTCCATTTCGTAGCCACTGACCTAAATTGATACAATGCATTAAGTAAAACATGCTTTTATAGTGTATACATCAGTGTGTTGTCAATTGGATAAATGTAGACAGAAGGTTAGCATATTAGGATGGCAGACAACAATGTGACACAGCCCTTCTACTAATACACAAGTATATTCAGCCCCTGCTAAGCTGCATCAGTTTCCTTTCTAGTGTACTCTCTCACCTTTTTCACACTAGCATGTGTGGCATGGGGCAGCAAACCCCATTATTGTCAAAGAAGGGTTAATGAAACTGAGTGGGGTACACGTAAACATAAAATTAAGAACTGTACTAATAGCTGATAGAATATGCGTAGGCTTTCACTTCTCATTTGTCCCGCTAATACTGCCTGAAGCCTCTGGTCAAGTGTTTCCACTTCCTGGTAGTAGAGAAAAAGCAAACCTCCCAGCTCTCATTCAGTAAGGCATTGTCCAGAGCCTAAGCAAGCCATACATGACAAGATTTTCTTTCCTGCAACCATGGGTTGCAGGAAAGAAAATTGCTCGATTCCCCCATCAGCACAGTCAGTGTTGATGGGGAAATCCCTTCCACGGAGCTATAGTGTTCCGCTAGCAGTACTCACTGTGTTCTCCTGGCAGGGATGGCTCCCCCTGGCCCCCTGACAGGAGAACACAATAAATACTGCTAGCGGCTATAATGGCCACTATCAATAATTGCATGTAAAATCTGACATGCTGGTTGTACCCAAGTCGTAAAATCAACTTGGGTGCAAGCGGCCTGCCCATAGATAATTCATATCTCGGCCAGTCCTTGTTGAACTGGCAGAAATTTGAACCATCTATGGCAGGTTTAAGAGACCTATCAGTAAACCTACTTTTATATTAAGTGGGGAACATCTCTGGATATGCAAATAGCAACCATAGATGATTTGAATCTCAGACGGTTCAGCAGGAATTGGCTGAGATTCGACTCATTTATGGACAGGCTGATTGTACCCAAATCGATTGTTGTACGACATGTGTACAACCAGTCTGTTGGATTGTTCATGCGATTATAGCCAGAAGCTGTAGTCACTAGTAATGACCACTGTTGCTCTCCCATCAGTGATTGTCTCCCACCCCCCCCCCCCCATGCTCCTCACAGGGAGAACACCATAGCTCTGCAAGTGGGATTCCCCTATCAACACTGACTTTGGTTGCAGGAAAGAAAATCGCATCAGCTCTGGCCAGGTTAAGAAAGCCAACATAGGTGTAACCACATTGAAAGAGCTTCCATACTATTATGACTTTCCTTATCTGCATGCTTGTTCTATGTCAGAATCCCAAAGTATTGAGATTACAGGCAGCAAGACAGTTTAAACTCTTAGAAATTCAACAATGATAGCCCCTTATTTCTCTCAGTAAAGTTTGGCATGTCAGACCACTCATCTGACATTATCTGTACACGCTTCTCAACATTTCAAGCATGCCCTTGGCAGCCACATCTCATATATATATATAGCAATTGATTTTGAAATAGCCTCTGGTTTCAAAATGTACCTGTCAATAAATTTTGAATGATCGCAGTATCATCTAATGTCAAACTGATGTTGTCAACACAACCCTAAAGCCCATCAATACAGGTCCCTAAACAGGCTGCTTTAGATTTTTTGCATGATATTGTGTTCATTAATAAATGAGGTATTTTTTCGTAGGATTGGCTAGTGTGATCAAAGATTCTTGGGACCAGAGTTCATGTCTCAGGGAGTGTCTCAGAAGAATGAGCCATCAGCTATTAATAGAGACAGTGTATCTACCTACTATACAACTTCTAGTGTCAAGCTGGAAGTTTCTAACATACCATACAATGAATCAAAGCTTGTAAAAAAGTCCAATGTGTGCTATTATGAGAAGCCCATTGTCTGAGCATAAACTCACTGCAACTCATGCAGAGGCATATTAACATGTGTTGGCGCACATACACATTTGGCACAGGTATTGCCGCCAAAAAGCTCATTTATGCTGGATTGTTACATGGACATATTGTTGAGTGTTTTTTAGCTGGTCCCTGATTTACCTGTGATCTCTCCTGCTATGCTTGCTTTCCCATGTACAAACTGGCTTGCTTTTTACCTGCCTACCTGTTGTGACCTTGGCCTGTGTTTTGGACTCTGTATCCTGCTTTCTGAGCAGAAATAGATATATTAAAAGCTGAACTTTTGCTTAGCTCAGTCCCCCACCTCCCAGATCATCAGATTGTGCTTTGGTGGGAAGGGTGTCCTTAATGAGTAAATAGGGAGAACTGATAAGACTGTCCTTCAGCAGAAAAGTAAACTATTGCATTTTACATCAGCCACCTTTGTCTTTGGGTCGAATGATTGTTTGATCTCATGACAGTGTGAAGGTTTTTAACTGTCAGCGTTAACACAGAGGACAAAATATACTGTATGTGTTGATCATGGCTATGTGTTGAAAAATTGATCGTAAGAGACCTGAAAATGGTATAGGGCCTGGGTTACAGGCAACAAGACTAATTAGTAAAGTACTATGTAGGCAGCTCAAGGATCCACAGTACTTGACAAGGCAGCCAAAATCTCTCAGCTCCTGAGCTCAATAACACCACTTGATTTGTTCCCAATATTACTACCTTCTTTTCATTATTTTAAACATTAATTGATTTCTGAGTGCAAGTTACTGCCATACATATAATAGTAAGGTTACATGGTTTAACACTAAATCTGGGCACTTCCTACTGAACCACTTTACCACACCCAGAAAACACACCCTCATTTGTAGCCACATCCACAATATCATGCCCTCAGTATTAACAAACCCTGAAACAAATGGTTGCAAATATTTGGAATGCCATGCAGACATTTAAAGAGGAGTTCCACTCAAAAGCAGAGGCTCTGCTTCTTTGCTCCCCCCCCCTCCACTGTCATATCTGGCACCTTTAGGGGGGGAGCGGGTACCTGGTTTTGATAGGTATCCTCTCCCACTTCCAGCTCAGTTCGCCGCAGGAAGTGAGCCAGAAGTTTGGCCCCCTCCCGCAGTCTCCTGGGAACTTTCACAGGTCCCAGGAGACTGCCAGACCACACTGCCCATGCAGAGTGGGCACCAGGCTGTGAAACCGCAAGCTGTCACAGCCTTGTGCCCACAGTTCAGATGCTGGCGCCGTGGAGGAAAGAAGGAGAGAAGGGACCACATGGGTGAAAACATAGTTGGACTCTGGGACAGGTAAGTGTGTGTTTATTAAAAGTCAGCAGCAAGTTTTTGTAGCTGCTGACTTTTAATAAACACCAAAATGGCTGGAACTCCACTTTAAGGTATACAGAAAAAAATGTCTTGGGCACCAAGATTAGAGAAACGATATGCTGAGAATTATGGATGTGGCCAAGTGACCACATCCACAACTTGGGCCAACCTGAGCCTACTCTTTTCTGGGACAAGAGTGAGTAATGCATAGATTGGAGGGATCAAGAGTGTGCAACACAAAGAGTGCAAGAGCTAAGACTGCAAAACACACAATGTGCAGGGGCCAGGAGAGCATAACACAATGCTGCAATGCTGAGAGTGCAGGGGTCAGGAGTAAGGAATACAAAGAGTTCATGGTTTAAGAGTAAGTAGTGCATAGTGTGCAGGGTTAAGGAGTAAGTAATATACAGGATGCAGCGGTCAGGAGTAAATAACACAAAGGATTTAGGAGTAAGTTAGGCACAGAGTGCAGGGGTCAGGAGTAAGCAATGAAAAGAATGCAGGTGTCCCAGGTAAGTAACACACAAACTGCAGAGATAAGTAACATACAGATTGCAGAGGTCAAGAGTATGTAAAGCTAGAAAGTGGTGTATTTGGTATTTATATGTTTAGTAGATAATTATAAATAATTGGCAGTAGCAACCCTAACCTTGGAAAATGGCAGGATGTGTTGATTCAGATTAATCAGTAAAGGTCATCTTGCTTATTAGTGCAAGCAATGAGAACTTGTACAGCATCGCTGATTCCCAGAATACAAGCATCCCCAGTAAAGTGCAACCTGCACTGCATAGGTGCTGTGACCACCCCAATATGGCACTGAGGGACTCTGTATCCCATTTCGCATGCACGGCAATCATCAGGGGACTGGCTTTTCTTTTCTGCCTCTTTAATTCTTGCCCCTCAACAATTGCAAAACTTGATAGTGGGGATAAATGGCAACCTTAGCATAATATCAACCTCTAATAGAGTCACAACTCCAAAAGTGTGTGACCTGAAATTATTTATTGTTTAAATACTTCAGTTGGGCCTTAATGTTTAAAAAAAAACTTATAAATGCCTTTGACAAGATCTGTGTGGCTGAAGATATTTAAATATGTAAAACAATCACAATATTACTGGTAGCCTCACTAGGTTATCAGTGACATGTTAGAGCACGGAACTGGATTTTATACACTGCTCAAAAAATTAAAGGAATACTGAAAATATATCAAATCTCAATGGGGGAAAAATAGTATGCTGGATAACTATACTGATATGGACTGGGTAATGTGTTAGGAATGTAAGGATGCCCCATCGTTTGATGGAAATGAAAATGATCAACCTACAGAGGACTAAAATCAAAGGCATCCCAAAAATCAGAGTTAAAAAATGATGCAGCAGGCTAGTACATTTTGCTGAAATTTCATTGCAGCAACTCAAAATGGTACTCAGTAGTTTGTATGGCCCCCACGTGCTTGTATGCATGCCTGACAACGTCAGAGCATGCTTGTAACCAGACGACGGATGGTGTCCTGGGGCATTTCCTCCCAGATCTGGACTAGGGCATCTCTGAGCTCCTGGACAGTCTGAGGTGCAACCTGGCAGCGTGGGGTGGACCGAATCATGATATCCCAGAGGTGTTCTATTGGATTTAGGTCAGGTGAGCATGGGGGCCCATTCAATGGTATCTTATCCCTTTATCCTCCACGAGCTGCCTGCCTACTCTCGCCAAATGAGGCCAGGCATTGTTGTACACCAGGAGGAACTTAGGGTCCACTGCACCAGTGTAGGGGCTGACAATGGGTCCAAGAATTTAGTCTTGATACCTAATGGCAGTCAGGGTGCCATTGTCTAGTCTGTAGAGGTCTGTGCGACCCTTCATGAATATGCCTCCCCAGACCATCACTGACCCACCACCAAAACCTTCAATCTGAAAGATGTTACAGACAGCATAACATTCTCTATGGCTTCTCCAGACCCTTTCACGTCTGTCACATGTACTCAGGGTGAACCTGCTCTCACCTGTGAAAAGCACAGGGCGCCAGTGGCGAACCTGCCAATTCTGGTGTTCAATGGTAAATGCCAATTGAGCTCTAAGGTGCCGGGCAGTGAGAACAGGGCCCACTAGAGGACGTCAGGTCCTCAGGCCACCCTCATGAAGTCTGTTTCTGATTGTTTAGTTAAAGACATTCACACCAGTGGCCTGCTGGAGGTCATTTTGTAAGGCTCTGGCAGCACTCATACTGTTCGTCCTTGCACAAAGGAGCAGATACTGGTCCTGCTAATGGATTAGGGTCCTTCTACGGCCCTGTCCAGCTCTCTTAGAGTAACTGCCTGTCTCCTGGAATCTCCCCCATGCTCTTGAGACTGTGCTGAGAGACACAGCAAACCTTCTGGCAATGGCACGTATTGATGTGCCATCCTGGAGGAGTTGGACTGCTTGTGCAACCTCTATAGAGTCCTGGTATCACCTCATGCTACCAGTAGTGACACTGACCCTAGCCAAATGCAAAACTAGTGAAAAACAGTCAGAAAAGATGAGTAGGGAAAAAGATTTCAGTGGCCTCCACCTGTAAAACCATTCCTTTTTTGGGCTCCATATAGTGTTCCTTTAATTTTTTTTGAGCTGTGTATTTGTAATTATTTGTCATTATTGGTAATGCTAACATCTGGCCTACCAATAAATGTGAAGTATGATTTTTAATGATTTTTAGTTTACTTTAGTGTATGTACCAACTTTATTACAATATTTACCAGCAGAGCACATACTTAAATGTGTAACACATATTACATTATATGGTTTACATTGGTTTGTATTGCCTCACCTCTCCATCCAAGTGTAGGATATTTACTTGGTTGTGGTCACTAACTGAGCATGGCAGGCAGTACGTTCTCAACAATTGGGATAACAAGCCATCAACCAATCTAAAAAACAAAAGGCCATAATAAAATCAACAATATTACGTTAAAAGCATATTATCACAAAACCAGTTGCTGGCCACGCAGAACACAATTTCTTTTCACTGCATGATCACTTCCAGTGAGACCCCATGATAATTGTTGGAGATCTAAACTCAAAGGATTAGTTGAAAAGAAAATCATTTTGATTTGTAAACTATGATCTTCTAAAAGTTTTCAGTACTATAGTTAGGATAACAAAATCAAATGTAAATATAAGATTTTAGGCTACATACATTTTAGGGGGAATTCACTAAAATCTGGAGCAAACAGAATCTTGTGCAGATGTGCACAGGAAGCAATCAGCTTCTATCTTCAGATTGTCCATTAGCTTAAAAAATGAAAGTTAGAAGCTGACTGGTTGCTTTGCACAGTTGCTCCAGATTCTATCTGTGTATCTCTCTTTATATATATATATATATATATATATATATATATATATATATATATATATATATGTATTCATTGATAGTAGCTTTAAGAGACATGCAAGGAGGAATGGTCCACTTTAAAGGTGTATGTTAACTGATCATACGGTCAACTTTGTCATTCAGATGTTAGAGTATAGCTATTTTCATTTCCACATGCTTGCTTCAGTATTGAAGTGCCCTCTTTTTTTTAGCTTACCCCTTGCCAAACAAATCAGTGGGCCATCCACAACTACTACTTTTCCTTCATTTACCCATTTTAATGAATAGTATTTCCAATGTTTTCATAAAAAACAGGAACCCCAGGCTTTAATGTGCTTCAGGGCCCTGTGGTTTTAGTTATGCCTCTGTCAATGTGTATTTCTCAGTCATAACGATAAATGCAGCATTCTGCAAAATAAAGCTATCTGTGTTTCACCGTATGTCTTACTTAATGTTTACTGATAGGAAGTAACAATAAACAACTCTTTGACATATTCCCTAGTCTATTTAGTATAACATTTGAAGTAACAACTAGATTGCTCCTGGCTATTCCTGTGTGTTTAGAGTTTGGAAGCTTAGAGAAATGGTAACTGATCTTGACAGAGACAATTCCTGAGAGATGTGAACTGGTGTACAGACTATGTAAGAAATAAAATAAATCCCAAAGGCACTGCTACTTTGCAAACGAGGCTACCAAAAGAACAAACAGAGGAGTTGTGGAGATAACACCGAGAAGCGTACACAAGTGACCGCATGACCACAACAGTTTCCACATTGAAGGTTAAATCATGTATTAGCAAACAAAAATCAATGTATGACATCTTTTACATTTGACCAAAGTAGTTCAAAGAAAGAAAGGAATAATTAAAAAACACGCTTGGCAGAGAGGCCTAAATTCTATTATTTATGCCTTCTGCTGTAAAGCTGTAAGCCCACCCTGATGTTTAGTTAATTGGTATAAACTAAACCTGTCACTCAGGTACAAAATGCGATACCTGAAGCATGAAGTAACCAAACTATATGCTGTTAACTTTAGGAAATGTCCTTCTTTTTGGTGTTTTGCTTATATTAATTTCTAAATGGGTCCAGGATGTCTGTCTCCCATAAAAAAACACATACAGTTGCAAGAAAATGTATGTGAACCCCTTGGGATTAAATGGAGTTTTGCATGAATTGGGCATAAAATGTGCTCTGAACGTCATCTAAGTCACAACAATAGAAGAACACAGTCTGCTGAACATAATACTACACAAACATTAGATGTTGCCATGGTTTAATTGCACATAACATGTAAACATTCACAGTGCAGGGAGGAAAAAGTATGTGAGGCCCTAGCTTAATGACTTCTCCCAGAGCTAATTGGAGCCAGGAGTGAGCCAACCTTGACTCCAATCAGTGTGATGATATTGAATGTGTTGCTGAAAGTTGTCCTGCCCTTAAAAAACACACACCTGTTTTGGGTTTACTGGTTTCAAGAAGCACTGTCTGATGTGAACCATGCCTCACAGAAAAGAACTCTCAGAAGACCTACGATCAAGAATTGTTGACTTGCATGAAGCTGGAAAGGGTTACAAAAGTATCTCCAAAAGCCTTGATGGTCATGTGTCCACGGTAAGACAGACTGTCTACAAATGGAGAAAGTTTAGCACTGTTGCTACTCTCCCTAGGCATGGTCGTCCTGTAAAAATGACTGCAAGAGCACAGCACAGAATGCTGCATGAGGTAAAGAAGAATCCCAGAGTGTCAGCTAAAGACCTACAGAAATCTCTGGCACATGCTGACATTTTTGTTGACACATTTACAATAAGGAAAACATTAAACAAGAATGGATTACATGGGAGGACACCACGGAGGAAGCCATTGCTGTCCAAAAAGAATATTGCAGCACGTTTGAAGTTTGCAAAAGAGCACTTGGATGTTCCACAGCACTACTGGCAAAATTTACTGTGGACAGATGAAACCAAGATTGAGTTGTTTGGGAAGAACACACAACACTATGTGTGGAGAAAAAAAGGCACAGCACACCAACATCAAAACCTCTTCCCCACTGTAAAACATGGCGGAGGGAGCATCATGGTTTGGGGCTGCTTTGCTGCCTCAGGGCCTGGACGGATTGTTGTCATTGATGGGAAAATGAATTCCAGAGTTTATCAAGACAGGAAAACGTACGACCATCTGTCCGCCAACTGAAGCTCCGCAGAGGATGGGTGATGCAACAGGACAATGACCCAAAGCATACAAGTAATTCAACAAAACAATGGCTGCAACAGCACAGAATGCGCCTTCTGGAGTGGCCCAGTCAGAGTCCTGACCTCAACCTGATTGAAATGCTGTGGCATACCTTAAGAGAGCCATTCACACCAGACATCCCAAGAATATTGCTACACTGAAACAGTTTTGTGAAGAGGAGTGGTCCAAAACTACTCCAGATCGTTGTGCAGGTCTGATCTGCAACTACAGGAAACGTTTGGTTGAGGTTATTGCTGCCAAAGGAGGGTCAACCAGTTATTAAGTCCAAAGGTTCACATACTTTTTCCTCCCTGCACTGTGAATGTTTACATGTTATGTGCAACTAAACCATGGCAACATCTAATGTTTGTGTAGTATTATGTTCAGCAGACTGTGTTCTTCTATTGTTGTGACTTGGATGATGTTCAGAGCACATTTTATGCCCAATTCATGCAAAACTCCACATAACCTCAAGGGGTTCACATACTTTTTCTTGCAACTGTAGTAAGATCAATTCACTTCAATGGGTATCGAAATCAATATTTATATTATTTTGAAAATATTGCACACAATAATTAAAGAGTTGATTCATCAAAGTAAAATATTACATTTGCAGTAAATAGCCCACATTCAGTAAATATGTTGAGTAAATAACACAGAAAATAAAAGAGTTGATTCATCAAAGTAAAATATTGACTTTATGGTAAATACCCTTCATTCAGTAAATTTGTGGAGTAAATAACATAGAAAATAAAACAGCTGATTCGTTAAAAGTAAAATACTGAATTTGCGGTAAATACCTCACATTCGGTATATATGTTGAGTAAATAACGCAGAAAATAAAAGAGTTGACGTATCACAGTAAAATACTGAATTTGGGGTAAATACCCCACATTCGGTATATATGTTGAGTAAATAACGTAGAAAATAAAAGAGTTGGTTCATCAAAGTAAAATATCGACTTTATGGTAAATACCCTAAATTTTGTAAATATGTGGAGTAAATAACGTAGAAAATAAAAGAGTTGATTTGTCAAAGTAAAATATTGAATTTGCGGTAAATACCTCACATTCAGTAAATATTTTGAGTAAATAAAGCAGAAAATAAAAGAGTTCATTCATCAAAGTAAAATATTGAATTTGCGGGAAATACCCTAAATTTGGTAAATATGTGGAGTAGCTAATGTAGAAAATAAAAGAGTTGATTCGTCAAAGTAAAATATTGAATTTGCGGTAAATACCTCACATTCGGTAAATATGTGAAGTAATTAATGCAGAAAATAAAAGAGTTGATTCATCAAAGTAAAATATTGAATTTGCGGGAAATACCCTAAATTCGGTAAATATGTAGAGTAAATAACGTAGAAAATAAAAGAGTTAATGCATCAAAGTAAAATATTGAATTTGGGGTAAATACCCCACATTCAGTAAATATTTTGAGTAAATAAAAGAGAAAATAAAAGAGTTCATTCATCAAAGTAAAATATTGAATTGGGCAAATATGTGGAGTAAATAACGTTGAAAATAGAGTTGATTCATCAAAGTATAATATTAAATTTGGTAAATAAGTGGGGTAAATAACAATCCACAGTGGATTGCTTTTCAGAGTACAACTAAGCAGCCACTGTCATGTGTTTGACAGATGGTCCTGCTACTTCCTGAATGCCTTTTTTTGGTTTGATTTCCTTTTTTTGTTGAACAGCAGTTTATAATGGGGCTAATGCATCTCAACTGTGAGCCAATGTTTGGCTTTCGGTTGCTGTGCAGTCCCATTGAGTTTGAAAGGTCAATTCAGCATGCTATGTTAAATTTGCAGCACCCACGATGCAAAGCATCATAGGCGCAGCATGTGATCAGTCTCCTTCAGATAAATGTTACACTTTAGGGGGTGATAAAACCACTGCTCATCTGCCTGTTTTTACCAGCTACCCGTGTGTAAGAGACCTTAGCAATGTACAAAATAACAATTAGGAGAATTGTGCACTGGCCAATAAGATAAAAGAGAACAACGTATCAATGTGAAAATGTTATGCTCTTAGGAATGTAACATTGTACTACTGGGAGATCATTCTGTGAATGAAGGCACGCAAAGAATGTTTTCATGGTTTCACAATATTTTTGGGTGTCTTTATTCACAGTTTAATTTAAAATATAACTACAAACATTTTATAAAAATTTTTTGGATAGAGTGAAATGGGATTAAAACATCTGTCAGGTTTTATTTGCTGTTTGCTCCTGTTAGGGTGATTCACCCTCTATGTTTTTCCTGTTTACCATTATCAAGTGAATGTAAAAAAAATTCCCAAATTTTGGGTTGGCCCCAAAACAGGATTAGGGGGGATATCTTCCAATGGGGATACTAGTTTAGGTGACCCTGGTGAAAAACAGGGATTCCCGAACTTTAAGGGAATTTTCTCTCCCTTCCTGCTGTGGCTATTAGAAAGTGAAGGGAAATCTCCCAATTGGAACACAAATGGCAAAAATTAACCATACAGGGATCACACCCCTTCCTTACTCTATCCAAAATAAAATTTAAAAAAAAAAGGTTTTGCTCTTAGTTCTACTTTAAGTGCTAAATATCACAAAATTTAAATATTTAACTAATTGGTTAAATAAGCACTTTTTTACTGAATTGACTACTTTTGTGTCAAATACTGCTTGAGTTATTTATGGAACAAATTAATGCGTTATTTATGTCTTAGTGAATTGACCCCACTGACTTTTACAAGTTGATAAAACTATGTCTGTCACATAATAAAGATTACAGGAAATTGTGATATATCCTTTTTTAAGGAAATGACTACTGTTATATATTTGATTCGAAAAACATCCTACAGATTAACAGCTGTAATACATTAAACATAAATAGAATAAATGCTGCGCTGCAAATACATTAAATAAATAAATCAAAAGTGTGATGAAGTGAAATAGAACATAGCTATATCATAAATAAAATGAAAACAAATAAAATGTCCATAAAGCAAGTCCATATATGTGAGCTAATCAGTGGTAATTCAGATAATACAATTCTTCACAGCTTATAAAGCTTCTTCATGTGCTCATAAACCAACACCATCAGATGAAGTGCTATGAAACATGCAAGTGGTGTCACCTCAGTGCTCACAGAACTCTCACCTCAGAGCAATTAAATTGCAGTTTTTTAATACCAAATCGGTAGAGATTCATTCACTCTCCCGATCATCAACCATATAGAAGTGGTCAGATACCTTTTATGCTTTTAATACAAAATCAAGCCAGAAATGGGGACCAGTCACTTTCGGGTTGGAGGTCTGAGATTATAGCCCTTAGTAGAGGAGACAAAAGGACAGTCCAATGGTGCAATATGTACTAACAGATGTATGTTTATTTTGTTAAAAGGTATTGCACTCATGTGAAAACTAATTAAAAACGCCATAAACAAGATAAGACATCACCAGATCCAAGCTACACTTCCAAGCAGCATTAGTTATAATTCATGTCTGCCCACGGCCATGCCCTTACACGTTACATCACGCCCACGTGACTTCATCAGAGGGATTTTTGTTTAGCTGTAATACATTGGTTTATCTGCTATATAAATTCTATTCAGGACCCCTAATCTATCATTATATAAGATGACCTGCTAAAAGTATAACTTTACTTTAATAAACATTTTCCTTGTCCCCACAACATACAAAAATATAAATATAAAAGGAGAAAACAGCAGAGTATGATGTTCAGGCTGGACAGGTTTGTTTGTAAGCCTGCAAGTGATCACCATGATGGGCTGCCATGATGATAACACGATCAAGAACCATGCTAACTGGTTTCTAGTCATTAGTAGGATACCAGTTCACAGCTGTAATCTAAATTAACCTTCTGTCCAAAAAAGAACAGAACCTGAGAATGTTAATCTAAAGAATTAATTTGTCAAAAAATTAAAAATGTGTTATCAGTCATGTCAAAAAAAAGATGGTAACAGTAGGTCTTTGGCATTTCAGCATCTTTGACAGCACTTGGTAGATCTTATGATAAACATCAGCACAAGGGGGGCAACTATGAACCACAGGGTTCCATAGCCATTTTTTAATGCCTCCCTTTCCAGTAAAATCTCTGAGGCATCTGGTACCACTACAGCAGAAAAGAAGTGCTGGCTGCAAAACTGTATTGACTCCTATCATGGGCCCCACCTTATCATGGGCACCACCTCCTCTAAGCCCATGCTGGGTCTACAATAGTAGTTCTGCCTCTGCATCTATTAGAATTAGCTGTGTTTTTTTTAAGGCAAATGGATAAACCCAGAGGTCTGGGTAATTTTCAGTCTGACCTACAATATAACCGTGTAATAATGTGCATCAGTACAGTTTCTGCTTACCTGTGACTTTTATTCATAAACCCAAGCAACTGACCAGGTTGGAGAGCCTCAGTATAAACCATATCAATCGTAACCTTTTTCCCTTCATCTTTAAGTTTCTCCACAAAGGTTTTTATGCATGTGGTCTTCCCACATCCTGCAGGTCCTGTCACCAAAATCTCAACAAAAAAAGGAAAGTTAAAAAAGTGTACTAGTTATTCAAGTCAGTTCATTTAAATATCACAGACCT
Source organism: Staurois parvus (assembly GCF_062004578.1). NCBI lineage: Eukaryota > Metazoa > Chordata > Amphibia > Anura > Ranidae > Staurois > Staurois parvus. Next base: position 2,131,550 of record NW_028318635.1, read on the forward strand.
GCATTATGATCTGAGCAACACAATTAACTCTTCGCAACAGCATTTTGGAATATGTGATCATCATATTAATTTCCATCCTGGCCATAATTCATCTCTTATGTGATATAAGCTTTAATTAATTAAAGGGTTGGCTTGCAAATACATAATCTGCATCACCCAGGGGATATAGCTATGTTTCAATGCAAAATGTCCAAGCCTACTTCTTTGTCTTTAGATTACATCTCCATCATTCCCAAAGGGTACTGATGATATGGCTTTGCAAGCTGGTGATGTTTGCTGATAACATACCAGGCACTCACACTTCATGGATATGTTGCCTACAGCAAAAGCAATCATTCCAATAACTTTGATGATGCATTCAAATTAGTCATTATGAGCTACATCTGTACTTACTGTTTGGTATTTTGGTGCCAGCTGAACCAGATGGGAAACTTTGGATACAAATGTGTTACTGGGAAAAATATGACATTTTTCTGCAGCTTTTATTATGGCACTCGGGACACTGGTTTCTCCCGTACATTCAGATGAGGGAACCTGCCGGCCAGGACCATATTTTGCAGCAATGACTGCAGGGAGCAGACCATCTGGAGCCAAAGACATAACAGATTTAGTGGAAGGAATAGTTTATATTACAACATACTAAAAAAAGCTAATTTACAGAAAATAGCCTCTTCTTTTTAAATATATGCTTCCATTGCTGGTTTATTAATTACTGCTGTGAGACTACAGGAACAATGCATAGTGTGCTTAATTTATAACTCACACAACATTTATGAACATAAGTAAGAATGTACTCATTAAACTTTGTTAGATGATCAACACATTATATTTTTACAGAACATTATAGGATGTACACTATTAAACTGTAACTATTCAAGACTAAATTTGTGTTATGATGTGCAAGATATATTTTCATATATACAGAAATTAGATTTGGGGCTTTAAATTCAAACCCTATAAACACAATCTCTTGCATAGGATAAGTTTTGGCAAATAATCATGTTTCTGTTAAATTTCTGTTTTATAGATGGAAAGGATAATTGGACAGTAGGTTGCTTATTAAGTATCCCTACTAAAAAAAAAATTTTGTGATACAGACACCCAAAAAAGAAACTTTAAATAATATGTATATATATTATGCTATAACCACTAGTGATTATTAAAAGGAATGTGATGAAAAGATGGTATTTATTTTGAAAGAAAAAACATCTCTAATAAGCTTTCCTGTCTGTTTAAAAGTACCTCTCTGCATGGTTAGTAAATGGCTTGTCATATTAAATATCATTCAAAAGCAGTTTAAGCTAATAGTACCCAAAAGAGACCTCATAAATATGGCTACAGCTGTTGACCTCTCCCTTTAAAAATGCAAGTTTCCTGGGTTTTGTGTTGATGTAATAGCTTGAAGTATAGAGATCAGCAGATGACTTCTGATTTAACAGGCATGTTTGTTGCAGAGAAAGTGACATGAAACATATTGCAGTCAGACCATCAGCATAACAACTAGGCAGTGCTAAACCTCATATGTCTCTCAGCACAGGTTTCCATTAATTACTTGGTGAATCTTAAAGTGGAAATCCAGGCAAAACTTTTTTAAAGGACTTAAAAAGCAAGGAGGAGCTTCTTCTCCATTCCCAGTCCAACCATGATGGTCAAAGCTCTGTAGTAAACAGAATACTTTAGTTCCCCTCTCTAGGGTGCATTCTTTATATACTTTTTTGGAGGATCCACTAGCAGGCCAGTGATGGCAGCACTGTGCTTTCTCCTAGAAATTTATGAATAGAGAAACAAAGCTCTTCCAGTGACTTCACAACTAACAATGAAGTGAAATCCTATTGAAATCTCAGGCATCAATAATGATCAAGAGGGCAATCAAACCCTTTCCCATGCCACTCACTTCTATTTCATCTTCAACCCACATTACAAGTATTCCAAGTCTAATTCATAGAGAATAGAATCATTCATAAAAAATTGGGATAATGACCACCATAAACCCAATATTCATATATACCAGCGGTCACTAAGTGGCGGAACGCGGTCTGAGAATGGCCCCAGCAGCGCTTCCTTCTGGACCGCCAGCCCTCCAGCCCATAATGACAGATCCGCCACTGAGCAGGGCGGTTGTCATGGCAACCGATGACACCGCGTGTGCACCCTGCCCTTTGCAGCTCACTGTCTCTCCTGCTCCCGCTCCCTGCCTGTACACAAGCATCCTTCAGCAAGTATTCCAGCACAGCTCCTGTCTGCCCTCAAGGTAGGGTGTAGTCTTACAGGGGCACTCTGATGGACACATTTAATGTTAAAGGGTCATGCTGATGGGCATATTTAATGTTAAGGTGCACTCTGATGGGCACAACATAGACTGTGCCCATCAGAGTGCCCCTTAATATAAAATGTACCCATCAGAGTGTCACTTAATATAAATGTGCTCATCATAGTACCCCTTAATATATATGTGCCCATCAGAGTGCCCCTTAACATAAAATGTGCCCATCAGCATGCCCCTTAGTTTATGTTAAGGGGCACTCTGATGGGCCCATTTTATGTTAAGGGGCACACTGAAGGGCACATGTTATGTTAAGGGGGCACAAATGGGCACATACTGTGTAAAGGGGCACACTGATGGGCACATGTGATGGAAAGAGGCAGTCTGATTGGAACATGTGATGGAAAGGGGTACTCTGATGGGAAATATGATGTAAAGGGGCACTCTGGTAGGTTAATATGATAGAAAGGGGTACTTTGAGGGTAAGGGGGCATTCTGACGGGAATACCTGATGTAAGGTGGAACTGTAATGGGATACCTGATGTAAAGGGGAACTCTGATAGGGACAACTGATGTAAAGGAGCACTCTGATGAGCACACCTGATGTGATGGGAATACATGATGTAAAGTTGCACTCTGATGGTGACACCTAATGTAAGGAGGCACACTGATGGGCAAACCCTATTCGGACCTCGGCCAGAAGAACATTTTAGTGACCAGACCTCCTTGAATTTGAATTCAATACCTCTGATATATACTATGCAACAAGGTCTATTCCAAAATTATGCAATGACTCCATGCAAGTGGAAAATGTTTTGGGGAAGTGTAGAAGAAATTTCTCAAATTATGCCAGTTTATTGTAGTGTATGCTGCTGAGCATTGACAGCTGGACTATAAAAAAAAATTATATGAGGAGTTGCTTTTAATATTGTAAAAAAAAATATCTGTTGTACTCCACTCACCCCTGTTGTGGTATATGACTGCAGAGAAGCCCTGCCCACTGCCTATTTTTGGATTACTTACATGTAAAGACTGATATCAGGTAATATCAACAGTTGAATTGTAAGAATTTTATTGACTTTTGAAGGAATAAATACAGAAGATGAGCGAAAGGGTGTTTATGTATTCACAAGCTCTTCTTTAATGTTATTTTATAACTTCATGAATGTACTGTATTTTAGGGAATTCCAAGGCCTTTTACAGTGTCAGCTTAAGTTGTATTATCTTATCAATATGTGCTGATGTTTTATTAATTTCACTTCTTTTTCCGGTATACAGTTCTAAAGTGTAAATGTATGGGGATAGTCTTATGTGCTCATTACAAAGCATTCTGTGTTTCTTGCATAGTAGAGTAGAACAGTATATGTGTTGGACCAATCTTCTTATCTTATAGTAAATCTACGGGTCAATTTAAAATCATAGAAAATAAACCAGAACGAATCCCATCAATTTTAAAAGTTTCAAAACACAACTACATTCTAGGCATGCTGGGATTGCAAACTGTCACATTTGCTTGTGCTCTCAACCAAAATGCCTAAAAATGTTTGTGCTTGTCCCTTCAGATAATTTTGCATGGACTGCCATTATCAGCTCTCGAAAGCTGTGGGCTAACGATCACATTATCAGACTATCGCTCCAAAATTTGATTTTTGTCCAATATTTCCATTGTGTGTACCAAGCTTAAGATGGCAGCTTCTTTGGCTGAAAAGGAAAGGTTGGTTTAGTTCCATTTTTACAGAACACAATACAGCCTCCAAGTGTTTTATTCCATAAATTATTTTAATTTGCTTATATAGCTGTTCTTTTGCAAGGATTCTTATTGCACTCTAATACAGCAAACCAATCTGATTTAGGTGCACTTTAAAGCACCATAAACTGTGATTTGAAACACATGGAGAGTCCTTCCCTATTTTACTTAACTACGCCTTTTAGTGTGGTACATTTGAAAAAAAAAAATCAGTAATCACATTTTTTGTGCAACTCTCAGTTAACCCATCTTCCATTAAGATAAATGAGATGGAATGTAAAACAATTATGCCTATTAAATGTGCATGGAACAAATGTAGAAAAAATCAACCCACCCCTGGAAAAAATCATATAGAAAGAGCACATAAAATGCATATGAAAATGCAAATCAAGAACAGTAGTGTTTTCAAGTGCAACCGTGTGAACAAGCGAATACAGCAACAACAAAGAGAATCAATAAATCTGTATATGGAATGATATCATCAAAACATGGCATGCTAAATGTCAAACTTGACAGTCACATAAACATTTGTTTGAAATTAACTTTACATTAAGTAAAATATAGCTCACTGAAATAATAACATAGTACCAACAAACAAAGCTTAAACTTACCGAAATTATTGAAATCAGTATCACTGTTATACAAGATATTTTTGGAACTAAATATATTTTGCCATTCTGCCTTCAAAAAAGTCTTAAAAGCATGTTTCCTGTCCTCTGACATTTGTGGTAACCAGCAATTGTAAATCGCTGTAACAATAGCTCTGTCCTCTATCCACTGTTTCCATTCTTCATCTGCTTTCTTTTCTTGATCTGAAATGTAAAAAATATATGTATATAATAATTTTTACCATTCAGTTTGTGTTAGTATAACAAAAAGTAGAATGGACGGAGAGATCATTTTATCTTTCTGGTATATTTTTTTTTGGACTAGGCTCTTTTGCTAGTCAGAAAGTCCCAGAAAGGTGTTTGCCAGGATCACAGCTAAAATCCCCTGGGTCCTAGCACCAAATATATACCAAGAATAAACAGGAAATAACACCTCGGTTGAACACAAAGGGGAAAATTTACTAAAACTGCAGCACACAATGTGGCGCAGCTATGCATGGTAGCCAATCAGGTTCTAACGACAGCTTGTTCAATTAAGCTTTGACAATAACACCTGGAAGCTGATTGGATTCTATGCAGAGCTGCACCAGATTTTGCATGCTTCAGTTTTAGTAAATCCCCCCAAAATATCCAAGCTTTACAATAGACTAGTAATCATGAAATATTTGTAAGGAGATGGCTAGTCTCCTTTTCTGTGGTGGCTCAGTGACTGTCAGTGGCTAAATGTTGGGAACTTTCCTGGACCAGTGGTTATCTGTCCCTGTTGTGATCTGGAAAGGGCAGAGGCAAAGTGTGATGTTGTGGAGGCATAAAGAGAAGAAATGCACAGATTTTGAATTGTCTCCAGTAGATAGTGTGAGAGGAAAAATGTATGGGTTTTGAATATTGTCCAAACTAATAACTGAGGGGTTTGGCCCAGTGGTGTGAACTGAGGGTAGATAATATCTGGTGCAAATACCAGAAGGGTCTTTCTCCTCTCCTCTGGGCTTCTGCTTGGTGAGGGTGCAATTTGAAGAAGGGTCTCTCTTTCTTGGGTTTTGCCTTAGCCAGGGGTCTGTGCTGAAGGCCTAAGGAATTTAAAGTGTTACTAAACCCACAACAGTAAAATCAGTCTGTATATGCAGTAAAGCATGCTTGATATACTCACTGTGGAACCAAAGGGGTTAATCATCTGCATTGTGTAAAAATGCTGTTTGATCCTGACTTTTCTGATCCTCCCCTTCTTCCAGTGTCTCCTAAATATCTCCTGATAAGACATATCCTGTGGAGAAACTCTACACATGCTCAGTTTGGTGTGTATTGCTAGAGAGGTTTTTCTTTCTTGGGAGAGTGCATGTGATCAGCACAGGGCTAATCAGTGCTGTCCTGACAGAAGGTAAGGGGTTATGCATCCTCCTAGAGCAGAAAGAAAACTCCTCCTACAAGCTTTAACCAGTGCTCTGCTGGACACTGATAGAAGTCAAAAGAGTGCTCTAACTGTTGATGATAAAAGGTATTTAACAGTTTATATTTACTAAAATCATTGCATTTCCATGTAGTGTGTACTGTGGGAGACCAGATAGAGTGAATGCAGGGCCCTGGGTTTAGTAACACTTTAAGCTGCTTTGCTGGAGAGCACATCCAGAAGTAGCAAGAAAAGAAAGAGGGCTTCCTGTTTGGAGCATCTTAGGGTTTGTGTACAGCAAGAAGGCTTCGATGCTCCTCTGTATGGGTTAAATAGGGTATTCAATACTGCAGGATCCGGTGGCACACTCTTGTCAGTACCCCAAAACTGCAGCTAGCTGGGAAGTTTATGTTGGTAAAGCGCCTACAAAAGAAATGTCCCACATTGGTTCCATGGCTTTAAGAAGTCTGATTGATATACTCTAGTTGGAACCAGGTCTTCAGAGAACATGTTATAATGCTTTATGGAAATGTTTTTACTGTAAGTTTAGCAAAAGCCAACATGTAGACTATAGTATATACCTATATGTAAGTATAGAGACACTGTCTCTAGTTTAATTTAGGGTATTTTTGCAGCTAGGCTGTAGCTAGCCTAACTTTTGTTTATATTTTATGTGCCCAGTAGGTTCTCCTATTCTCAGAACATTGATTATAAATGCACTGGCGTCCTGTGGCAGGTGCGGGCGGTACGGTCCGCACCGGGTGACACCGACCGCACGGGGTGACATCAGACCTGCTCCACAAAAAGGTAAGTTGTAAAGAAAGCCGACGATCCCCGCAGGATGGATCAGATCCATCCTGCAGGGATCGTCGGCTTTCTTTATAACTTACCTTTTCTTGGAGCGGGTCCAGTGTCACCCCATATAGGTTGCATGCCGACGATCCTGCGGGGATCGTCGGCATGCAACCTATACGGGGTGACACCGGTGTAGCGGCAAGATGTGTCTCCCACGTAGATATGTTCCCCTGAAGCAACTGCGCATGTCCCAGTTTCAGACATAAGAAGCTGATCGCCGGTCACCAACTGTAGTACAGAGCTGCCACAGTTAACCCCTTTTAGGCTGCACCACTGATTATTTGGGAGCATAATGGATTGGAGAGAGGACAGTTACATGGAGGGGGAGTGACATGGGGAGTACAGACACATGTGGGGAGGACAGTGACATGGGGGGGGTGACATGGGGAGGACAGTGACATGGGGGGGTCAGTGACATGGGGGGGCCGTTGTAGCTGCAAGATGTGTCTCCCATGTAGATATGTCCCCCCTGAAGCAAATTGGCATGGAAGGGGTTACTTCAATAAAGGTACATGGTCGGATACAGTAGTTCTATCATCGATTGATCGTGCCTGAAACCAGGACATGCGCAGTTGCTTCAGGGGAGACATATCTACATGGGAGACACGTCTTGCCGATAGACCACACCCGCT